>NC_142873.1:136795000-137095000 GCF_051225735.1 Oryctolagus cuniculus | reverse complement strand
GTGCTGTGTTTGGAGGTGGCTCCAGGGGCACCTCAGAGCCATGAAGCCAAATGCCCGGGGCAGTGGAGTATAGGGAAGATGCACACACGGGAAGGCGGAGGCTCCCAGGGATGTCCCTGAGGAGGTGACACAGCAGTGGGCCAGGCAAGAACATTTCAGGCAGAGGGCCCAGGTGAACAACTATACAGAGGTAAGCAGCAGCACACGGCCACCAACGCCAAGCAGTTCGGGTTGCGGGAGTCTAAGGAGAGTGTAGAGTGGCGAAAGGTGACCCTGAGAAAAAAGCCAGGGAGCTGTTAGAGGAGTGCAGCCTTCACTCTTCCCCAGAGGGCTCAGAGCACAGAACCGCAAGTGTCTCCTGTATATTTTTTCTTCATAGAAAAGTAATTAGAACCGGTGCTATGGCACAGTGGGTAAAGCTGCCACCTGCAGTGCCAGCATCTCATATGGTCACCAGTTTGAGTCCCAGCTGCTCCACTTCCAATCTAGCTCCCTGCTAATATGCCTGGGAAAGCAGCTGAAGATGGCCCAAGTCCAAGTCTCCATACTGAGTGGAATACCTGGAAGAAGCTCCAGGCTCCTGGCTTCAGATCAGCTCAGCTCCAGCTGTTGAGGCCATTTGGAAGACCTCTTTCTCTCTGCTTCTGCTTCTCTGTAACTCTTTCAAATAAATAAATAAATCTTCAGAAAAAAAAAAAAAACTTCAAGCAGATTTGTTTTGTGTGGATGTTTACATGTGTGGTGCACATGGGTACATAAAGTTCTCTTTATTACAAAAACGTGGCTCACACTGGGATACTGTTTTGTAAACTTCCCTTTTCTCCCACCTAAAATACATTACATGGGCAAATTTTATGGTATATGAAATACATCCCGATAAAGATGTGAAAAGCAAAATAAAAGCCCGTTGTTAACATGCCCACCTGACAACACACGCTGAGCCACCTGGGTCTCCTACACAGGTGGCAAGCAGTACAACACTGACCCTTGTACTTTCTATATTTTGTAATTATGTATTTACTGTGTGTTTACCATTAAAATTCCCATGAGGGGAAAATATATTCCCATTACACCCAGTGCCTGCCCCAGTAGTTTCTCCAGGAAGGAAGGGATGCTTTTTCTCTAACAGATGACAGTTTTTACTACGTGTGTCCTGAGCTGCTTGCTGGCCCTGGCATTAAGTCAGTACCGCCACCATCAGGACCCTGTTCTCTACCATCCCTGGGACACTAAGCCTCCTCTCCTTTCCAGTTCCCAGGAGACCAGCAGGGTGGCATGTCACAACTGTGCAGACGGTGCCCACACGCCTACACACAGCTTGGTCTAGACAACAGCTTGCTGGGAGCAGCTGCAGCCCAGACAATGAGTGGGCTCCCCTGACCCCACCTACCCCACTCACGATTCATCTCAAGAGAACAAATGGGAACTACTCCAAGACGCAGGCTGACAGAAGGATGGGAGCAGACCAGCAGGGAGAGGGAAAAGACGCTGCCTCCCTTCCTGAACATCTCTCTGTGCTAGCCACAGGTGCCTGAAGCAAAGGAAGCACGGAGCAGAGGTAGGCCTGAAGCATGGGACTGACGGGCTGAGCAGGACCTCCCTGACTCCAGGGACACAGGCTCCTGCCCTCGCCTCTGCTGTCCTGCAGCGGGGACCTGCACCACCCTCCAACTGTGAGATGCACATCCCTCCAGGTAGCCCTAGTGCTCCCAGTGGTGGGGTTGCAGGGGAAGGCCTGCTCTGATGCAGCTCCAGAAACTCTGGTCTCGTAAGCACCTGGGGCTGGCTCCTCCAGACACCTGCTCCTCTGGCCTGGCCAGCTATTTGCTTGGTGTTTTCTTGGCCACTGCTTCGCTCCCTAGAAACTCAACGGCCCTAGCTTAGAAGCCTCTAGAGCGTTGAGTCTATCAACCCTTCCATGTTCTACCCGCACAAGCCAGCATCAGTGCTCTCAGAACCTGAACTCAACAGGAAGCTCCATGAGGCGACAATAGGGGCAAGGGGTGGAGGCCAGGAGAGAGGCAGGCTGCAGTGTGTTCCTCGACTCTGAACACCAGGCTTCTGCTCGCTTTGCCAAGCCAGGGCCTCTTCAGCACGACAGGCCCTCAGCGCCAGGACAGCTACCAAGGTGTGCCCATAGCAGGGGCTGTGTGACCCCACCCTGTCAATTTGGGGCTGAGGGTACCTCACCCTAATGCTGCCACACAGTGCTAGCCAACTCTCCCAGGAGAACAAGAAGGCTAGGCCAAGAGAGACACTAAGGCTTCTAAGGTTAAAATGCTAGGGTCCAGCAAAAACAGGTACGGGAACACTTAGGTGTGTGTGTGTGTGCAGGCACCTGTGGCAGAGCATGGCTCAACCTAGCAGACATACTATCCACCTCCCAAAGGAGGTGGGTTGCAGAGAAAGATGGCACTGAGCTAATGAAACACAGTGACTATGCTCCCCAGCTCTGTCTGTCCTCAGCTCTACCCAACTGCAAAACAGCAAAAGCCTGGTAAGGTACAGGGTGGGGTGGGGGGGAGTCCACTGAGAAAGATACATATATCCATCCCCCGCCATGGACCAGAGACATGGTCCCCACAAACTGGCAAAGAAGAGTCCTTGTACCCCTCAACAGACATGAAGGACAGCAGCAGGCTCTGCCCACATGCATTCAACCTCATCCTAGGCTTCTTGTAGCCACCTCTGGGTTTCAGCAGACAGGTGACCCTCAAACCAAACCAGGACAAGTCCCTGCAGAGGAACAAACAGTGGATCCCAGCCCAGTGAGGAACTTGCTCTGTTGTGTGTGTGCACAACAGCAGCTGGGGCCACAACCTGTGAGGAGCTGCTAGTGGCCACCAGGAGCCACTGACTGACCTGTCCACTTCCAGGTTGGGCTGAGCTAGCAGCTTCAATATTCAAGCTCTCTCTGCTTGCAGCCCCTATTTCCTGTCTATCAAAAAAAGAGAATTAATTTAATTATTTGATTAAAAAAAAAGTGCTCCTGAGTTGTGTAGGCCTTTTGGTTTTTACCTTTGGCAATGCCCATTTTAGAAGGCCGTACCATGCCTGGCCCATTCACCCTGAGACTGAGGGCATCACCATCTTGGCTTACAAAACCCATACCAGTTGGCATCTCCGAAGTCAGAGCAAGGGTTCTAGAGTAAGTCAAACCTGAGTTCAAACCCCAGCACCATCACTTACTAGTGGTGAGCTCTTCAGCAAGTTACTTCTTCCCCACCTACAAACGATAGGGTACGGCATCCTCCTTACTCACAAGGCTGTCCTAAGGATTAGGAGAGACACCCCACACCAAGTACCTGCTGGCTACTGTAAGCCCTTGCCAAACTGTGCTGTCATTCGGAGAAACATAGGAGCTGTAGATTTCTCCTGCCTCAAGGGCTAATTAGGCTCTGAACTGGGGGCTTGGGAGACCAGACGGAGGAAGGGAGCCAGGCTCGAAGCTTCAGAGACCTTGAACCTGCTGGCTGTCTGCTGTCTGAGACCGCAGCCCTGTGGGGTCTGGTGGCCAGCCTCAGTGATATGCTCAACACAGCAGGGAGAAGAAGATGCCGGTGTGGGGGAGGGGAGTTGGGTGGAGCCAGGGCACCTCCGGCAGTGGAAAGCAGAGGACAGCTGGGCTGTGGGGCAGCAGGATGTCTACTCTGTTGGCTGGAGGCACAGAGCATCTTGTTTTCTTATTTGCTGGCTGGTGTGAAGCTGAGGGCCTGTGCTTAGCAGGAGCACAGCTAGTGATTATCCACTTGGGGCACAGCAAGGGACTGTCCAGGATAATGAGGTCACCACGGATGAGTCTCCTGTCATGCTCCAGTTGGGGGTGAAGTGTGGGGTGGAGTAGGGAAGAGTCTAGAAGACAGACTCAGTGCCTCTAGTCTAAGATCTCTCTCAGAGTAGGCCTGGGAGTGGAAGGAGGGCAGAGACAGAATCTGGGCTGTAATTACTATTGAAGGTCAAGGCTTCTGGAGGTGTGCATTTGTCAGAACAATAAAACATACATATAAAAGATCTGTGAAATTCACTATGTGTAAATATACATCAATTTTTTAAAAAAGCACGCTGCAACCTTAACCCATGGTCAAAGTTAAAAGTTAATACCACCAATAATGGACCAAATGAATACCACGTGCTTCCTGATGTGATGCATTTAATAAATAGATGTTACTTATTCTTTTTTTTTTTTTTTTTTTGCCAAAAATGTACTACCTGAACTTTATCATGAGCAAACCCACACTGAGAGACAGTCAACAAAATGGGCCTATGTGCTTCAGATACATCGATGTCAAAAATAAAAGAACAGCTGAGTAACTCCTCTAGATGACAGGAGATTAAGGACAACAGGTGACCCTGGAGGAAAGGAAGTGCAGAGCACCGGTGGGCAACTGGCAAAACCAGAATACAGAGTGTGTGTTGGACAATGGCACTGCATTGGTTACATTTCCTGAATCTGAGATGTGTGCTGTGGCTACACAGGAGTGGCCTGTGATACTTGCTCAAATGTGTAGGGGTGAAGGGTCACAATCTTGAAACTTACTTAGGTCCCTAGAGGCAGGCAAGTCCAACCTGTGGGAACTGCTCCTAATACTTGATTCACAGATCCTGGGTACACAGCCCAGTGTCAGAACGTGGAATCAGACTTGGAGGGCAGGGCCCAGCCTGGCATGAACAGCGGGTTCAGTCCTCTCTCCCAAGCACTTGCTAAAGGAATGAGAAGGGGAAAGGAAATGAGGCCTTGGTGCAATCTCTAGGTTTGCCACGTGGTGGTGTCTTTCTGTTGTGTAGCCTCAAACAGTTTCTCTGTACCAGGTGCAGGATGGTGGGGCACTGCTTTCTTTCAGGTGGAACATGAACCAATCCACCCAAGATCCCAGCCAGCTACCCAGGTAAGGGGCTGGACAGACTCCAGCAGGCTGCAGGGTCTCTGCCTGCCTGCTGTGGTGGTCCTCTGAGGGCTGGCATGGTCTGCAGGTAGAAACCCAATCTCCTCTTGAGCCTGCCAGACCCAGCCTACCTCCTTGGCCTCACTGTCCTTATCTGTACCCCAAACCCAGCCACAACGAATGACTCATGGTTGGTTCCCTAAATGCGCCCTGAACACCCTTGCCCTGCCCTTCTCCCCCGGCTGGCTCATCCTCCTCCTCCTTGGACCCTTGCTGAGGTGTCACCTCCTCCTGACTAGGGCCCCTGAGCACAGCTGTCCCCTCCACTATGCAGTAGTCACTGGTTTATCTTCCAGGCTGGGGGCTCCCATGAGGGAGAAATCCCATTCATCTCTGACTTCCTGCACCAATCCAGCGCCTGACAAACTGCTCAAATGGGAGACAGAGAATGGGACCATCTGTTATGTATCTAGAAGGCATGAAAGCCCCTTCTGGGGCAGGGGACAGGGACAACTGAATAAGGAGGTACGAGGTGTGCTTCACCTGAGGCCGGGTAAGAATGGAGCCCAGAAGGCAGATGGATGGTCAGACCAGTGGGGTATGACAGCTGATGGCAGAAGGCAGGAGTTACCCCAGCTGGGGGTAACAGGGAAGGTATTAGTGTTGGGATAATTAGTCCAGGAAAAGACTCACAGGAGAAACACACGGGGCAGGACCGGGTCTGAGCTGGCGGTCAGCAAGGGCAGTACTGCTGGAGAGCAGCCCCCGAGGATCAACCTGTTCACCACACCTGCAGCCTGCGCAGAACCCTGCATCCACCCCATGTGGGAAAATCTCTTCTAGACCCCTCAAAAAAAAAAAAAAAAAAAGTGTTTTTCTACAGCCAAAATGGGAACAGGGAGAGACCTGGCCTGCCCTCCCATGTAGGAGCCAGGTATTCCAGGCCACTCTGCCGATTTCCGCACACCTCTAGTAGTGAACTTCACACTTAGAACGGGGGGGGGGGCACCTGACCCTAACTATCATCACTGATTTCTCCACCTGACTTTTTTCCAGCTTACAAAGCACTAGAAGACACATAATTATAACTGATCATCCCCTCCCCCAACATACACACACAAAACAACACTTCCCAGAAAAAGAAAGTGAGAGTCAGAGGTGCTGAGGCCTGCCTAAGTCACCAGGCCGGACGAGCTGGGATGCGAACACAGGCTTTTCCAAAGCTGAGTCCAGTCCTCTTTCTGCTGACCACACTGCTTCCTCAACTGTGCTTTCTCCGCCCCAGTGCCTGCCAGCCACAGACAGGATGGGACCCCGTGGACTTCCCTATAATGGTCCTTCTGCTGGAACCAGGAGCTGCATGCCAGAAAGCTGCAGTGAGCATGGTGGGAAAGGGACCCTGCTTGGCCCTACAGGAGGTGTGGCAGGGCCCTCAGGAGAAAAGGGCTGGGTCCCTGAGACCTCTTCTAGCAGACAACAGCCAGCACCCCTCACAGCCCCTCGCCCTGAGCACTCTGGGGCAGCCCCTGGGGCACCTCAAAAGCACGTGTGGGTGGTTTCTACCAGGGCCCCTGACTTCCTCCACATTTGGTCTCCATCCGCATAGTCGCCTCAGGAAACCAGGGGGAATCTGGAGCAAACCAAACCGAGAGTTTCACACCACAGACCCAGCTGGGAGAACAGGATGTTTTTGGGGTTGTGAAGCCTGGGCTCAAGTGTCAGCTTGTGTCACCAGCTTGTTTTGTGGCCCTTCATGGCTTCGGTTTCAGTATCTGTAAAGCAAGGATGCTTACCCTCCCCCTACCCCGCCTGGACCCCACTGTGATCTCTGGCTGGCAGTGTCGTGAGGCCTTTGCTGAGTGAAAGGCAACACGTGTTCCCTGCCCCACACAGAGGTGACCCGTCTGGTGACAAGTCTGTCCAAGCACATCTGTTTTTACTTGCTAGGAACTGTTCTCAGTGCTTCCCAGATTCTCTCTTTAATTCTTACAACTTTATGAAGATCCCCCTTTTTGTTACTGAGAAACCAAAGCCTTGAGACCCCGGCCCAGGAGGGGGCTCCCTGGGGCCTGCCCTCTCCTATTGCGCTAGCCTGGCGTGCTCTGCCGCTGAGTGTGAACAGCCATCCTCGAAGGAGGCCCCAAGGCTACAGTGGGGTCCTCGAGACAAGCACTGGCAGAAGCCATCTGCTTCGTGCTCAGGACGGCTGGGGGATGGGAGGCCGGCAGAGGACTGGTAATCCCTTGACTTCAGCCAGGGCTCCGGATGACAGCAATTCACACGTGTGCAGTCATCCTCTCTGTTCCAAGGCACAGAGACAGTTCTGTCTGCTTTTAAAATGTAGGACAAGCATGGCTCCATTTTGCCAAGAACACAAAACCTCCCATCACTGTCTGAACAGTGCTTTGCTGCCTCGGGCTTCTGAGTGCAGTGGCTGCATCGGTGAGCCCTCCCTGAGCGTGCTCTGCTCCGGGCTGTGGGAGAGTACCTGCAGCAGCCAAAGGAAGTGACTCAGCCCAGTGGGAAGTGGGAGGGTGCTCCCAAAGAGGGCCCCGCGCCCAGCCTGCTCCCCCCAGCACATCCGCACCAGCCCTCTCCTCTGCCTCTCCTCAGTGGGACTCCAGTGGCTGAACGCAGGTCTGGGGGCCAGCAGGGGCCTGAGCACCCTGGGACTGCAGTCCAGGGACCCAGCTTTCACCTCCTCCAGGAGGCAAGAGTCCTGGACTGGCTGCACACAAGAGGATTGTGTAATCACTGACATTTCTCTCCACCCCACTGCCCTGAGGAGGTCCCGGGTGGAAGGTTGCAAGGAGAGTCTGGAGGCTAACGGCCCCAGGCCAGGAAGACATGTCCCAGGTGATTCTGGAAGAAGAACCTGGGACTTTGCCCACCGAGGTAGATGGCGGCTCTCTCTGCAGGTTCCCCTAGGGAAAGATGAATGGAGCAAGACGTGCCATGGGCCCTAAAGCAGGCAGGCTGCTCCTGTGGGCAATGGGCCTCACCAGCAGTCACTCTGAAAGCCACCAGAGCAGATCCCAGGGCAGCACTGCAGCCCAGCCACCAGCTTACCCCTCCCAAGGGCCTCCAGAAACAGCTGATGTGACAACAAATAATCCGTCACTGTGTGTGGGTGTCAGAGGGGGAAGGGACATTTAATAGCTCTCTCAGGCATGCTGGCCTGCTCTCCTTCATCCAAAGAAGTAGCATGGGGACATAGCCAAGCACACTGGCTGGGGAAAAATTCGTGGTGGCCCCTTGGCTCTGCAGGGGGCCTTTTGCTGGGTACAGTGACAGCAGATGTTCACTGACAGCTCTTCCCCATCAGGCCAACCTGCTCTGGCTCACTTGGGCTCCCATGTAACATGGGAGATCCTGGTGTGAACACACGCCTGAGAGGTCCCTCCACTCAAACCATCAGTCACGGCTTTGTGCAGTGACTCAGTCTACACATAAGGCTTGCCGTGGAGACCCATATGGAGTTCAAGTTCTTGCACCTACAACAGCCCAAATCAGGCAAGGAGAAAGCAGCAAGTGACCGAAGAAGGACTGGTTGAGTCTGACAGCCGCCCTCCGTTCACTGTGGGACCCGGACCCGTGCCTGTCTGCTCTGCAGTCTCCTCGCCTAGAGGAGGGGCCTGTGCTGCCTGTACAGAGGGTCCCCAAGACTGCTGCAGCCAGGGTGGAGGAGGCACTAGACAAAAGCTATGGTTCCTTCCTTCTACCCCAGAGTTCCAGAGTGACATACAGGAAAGCCCAGGCCAGACCCAGGTGCATGCAATTATGCAATTCTCTCATATATAGACTTTTCAACAGAAAAAAAAAAAAAAACCCACAAATCATCCTGGGAGAAAGGTAATTTGGATGGGTGCCAGTGAAACGCCTTTCCTTAACTGCCTCCATAAAATTAATTAAATCAAATTTCACAACCTTGAAAATGAACACAGTTCACTTTCTGAAGTTTTACCCAATGCTGCTGCCCCTGGCTGCTCAGAGGGGAAGAGGCTGCCTGGTGTGATTAGAGGGGGGCTGCAGGCTCTGTCAGCTGGAAGAGCCCACATGAGGGCCTCACCTTCTCTGAGCTACTGAGAGGACAGACACAGCCAATCACAAGTGCCAGAGCCACCACCCAAGACTGTGCCATGTGCTGGTGGGACCATTTGCCACGTGTCTGCTCCAGTGTATTCCTCCCTCCCTCTCTCCTTCCCTTCCTTCCTTCCATTTATTTGAAAGTCAAAGTTACAGAGAGGGAAAGACACAGAGAGACATCTTCCATCTGCTGGCTCACTCCCTAGATGGCTATAATGGCTGGGACTGGGCCAGGCCAAAGCCAGGATCCAGGAACTAGGAGCTTCCATGTCTCCCACAAGGATAGCAGGGGCCCAAGCACTTGTACCATTCTCCGCTGCTTTTCCCAGGCCATTAACAGGGAGCTGGATCAGAAGTGGAGCAGCTGGGACACGAACCAGTGCCCACATGGGATGCCAGCATCACAAGTGGCATGACGTTTACCCGCTACACCACAGCGCCGGCACCTCAAGGATATGTCTACTCCCCACCCCTGGCCCTGCACAGGCCCAGAAGGCATGCAGAAAACATGTGTGAAAAGAAAACACACAGGCTTCGGGCCCAGCAGCTCCAGTTCTGGGAGTCATCCTATGGACATACGCGCACAAGCTCACAAAGGTAAGTGTGTTCAACAGGGGTCTTGCAGAACCATGCACAGCAGCAAAAGACAAAACCACACCAATCACACCCAGATCACACTAGATAGGAAACAGTCTAAATGTCCAGTGAGAGAGGATGGGCTATCTAGACAACCACAGTCTGAACGACCTCCATGGTGAAGCCCACGCCTGTTGACAAGGATGTCTACAGCAGCTCACCACAGGAAGCAAATGGCAGTGAATACATGTAGTATGATCCTATTCAGATTACAAAAAATTATACAAGGGGCCGACACCACGGCATAGTGGACTAAGCCTCCAATTGAGGCGTCGGAACCCCATATGGGCGCCAGTTCTAGTCCTGGTTGCTCTTCTTCCAATCCAGCTCTCTGCTATGCCCTGGGAAAGCAGTAGAAGATGGCCCAAGTGCTTGGGCCCCTGCACCCGCGTGGAAGACCCAGAAGAGGCTCCTGGTTCCTGGCTTCAGATCAGCTCAGTTCCAGCCATTGCAGCCATCTGGGGAGTGACCCAACGGATGGAAGACTTTTCTATCTCTCCCTCTCTCTGTCTATAACTCTACCTCTCAAATAAATAAATCTTTAAAAAAAAATTATACCCTTGAACATGCGTAGGAAATTTCTAGAAGAAATTTATTTATTTAATTTGAGAGAGAATCTTCTATCTGCTGGTTCAATCCCCAAAAGCCTGCAAAATCCAGGACTGGGCTGGGGCTGGAATTGGGAACCCAATCCAGATCTTCCACATGGGTGGCAGAGACTCTCGCACCATCGCCTGCTGTCTTGCAGCATCTGTACTGGTGGAAACCTAGACCAAGGAGCCAGAGATGGGAACCAAGGCCAGGCACTCTGGCGTGGGCATCTTAACTACTAGGCCAAAGGCCTCTTGGAAAAATTCAACAAGGGACACCTGCAGGCAACAGAACTAGGGACCCACAGCAGGCAGGGAACATTATTATATTCTTCTGCACTGATGATTTTATCATAATTACTACAGCAAATCTTTTTTTTAAAAAGATTTATTTATTTGAAAGTTAAAGTTACAGATGGAAAGGGAGAGAGACAGATTTTCCATTTGCAGGTTCACTGCCTAGATGGCCGCATGATCAGCACTGGGCCAGGCCGAAGCCAGGAAGTTCATCCGGGTCTCCCATATGGATGGGCAGGGAGCCAAAGCACTTGGGCCATCTTCCACTGCTTTCCCAGGCCATAGCAAAGAGCTGGATTGGAAGTGGAGCAGCCGGGACTCAAACCGGCGCCCATATGGGATGCTGGCACTGCAGAAGGCAGCCTTACCTACAACACCACAAACCCAACCTCAGCAGCAAAAGTTGTAAAAAAATTCCAAAGATCTCCCTAAACTAATGATTAAGAGCAGTAACGAGGAGGCTAGGCCTCAGAGAAAAGGCAGGTGGGAGAGCATGGAATAAGCATAAGTACCCTGGATGTGTGAGCCTGTGTGCCAATACAAGGGTGCATCAGGAAGGTGAAGGACAAAGGGACAAGGCCAACACTCTTGGTAAGCTGTAGCTTTCCCAGGTAGCTTACACACAAGCCAACAAGGAACTTCCTGTTTGCCACCTATCATCCATATGGGCGGGCTCAGAATGCCTCTTCCAAGTCACTCACAGACCCACTAGCAAAGAGCTCACCTGAGCCTCATCAGGGCTGGCCCCTTGGGTCCTGACTGTATGCCAGACACTTGAACATGCTATTATACCTCTCATTACTATTCTAAATGTAGGGGTTGTTTTGCCCACTTTACAGACAGGAAACTGGGGTGAGAGATGAAAACAGGAAGTGACTTCTTCAAGGTCACTTAGCTAGCAGGTGGGAGAGCTGGGTTATGAAGCCAGGTTTGATCTGAGCCTAGGCCCTGAACTACTAGATGACATGGTTGAAAGTCTCCTTGCCCACAGAGTAAGAAGGGGAGGGACCTGTTTGAAGTTTCATTCTTCTAGAAAAAAGGAACGGTTCTGGTTTGTCAAGGTCTCTTCCAACTCTATGGCACAATGAGTCCAAGATTCTACATGGGCTGGGCTCCTGTGACCAGAGCCTGGCTAGGAGGAAGGAAGGGGGTAGCAAGGGCTCTAGAGCCACACAAGTGCAACTGGAAATCCCGGCTCTGCCCATCCCGGTTTTGAGCCAGGTGTGCCCCTCTGCAAAACAGACAGCCTCCACTTCCTCAGACTCAATTAGGTATTGCAGAGTACTCAGCAAAGCGTCTGGAAGGTGGGGGGAGAGCTTTTTTTTTTGGCTGGTTTCCTTCCTTCCTTCCAAGGAGGGCTAGACCAGGGAAGAAGATGCACAGTAAGAGAACACACTCTATGACATTCACCCCAAACGTGGTAACATTGGGAGCTCCATATTGACTGGGAAAAGCAGCAGGACAGTCGCTCTCCAGAGCTGTGAGGTGCCAGGACAGGGTCCCAGAAGCCCCTTGGAATGTTGGCTCTGACAGTCCCGAGGGCTAAATTGAGCTTTCCCCCAGAAACATGGCTACCTTCTCAACAGACCTTACAGCAGCTCTGCCCCAAACGCCGAGATGAATGACGGAGCTGCCAGTCCTGCTCTTGCCAGTCGCCTCCACAGTGACCAGCCCACTCTCTTCCTTCTGGACCCCTGAGTCACTGAATAGAGTCCAAAGCTCCTGTCTTTCTCTCCTGCCAAGTAGGTGGCAGACTGCAAACACAGTTAGGGGCAACAACTTCATTCTAAAGTACAAGAGCCCTTCTCAGTTTTGCCACCTCTGGTGCTTGCCAACCACTAAGGTTTCTTTGACATCATGAAGCCTGCAGACTGCTAAGCTCTGGGGAGCTGAGCTCACACTCAGACACTTGGCCTTGACCAGAGGAGAATAAATGCTACAGGATCTCAGCACCCCCTCAATTCAACCCAACCTACTCAAGGCAAGAGCAGATGTGCCTGCTGGAGGGGAGTAAAGCTGCTCCCATTTATTAAAAGGGGGCCTGGGAATTCTTTTCTCTTTTGAATATTTTTTTTAAAATTCTTCTAAGAATTTATACTATAGACACTTAAAGTGGGAAAAATCACACATCCCAGGAAAAATCACTAAGTTGTGTCTGGAGAGCAAAATCCAGAAAACAACCTAAGCATACAACAGCTTGTTGAACAAACTGCACCCATGATGGGACACAATGTAGCGCCAAATGACTCAGATGGAAGAGTTGAGCTGAGCCATCTCCAAGATGTTAAGTAAATCACCACCAGCAATATCATCCCTTTCCCCTCTTGGACCCTAATTACAGAGTCTAGGAAGTTACAGAAGAGCTGCTGTGGGCCCCGAGCCACCTTCAAGGCTACTGTCTCATCCAAGCAGGTGGAGGAAGAAGATATGAACTTGCTTCAGGTCACCTCCTCATCTACCTCCTTTACAAACCCAAGGCCAAATGCTGCGAAAATCTCTCAAATTCCTTAGGGCCTGTTCAAATCCCCATTCACCAGCACACCGCTCTCCATAGCCCGGTGTAGCTACCCGCCGCCTAGACTCTAGGGGCAGAGGCACTTGGGCAGCATCCTCTCACTTCCCTTGTGGGCCTCTGACAGACGCCTCTCCTCCCCTAGAAGTGCGACTGAATCAGCTGAGCCAGCATCAGGAAGTTAGTCCAACCTCAAGGCCTCTTTCAGGAAAAACTCTGCAGGGGCCGCTAAGAAAGGCCCTCCCTTGCGGGTCTGCTGCTGTTCAGGACCCTCCAATTGGCAACAGTTTGCCAAGTAAGTGTGGACACTGCCAGTGGAAGGCTCACTCATAGGGCCATCTGAATGCTGAACAAATTGAGGGAGTTTTGCAGCGTCACCAACTACAGGTTCTGAAACTTGAAACAGCTCACCTGCCTGTCAAATCTGGGCAGAGGAAAGTGAAGGAAAGGAAGTGGCCTTTCTCCCAGCGGCCAACTCGGGCATCAGCGCAGGAGGCCTGGCCCAAGGCTAGACAAGAGGCTGCGAGGTTTTGCAATTTCCCTTCTTCCTGACTGAATGGAGCTGACAGGTTTCAAGGCCATCACCTTCTTGGTGACTTCAGGGTCACTTGCTACTGTTTCTCCTCCCTCAACATCACTTCCAAACACTCCAGAGTCCAGGTGATTCCCCCTGCAAACAGCTCTGCCCTTTCCCTACCCCTGCTTCGACCCCAGCCCCCGTAAGTCCTTGCTGTGATTTCTGCAACAGATCCTTCTGGGGCCTCCAGACGCCAGACCCACTTAGCCCTCATCTCCCTGCAGCCACAGGACTTCTGGGCAAGCCTGACAGCATTTCCTCCACTTACAGCAAGGCATCCGTCACCAAGAGAATAGCAAGTTCAAGCGTCTCAGTGCCGGTGCCTGCCTCCTCTCTGCTGTGTTCTGCAGCCAGGCCGCTTCTAGAACCCTGGTGGCTCTCAAGCTGCCCCACCCCCAGCATGCACCCCTCCCCACAGCCATGCTGCTCCTCCTGCCTGGAGCACTTCCTGGACCCCCAGAAAACTCTATCTACTCTTCAAGTTCTGAGGGCTCTCCAAAGTCCTCCCCAAGCTCCTCCTCATCCCAAAGGTGAATCACTCCTTCCGCTCAGCTCCGCCACATGTGCACAGGCTGTGACAAACTTGCCAAGCTCTGTGCAAGTGTCAAGTGTCACTGCTAGCCCACTGCCTCCCTCAGGGCAGAGCCTGCCTCTCCATCCTCCTTCTGGTCCCCGCCCCCTGCCCAGCACACACGGGGCTCACCCATCAGTGTGTGTGATGCTTCCTAATGGTGCTAATTCAGAGACCAGACAGGTTGCTAAGAGGGGCACGCACAGAAGAGACTCTAAATACATTTTCTCTCATGCATACTTTAAAATACTATTCTTTTTTTTCCTCGGCAGTCTACTTCTATTTTTAAAAAAATGGTTCTTTCACAGAGCTGAGCTGAATCATCCACATGGCTCCCATACCGCCTGGGTGAACTCCCCACAGATTTCCTTTTCAGGAGGATGCAATAAAATTCTGTGATCTGTGATCCTCCAGGACACTTCTGACAGCTCACCAGGACAACTTCTAGTCCCTGCGAATCGCTTCACCGAATTCCTGGAAATTCTTCCCCACAGCTCTAATAGGAACAGCAAGGAGGCACCAAGCACTGACGACTTGCATGTGCTAAGTACCACCTCACAACTGCCCTGCTGCGGAGGCACTCCTACCGTCCCCGTTTTGCAGAGGAGCAAGCTGGGCATGGAGAGAACAAGTAACCCCCAGGCACCAGCAGGGCAGACCCATCTAATGGCAAAGCCAAAAATGCTCTTAGCTAGTACGAGGTACCCTGAGTGAGCAACGCAGCACCCCTTACCGCGGCCTTCTGAGAGCAGCCTAGCCTCCCCAGGTGCTCAAGTGACCTGCAATCCCAGGAAGAGAGGGGCACGTGTGCCAGGCAGGCACATCCCAGGCCTGTGCAGGGAGCTTGCTGGCTGACACCAGCTGCACACAGCGCTTTCTCAGCTCTCCTCTCAGAAGCCTGTACTGGTCCCCGGGGAGGCTCCAGCCCTTTGGTCTCTCCTTTCCCCTTCCTTCCTTCCCCTACTGTCCCCTCCAGGGAGAGCTTCCTAAAACACGGATCCAATCGTCACTCCTCCGCATAAACCTTTTCACTAGGTCCCCACCGGCATCAAGTCCCGGGCTGTTAACATGGCGTTCCCTTGTCAACCTGTACTACTTTACCTTGTTCCATGCCAACTTCCCTGCCACTCTACTGAGCCCCAACAAACCACCTGCATCTCTAAGCAGAACACCTCACCCCTCATTCTCACCTGGCTAAGCCCCGCCCACCAGCTCATCTCCAGCATTACTTCAGCCAAACCTTCCCAGGGCTCCCCTGAGCCCATCTCCAGGTCAGCTAGCAGCTTCCTTTGCTGGGTTCCCACAGTGCTCTGTGCCCGCTGCTAGGAGCCTTTTTAGATCACATTTCAACTATCTGCTTACCGCTCAGCCTCCCTAGGCCAGACTGCGAACTCCTTGAAAGAAGAGGTAACGTTTATTGAATTCAATTGATTTTACACAGTGTTACCTTTTTAAATCTTCAATGACAACTCTGGTACCACTCTGTTATACAGGTGAGGCCAGGGAGGCACAGAGGGGTTAAGCAATGCACCCAAGGTCACACTAAAAAGAAAGCTGCTGAGCCTGGATCTGAACTCAAGCAGCCTGGCTCCCAAGCCACTCTACAGCACTCACCTCTGCAGGGGAGGCCCCCGATCAGTCCTGTGAGGAACAGAAGGATGGAGAAATGGATGAATGAATGGGGGCTGCCTAGATCCAACTCACAAATGGCACAGCTGGCCCGTTAAGGCAGGCTGGAGGCGTGCAAGCCCACTCTTCACAGCCAAGTTTTCTTTCGGCCCTACAATTACATATTCTGCTCTGCCTTATCTCAAGCAAAAGGACCCAGCCAAGAAGGAAAGGTGCCCAGCCCCGCGGGGCTACCCTCTGCTCTCAAAACCCAGCAAAGCCAACCGGTTTCCTCCAGTGACTTAAAACGGAGCAAAGTCTATCCCACCGCAGAAGGCGCCTGTCATCTCTTCCTTCCGCCAACAAAAAGGGCAGCAAACCTGGGGAGTGGGGATGGGCAAAGACGCGCGGCCTCGGGGACTCCGAACGTCCTTACCTCCTGGCCCGAAGGTGGGGCCAAGCGGCATGGGAGCGGGCGGCCTGACCGGCACAGCAGGTGGAACGCCGGTCATCATCAGCTCGCTCCCTGGAGACCGCCGGCCAAACGTGGCCCTGGCAGGCAGGGAGCTGTGACTCGCACCTGAACGCCGCCCAGGATGCGAAAATTCCCCGGCAGCGGCGGCACCCGTGCCAAGGGCTGAAGGCCCCGAGAGGAAGCCCTGGCCGGCCCTCCTCCGGGACGCGGTCTAACTTTGGAGTCACTCTCTGGATCCGTCGGAAGCACGGGGAGCCAGAGGCGTCTCTGGATAAACCTGGCTGAGTTCGAACGCCACCTGCCTCACTTACTGGCCCAGGGCTGCGGCGGGGACCGAGGCTCCCCGGGGCCACCCCGAAGAGCAGCCCCCAGCAGGGCGCCGGGCATTCGCTGCTGTCATTTCGGTCGTACTCGGAGAGCCTCGGACTGTCACCCCGTCCCACAGCCTGGGCCGCTGAGGCCCGCTCCGCCAACCCGCAACCCCCCGCCCCGCTTCCCCGCTCCGGAACCCGCGCCCTCACCTTCCCCGGGTGGTCAGCGCTGCTCGCCCATAGTCCGTAGCCGGGAGCCGGGGCTGCTCGGCGCTCGGTCCCCGGGGACCGGGGCCGGGCCGGGGACGTGAGAGCCGCTCACCGCCGCCTCCCAGCGCAGCCGCTCGAGCCGCCGCCACCGCCGCCGCCTCCCTCCATGGCTGCGGCGCCGCCACCTGACAACGGAAGTGACGCACCGCCCCCCTCCCCGGCCCGAGCCGTGGCCCCGCCCCCTCACCCCGCCCCTCGCCTGTGTCTTCGGCCCTGCTGCCGGCGGATAGGGGCGCCATCTTGACGATGGGCGGAAGCCTTCGGGCAAGAGGCCAGAATCAGATTGAGGATTGGTTCAGGGTGGGGCCAGGGCCGAAATCTGGGAAGCGATTGGAGACTGAGGCCGAAGGGGTCGGGACTTACCGCTTATCTATGAGTGCCATGAGGCTGGGACGGAGGCCCCGCCCCGCCCTGACTTCACACACCCTGGCGCGCCCTACCCTCGCCCCTCCGGGTCGAAGAAGTCCCTCGCTCGGTCTGTGGTGGATTATTTATCAGAAAAGTGACCCTTCCCAGATTCCCGTTTCCCAGCTTCTGGAATTCTGTGTGGAAAGCGCTACAGTTAGGCTTTATAAAAGAAATTCGTGTCGCGGCGTTCACAATTCATTTCCCGTTCGGCCCCTCGCCTTTGTATAAACCTCGAGAACTCCGGCTTCAACCTGGAGATCTCTGGAGTCCAGGCCAGGCAGGTTTACAGCGAAGAATTTCTGTGAACGATTCCAGCCACCTAACCTCACCCTCCTGTTGCAGCTTCGGTCCCTTTCTCCTCCTCCAGCAACCACGCCCTCCATGAATCAGCTTCTTGCACCGGCAGATGAGCCCTTTAAAGGGATTGCATCAGGCTGGTGACTCACTGGGGCCCCCTGAGAGCCTGGCTTCCCTCCGCTGGCACGCAGAAGCAGCTAGAAGGGGTCAGTGGCAGCGGCACCAGCGGCCACAGCCCCACTCCTTTGTCTAGGAGGTGTGAGCCAGGGGCTCGCTGCGCGCTGCCGTGTCAACTCTCAGCTGTCTTTCCAGCTGTCGCCTGGGTCGCTCTGCATCCGTGTGTGGGCGCACATGTCCTGGGGCGTATGTCCAAGGCTTTTATGTGTAGGTACATTTGTCACTGCCACACAGGCGGTGCCAGGACATGAGAGCTGGGAGGAGTGTGGGCTGGCTGCCTCTTTGTGTTTCTGAATGCCTGGTGTCCACTGAGCTGCTGATGGGGCTGAATAACAGTAACAGAACAGCCGCCACACACAGTGGTTAGCACTGGGCGACTGTATACAGATGAGGAAGCTGGAGAGGGGAAGTAACCTGTTCACAGACGCACACTAACACTTGGACCTACAACGGCAGGGCTGTGATTGCAACCAAGTCTGGCGGATTCCACAAAGCTTGGATGGGACTCCCTGCTGCCTGACTTCGGAGCTGGGTGACTAAGCGCCCCTCCGTAACCTCCCCCGCCTGTCCACACTTCATGGGATCACCGTGGGGGCTCAGTGAGTTATGGAAACAGCCTCTCACGGGGCCCAGCACGTGCTCACATTCAGCTTTCATGAGCAAAACACAGGCCCACCAAAGCCGGGCCCCGGACAAAAGGGAAATCCTGGCCGGCGCCGTGGCTCACTAGGCTAATCCTCCACCTTGCGGCGCCGGCACACCGGGTTCTAGTCCCGGTCGGGGCGCCGGATTCTGTCCCGGTTGCCCCTCTTCCAGGCCAGCTCTCTGCTATGGCCAGGGAGTGCAGTGGAGGATGGCCCAGGTGCTTGGGCCCTGCACCCCATGGGAGACCAGGAAAAGCACCTGGCTCCTGGCTCCTGCCATCGGATCAGCGCGGTGCGCCGGCTGCAGCGGCGGCCATTGGAGGGTGAACCAACGGCAAAGGAAGACCTTTCTCTCTCTGTCTCTCTCTCTCACTGTCCACTCTGCCTGTCAAAAAAAAAAAAAAAAAAAAAAGATTAATTAAAAAAAAAAAAAAAAAGGGAAATCCTAGGGATGCTAGGAGCCCGTCTTGGACAAAGAGTTTTGGGTTTCTGACCACCCACCCCCCCATCCTCACACCCAGGGGACTCTCAGCTGATTCAAAGCATGGGATTTTTTTTTTCTTTTTCTTTTTCTTTTTCTTTTTCTTTTTTTTTTTTTTGACAGGCAGAGTGGACAGTGAGAGAGACAGAGAGAAAGGTCTTCCTTTTGCCATTGGTTCACCCTCCAATGGCCGCCGCGGCCGGTGCGCTTCAGCCGGCGCACCGCGCTGATCCGAAGGCAGGAGCCAGGTGCCTATCCTGGTCTCCCATGGGGTGCAGGGCCCAAGCACTTGGGCCATCCTCCACTGCATTCCCTGGCCAGGAAGAGAAAGAGAAAGAGGGGGAATGAAAAGGCGATGGATAGAAACTAAAGGTACCAGCCAAAGGAAGTGAAAAACTGTCATCAGGATACCAGGATGAAACCGCTGGGCCCCATCCTTGCACACATGCAGTGACCTAGTCTCTCCGCAGCTCTCTGCACTTACGGGCAGGCAGTGCTGCCTGTCACAACAGCACCAGATGGTCGCTTAGCTGAGGTACTAGCAAATCTGCCTTGTTTGTTTGTTTGTTTGTTTTAAGATCAATTTGTATTTATTTGAAAGACAGAGGTACAGAGAGAGAGGTCTTCCATCCACTGGTTCACCCCCCAAATGGCTGTAACAGCCAGAGCTGAGCTGATCCAAAGTCGGAAGCCAGGAGCTTATCCAAGTCTCCCATGTGGGTGCAGGGGCCCAAGGACTTGGGCCATCTTCTACTGCTTTCCCATGCCATTAACAGGGAGCTGGATTGGAAGTGGAGCAGCCAGGACTTGAACCAGGGCTGATATGGGATGCCAGTATCACAGGTGGCAGCTTTACCTGCTAGGCTACAATGAACACTAGCACTTCCCCACCCCATAGGGTTTTAATATATAGGACTGTTTCTCTGTCTCTGCCTTCCAAAGAAAAAAGTCTTTTTTATTTGTTTTTAAAGGAGGGGGCCAGGGTGGCAACACTGGTGAGTACCAGTTCTAGTCCTGCCTGCTCTGTTTCCAATCCAGCTCCCTACTAATGCACCTGGGAAAGCAAATGATGGCTCAAGTGCTTGGAAACTTTGCCACCCAAGTGGGAGACCTAGATGGAGTTCTAGGCTCCTGGTTTTGGCCTGGCTTAGCCCTAGCCATTACAGTCATTGGGGAATGAACCAGTAGATGGAAGATCTCTCTCTCTCCCTCCTTCTCTGTCACTCTTTTGAATAAATAAATCTTTAAAAGTATATATGGGGGCCGGTGCTGTGGTGCAGCTGGTTAAAGCCCCAGCCTGAAGTGCCAGTATCCTATAATGGGCGCTGGTTCTAGCCCTGGCTGCTCCACTTCCGATCCAGCTCTCTGCTGTGGCCTGGGAAAGCAGAAGATGACCCAAGTCCTTGGGCCCCTGCACCCTTGCCGGAGACCCGGAAGAAGCACCTGGCTCCTGACTTTGGATTGGCTCAGCTCCAGCCACTGCAGTCATTTGGAGAATGAACCAGTGGATAGAAGACCTAACACTCTGTAACTCTTTCAAATAAATAAAAATAAATCTTTAATTATAGGTTGGTATAGCATTGCAATGTGGGCCTACTGTGTGTAGATCACGGAGCTGGATGCTGGGGCTCCAGTGACCCCAGACAACAGCTCTGCCCCATGGAACACACAGAGCCCCTGTGTGGCATGGGATGAGAGGCACCAAGCAGTAGCTGTTTGTGATCACTATCATGGTGCCCATCTTGGTACGCTGCCTCTAACTTAACCACGGGGGCTGGAGAGAGCTCCTTCTCCTCGCTGGGCCTCCAAAGGACAGAGCTGGCCTGACATCGCGTCTCATTGCCATCAGGTGCAGCAGGCCAGTGTGATTGTCACGTTACCAACAAAATTCCATGCCGAAGCAGAGACCAAGTGCACGTGGTTACCCTTCACATACGTTGTCCCGTTTCTCTGCGTCTTCCCGGAACACAGATGAGAACCCAAGGGACACCTGCTGCTCTGTGGCCCTTCAGCCAGGGAGAGCAGACTAGAACACACACAGCCTGCGGAGTCCCATCCTGCTTGGCTGTGCTGAACTCTGGAGATGCTGTGTCAGTGGCATGCCCTGGGAAGACCTGGACTTCCAGCTCTGTGCCCACCCAGCTCTCCCCTGTCCAGAAGTAGAGCAGCTGGGACTTGAACCAGTACCTGTATGGGATGCTGGCATTGCAGGCGGAGGCTTTACCTGCTATGCCACAGCGCCGGCCCTAGGCCAGCAGTTTTTTGAAAACAGGTTCTTCATCTTTCCCTCGGTGCCCCTCGGCTCCTCCCTTACACAGACTGTCAGGAGATCCTGCATGCGTTTACTTCAGGAAATGAGTGGAGCCATACAACAGAATGCACAGTCCATTTTTAGCTTCTGAGATCCCAAAGCCTAGCCTTCGGGGAGGAATGGAAAGAATTTCTGTGCAGATACAAATTTAGAAAACAGTGCCAGGGGGATGTGGGAGGCCGGATCTGGGGGCAGGGGTCTCCCAGGATAGAGACGCTTCTCTTTAGCCCTGTAGATGGGGCTATCAGCCAGGTCTAGGGACTGAGACACAGGGAGGGGTCCTTTTTCTGGGTAGGGCATCAGGGAGCTAAGAAAACCCTCTGGAGAAGCCACTGTGTGCTACACTTGGCTGAACAGGACCCAACTAACCTAAGTTCCCAGGATTTCCCGGGGGCTTACCGTGGCCTGAGAGAAGCAGGAAAAACAGCACCTGGACACCTGAGAAAGGGCTAGGTGACACCCAGGGGCATGACATGGCAGCAACCTCTGTGTGCTGATGGTGGCAGATCAGGGGACGCTGGTGACTGGAGGACCATCTCATCACCCACCCTTCCCACGCTTCGGCACCTTGGAAGGAAGTGCCACAGGACTCGATCCCAAGGAAAAGGGGGCCACTCCCAGTGGACTTCAGGTAGGTTTCTGCCTCTCTGGCTGAGTGGGGGTAAAACAGGAAGTCAGTCACAGGAATTCAAGGGGTGGGCGTTTGGCACAGCAGCTGAAGTCGATGCTTGGGACGGCTGCACCTCATATCTGACTGCCTGGGTCAAGTCCTGCTAAAGCAGACCCTGGGGAGGCAGCAGGCGATGGCTCAAGTACTTGGGTCCCTGCCACCCACACAGAAGCCCCAGAGGAGAGCGAGTCAGCTGGTCAAAGATCTGTCTCTCTGCCTTTCAAACAAAATGAAAATATTAAAAATGTAAAAAACAAAACAAAACAAAAAAAACACCAGCCACCACACATTCGAGTTCTATTTCCTACACACCACAAGTCAGCTACGCTGCCTGCCTCTAGCCTTGTCTAACTGGCACCAGCTCCTCCTCTTTCTGCACATCCACCTGCCTCTCTTCCCCCATCAGTAGGCTCCATGGTACTCTTACTGCCCCAAGCCCCTGAGCTTTCCCACCTCAGGACCTTTGCACTGGCAGTTTCCCCCACTTTCCCTTGGTTCTTCAAATGGCAGATTCCTTCTCTGTTTAAATTTCGCTTTGGCACACTTGCCAAAATAAGACCGCCTCTGTTTTCTCTCTCTCAAAATGCCGTTTATTTCCTTTACATCTGTAGGCATTTTTACATTTCTTGATTTATTATGTCTCCCTGCTCAAGTGTCAGCTCCCTGAGGGTGAGACCTTTGTCCACCCAGAGGTGCCTGCTACACACCTGGTGCTCAACAAATACCCATGCAATGAGCTGCCTTGTGGCTTGGCCGGTTAAGCTGCCACCTGCGACCCTCTATCATAACACCAGTTTGAGTCCCAGCTGCTCTGCTTCCGACCCAGCTCCCTGCTAATGTGCCTGGGAAGGCAGAGGAAGACAGCCCAAGTACGTGGACCCCTGCAACCATGTGGCAGACCCAGATGAGTTCCTGGTTTGGCCTGGACCAGTCCTGACTCTTGTGGCTACTTGGGAAGTGAACCCAAATGAATAGATCTGTCACTCTTAAATAAATAAATTCTTTTCTTTTTTTGAAAAAATTACCTTTGGAATGGCTTATCAGTGGCAGGCACAGTTCCTGGCTTCCCATGGGCTGGGGGGCACTGAGCTCCCTCAGCCCCCACTGGGTTCAGGACCAAATAACAAAAGACCCTGCATACCCTTGGGGCTTCTAAGCCAGGCTTGCTTTCCCTCATCTCCATCGGTCTCTCCAGCACCTTGCCTAGGAACAGCACCGGGCACCCAGGGCCTCTCTGCAGTGCCCCTCCCCCATCAGCCCCCGGCTCCCCTGCTGAGCCTGTACCAGGCCCCAGCATGCATCAGAGCCTCAGAGCTCCACTTTCCTCCATCCTTAGGCCAAACCCCCAGCAGGAGCCCTGTTCAAGTCTGGCAGCACAGGCAGGCGGGAAGCTGTGCCAGGGAGGCTGTGGCAGCCATCCCCATCACTTGCTGGCAGTGAGGACTGCTCCCAGCACTCGCCGTGTGCTGTCCGTCCCCTTCGCTCCAGCTGTCAGGGAAGGGCGTCGGGGAGCGAGGTGGCTTTCTCTCTGGAACCCTCTAGTTCCTCTTAAGGGCAAAGGGCAGAGTCTAAGGGGCTTCTAGTTCTAGGCAACAGAAGACAGACATATAAATAAATACATTATGCAGCGGGATCTTGGTAGACAGATGGGTCCCCGCTTATGGTTCAAGTTTGTGGCCACAGGGAGCCAGGAAGTAGCGGTCTACACACATCCCAGTGGTTCTGATGATGACACCAGGTCCCCGAACGTGAGTGCAGCGACCTTTGGCTCTCTCCAATCTCCCTTCTGAAGCCAGTGTCTGAAGCTCAGGGACCCCAAGCTCTGGCTCAGCGTTTCTCAGGCTGCTCGTCATCTTGGCTTCCCCTGACCACCTCCTCTCCAGGAAGGTCCGAGTCTCACTCCACGCCACGTGCTCGGCAGGAGCCTTGCGCATGGCAGCTTCCCCGTGACTATCTGACCATCATTCTCTCCAGTCCCCCAGCACTGAGCCGCCTGCGCTGGCAAAGCTGTTTGCCTGCCGCAGGTTTGCGATAGCCCCAAGGCCAGTGCCACAGACACGTGGGCTCTTACCCTGGGGCTCAACGACTCTCACAATCAGAGACCGACTTCTTGCCATGGGCTGACCTCCCACCCTTGAGAGGAGGGCCCACGCTCCTCTCACGGCTCAGCTCCCAGGAACAGCAATGAGATTAACAGCCTTTCCCACCTGACAGGTGCAAGGACCTGCCTCCTTCAATTCTCAAACTTTGCTACATATCAGAATTACCTGGGAAAATTTAAAAAACCCTAGTCCTTGATTCACCAATTAAATCTGAATCCAAAGGTGGGACAGGTGATTCCAAAGAGCAGCCAAGTTAGAGACCTGGCATCCGACTACAGCACGTGGCCAGGAAAGCATGAGGCATGGACTTGTGGGTATTCAAGTTTGATTTTATGAGAAAGTGACCATAACTGCAAGAGAAAAGGGGACACCGAGATGGGGCTCAGAATGAGCCCATTTCATAATCCTCACTGGGAGAGGGTTAAAAACTACCGCACAGATTCCATAACCCAGCAACCCAGAGAGGTTCAGGTGCAAAGGAGCAAAAAGGGGGACTGTCACCTGCCCCAAGGCCACAGAGAGACGGGATTCTGGGTTCCAGGGTGAGTCTGGGAGGCGGAACCCTGCGAAAGGCAGCTGTGTGACAGGGGTGTCTGCTGGATGCCAGTTTCTGGGTTGGTCCCGCCCCCTTCCCCGGCTCTGGGCAGAGAGGGATGGCGGGAAGCCGGCTCAGGAGAACGCGGAGGAGCCTGAGTTGGGGCTGGGGCTGGGGCTGGCCGAGGGCACAGCCTCACTTATGGCGTTTGGAGGGGAACTCCCGGCGGCCTTTGCCTGTGCTGCCGAAGTTGCGCACCCGATGGATGAGCTGCAGCTGCTGCTCGATGGTCGCGGTGATGTTCACGTCATCTGGGATATGCACATAGCGGACATTACGGCCTGTCACAAACAGGTCATCCAGCTGGACCTGGTGACCCCAGCGGTCCGTGTAGGTGACCTTGGCCAGGCGGATGTTCATGAAGGCATCGACGTTGTCTATGCGTCCGTGGGCCACACTCTCGTCCCGCAGGTCCACCGTGGTCTCCCGGCCCTGGAGGCCTTGCAAGAGGATGATGAGGCTGTTCTCGGAGATGGTCCGCTCCTTCACGGAGTGGCTCACTGCCATCTCTCCACAGCAGCGGCTGACGGCCTGCTGTGGGCAGAACACACGGATGGTCGTTGCAGCAGGCCAGTTCACCTCCACCAGGTCCTCAACCCGAATTCCCAGCACTGACCTCCCCGATTTTCACGTCCGTAGACACAAGTGATTTGTGCATCATCTCACAGTCTCCTCATACCCCCTTGTAAGTCAGTTTACTTTTACCCACTTTATAAATGAGGAAAATATGAGCTAAGTAACTCGCCAATGTCACAGCACTGAGAAGCAGAGGTACTGGGATTCCAACCATAGCTGCCTGACCCCAAATCCCACACCAGAGGTTCCTTTTTTTTTTTTTTTTTTTTTAATTTTTTTTGGGCAGAGTGGAGAGAGAGAGAGAGAGAGAGGGAGGAGAGAGAGGTCTTCCTTTTTGCCGTTGGTTCACTCTCCAATGGCTGCTGCGGCCGGCGCGCTGCGGCTGGCGCACTGTGCTGATCCGATGGCAGGAGCCAGGTGCTTATCCTGGTCTCCCACGGGGTGCAGGGTCCTCCACTGCACTCCCTGGCCACAGCAGAGAGCTGGCCTGGAAGGGGGGCAACCGGGACAGAATCTAGCGCCCCGATCGGGACTAGAACCCGGTGTGCCGGCGCCGCAAGGCGGAGGATTAGCCCAGTGAGCCGAGGCGCCGGCCTACCAGAGGTTCCTAACCTGCACTACACAATCACAGGGGGTGTTGGCTTTTTTTTTTTTTTAAAGATTTATTTATTTGAAAGGCCAAGTTAGAGACCATGAGAGGGAGAGATAAAGAGATCTTTCATCCACTGGTTCACTCCCCAAATTGCCAGAACTGGGCCAGGCAGAAGCCAGGAGCCAAGAGTTTCTTCCAGGTCTCCCACCTGGGTGCAGGGGCCCAAGGACTTGGGCCATCTTCTGCTGCTTTCCCAGGTGCATTAGCAGGGAGCTGGATTGGAAGTGGAGCAGCCCTTCCAGCAGCTTAACCTCTTAAGCCACAGTGCTGGCCCCACAGGGTGTTTTGACCTGGCTTCTGCATCCCAGACTGATTTGTTTAGTCAGGGGGATGAGGCCCGTGTCTCCTATTTTCCCCAGGTAATTCTAATGTACTGACAAGTTTGAGAACCACCGCACCCAAGTGTAGTTTACACTCTTGCTATTCAAGCCATGAGGGGCTCTAATTAGAAATGCATCCATGGGGCCCTCACTGTGGCTTAGTGGACTAAGCCTCTGCCTGCAGTGCTGGCACCCCACATGGGCACTGGTTCTAATCCCAGCTGCTCCACTTTTGATCCAGCTCCCTGCTTATGGCCTGGGAGAGCATTGGAAGATGGCCCAAGTGCTTGGGCCCCTGTACCCACGGGGAGACTCGGAAGAAGCTCCTGGCTCCTGGCTTTGAATGGGCCCAGCTCCAGCCGTTGCTGCCATTTAGGGAGTGAACCAGCGAATGG
Source organism: Oryctolagus cuniculus (assembly GCF_051225735.1). Lineage (NCBI taxonomy): Eukaryota > Metazoa > Chordata > Mammalia > Lagomorpha > Leporidae > Oryctolagus > Oryctolagus cuniculus. The sequence continues at coordinate 137,068,556 of NC_142873.1, read as the reverse complement.
AAGACCTCTCTCTCTCCCTCTCTGTGACTCTACCTCTCAAATAAATAAATAAATCTAAAAAAAAAAAAAAAAAAAAGAAAAGAAAGAAATGCATCCATCTCAGGTTTCTCCCAGACTTAGAGAAACAGATCCTGCGTTTTAACAAAACCCCTCACCCACCTGACCCCGAATGACACCCAGATTAAAGCTTGAGAAACACTGGTTGGCTTTAGCACTTCTCAAATGTTAGCGAGGGTCACCAGCAGCTCGAGGGCTTGTTACAACAGATCGTGGAGATCCACTCCCAAGTCCCTGAGCCAGCATTTCCAACCTGTGCCCAGGAGATGCCGGCCGCCGGCCCACTCTGAGAAGTGTACTATGCAGCGGCCATTAAGCAGACATTAGAGTAACGGGGCAAAGAAAGGTGTTGGACAAAGCGCAGGGGTTTTGAAGATGGGGAACCTAGCTTGGAAGCCTCACTCCACCTGTCACTCCAAGTCTAGGACAGTTTTTTTTTTAAGCCTGCTTTCACATTTATTCAACTACAGAGGCTGGGCGGGTGTGCCAGCTGACGGTATACTGCTCCCAGCAGGCCTTCGATCTCGTACTGATATAGCTCTGTTTCATCTGAGCTTTATTTCCAGACCCTGGATCGAAGGTGGTGGAACTCCGTCTCTTTAGGACCCACTCAGAATTCCCGCCAGGGTTGCGCGCGGCGGCAGGAGGCCCAGGGAGCAAGGCCACGGCACTGAGGAAGGGGTTGGGAGCCGCTGGGTCCCAGGACGCGGCCTGCGGCCTGCGGATCTGCGATCCTGCAGCCAAGGGGTCTGGGGTTGTCACAGTGTCAGCCTGTCAGCCTCGGGTTCTGGGACAGGCTCCGCCGCGTCCCGCGTGGAGGGCCCCGAGCCAGCCGCTGGGCTTCGTCAAGCTGCTCAGCCCGTCGGCAGAGCTGGGGTGGCGCGGACCCTTGACTCCCGGAGCAGCGGGCGCAGCGACGCCATGCTCAGTACCTGCGCCGGGCTCCCCCGCCGGCCTCCCGGGTCCTCCACGCTCCGCCCCCCGATGCTCCCAGAGCAAACCCGACCCGAACCCACCGCGCCGGGTTCCTTCCGCCTTCCCGGTCTCGGTCGCCGCCTGGGCTAGCGTGAGCCTCGCGGGCCTTCCTCTCCGCGGCTGTAGCGCGCCCGAGCAGCCATGGCAACCACGGGGCCGCGCCGCGTCCTGGGTGCCGAGCGCGTGCGTCCGTGCGCGAGGCCGTCGCCGCAGGGTGGGCGGGAACTACAGCCCCCAGCATGCAGCGCGGGCGCACGTCCCCGCCCACGCCGCGGGATTCCCCGCCTCGAACTCGGTCATTCATTCTCTCTCCGTCCATCCAGGCGGTCATTCATGCAAGCGCTCACCCTGAGTCCCGCACCTTCCCAGGCTCTGGGCATAGGGGGCGGCCAAGATCTGAAGATGCTTCTTTGAACCGACGGCTCTGCAGGAGAGAATCTACGAGAAAACAAAAACACATGTGGAATAAGCACTCTTGAGAGGGTTAAAATTGAGGTGATGTGACTTGCGTAGGAGGATCAGGGATATCCTGAGCAAGTGACATCTGAGCTGAGTGACAGGAAGCCAATCTTGTGAAAACTAGGAGAGGAGCATTGCAATGAGAGGGAGCGGGTGTGCAAATCACCTGGGGGAAACGAGACTCAAGACTTGGGGAAAGGCTGGGGAGAGTGGTGAGCAGAGGTCGGAGAGGCAGGCGGCCCCGGAGCATGAGGGTTTTGTTAGCCGAGGTAAGGAGACTGGTTGTCTCGGCTAGGCATGCAGGGTCGAGAGACCATTGGTCGGTTCAGATCTGCTTCCTGGGACAGGCATTTGGTGCAGCAGGTGACATGGCCCTCATCCTTTTCGGAGTGCCTGGTTCAAGTCCTGGCTCCACTCCCAATTTAGTTCCCCGCTAATGCACATTCTGGAAGGCAGCAGGTGACAGCTCAAGCTGTTGGGTCCCTGCCACCCGTGTGGGAAACCCAGATGGTGTTCTGGGCTCTTGGTTTCAGCCTGGCCCAGATCTGGCTATTATGGGTATTTGAGAAGTGAACCAGCAGATGGAAGATCTCTGTCTCTCTGGCTTTTTTTTTTTTTCCCCAAATAATCTTTTTCTTTTCTGGCTTTTAAGTAAAAGGAAAATGAGTAAATTAAAGAGGTCTCCTTGTTGACTGTGCATGATAATTATGCTCTTTTGTGTTTCCGTTTCTCCATCTAGTTCTAGAAATACAATGCTAGGCTATCAAAGGGGAGTGACATGATTTAATTTACACTTAAAAAAAAATCTACTTGAGGCCGGCGCCGTGGCTCAATAGGCTAATCCTCCACCTTGCGGCGCCGGCACACCGGGTTCTAGTCCCGGTCGGGGCGCCGGATTCTGTCCCGGTTGCCCCTCTTCCAGGCCAGCTCTCTGCTATGGCCAGGGAGTGCAGTGGAGGATGGCCCAGGTGCTTGGGCCCTGCACCCCATGGGAGACCAGGAAAAGCACCTGGATCCTGGCTCCTGCCATCGGATCAGCGCGGTGCGCCGGCTGCAGCGGCGGCCATTGGAGGGTGAACCAACGGCAAAGGAAGACCTTTCTCTCTCTGTCTCTCTCTCTCACTGTCCACTCTGCCTGTCAAAAAAAAAAAAAAAAATCTACTTGAGGGGCCGGTGCTGTGGCATAGTGGGTAAAGCCACCGCCTGCAGTGCTGGCATCCCATATGGACGCCTGTTCGAGACCCGGCTGTTCCACTTCCATCCAGCTCTCTGCTATGGCCCGGGAAGGCAGTAGAAGATGGCTCAAGTCCTTGGGCCCCTGAACCCATGTGGGAGACCTGGAAGAAGCTCCTGGCTCCTGGCTTCAGATCAGCTCAGCTCTTGCCATTGCAGCCATCTGGAGAGTGAACCAGCAGATGGAAGATCTCTCTCTCTCTCTTTCTCTCTCTCTCTTTCTCTCCGCCTCTCCTCTCTCTGTGTAACTGTGACTTTCAAGTAAAATAAATAAATCTTTAAAAAAATCTACTTGAAAGAGTTACAAAGAGGGGCAGACGCAGAGATATCTTCCACCCACTGGTGCTTTCCCCCAAGTGGCTGCAATGGCCAGGCCTGGTCCAGGCCAAAGCCAGGAACCAAGAGCTTCATCTGGGTCTCCCACGTGGGTGGCAGGGGCCCAAGGACTTGGGACATCTTCCGCTTCCCCAGACCATAAGCAGGGAGCTGGAGTGGGAGTAGAGCAGCCACGGCACAAACTGGTGCTTGTATGGGATGTCGCAGGTGGCAGCTTTACACACTAGGCCACAATGCCGGCCTGTTGATTTGCAGTTTTAAAAAAGGCTTTATTTATTTGAAAAGCAGAGAGATAGAGACAGAGATTTTCCACCCACTGCTTCCCTTCCCAAATGCCTGCAACATCCAGGGCTGGCCCAGGCCAGAGCCAGGAGCCTGGAATTCAATCCACGTGTCCCATGTGGGTGGCAGGGACCCACGTACTTGAGCTACTACCTGCTGCCTTCCAGGGTGTGCATTAGCAGGAAATTGGATGGAAATGAATCAGGGACTTGAACCCAGACACTCTGACATGGGGTAAGAGCGCCCCACCTGGGGTCTAATAGCTGTACCAAACATGGGCCCCTGCTTCACACTTTTTAAAGATCACGGTGTAGGCTTGGGAAAGTGACTTATCTTCTCCCAGCCTCGGTGTCCTCATTAGGACAAGATGGAAAGTCTATCTGAGAGCGCTGCTTAGAGATCTGAGCGACCTTCACTGAGTGTGCTCGCACCTGGCAACCCAAGTGCCTTTACTCATTCACTGACTTCCGTCTCTCCCAGGAGTCAGCGGTTCTTCTTCATCTTTTTTTTTTTTTTTTAAAGATTATTTATTTGAAAGTTAGAGCTATGGCAGCGGGGGAGGGGAGGCAGAGAAAGCTTCCACCTGCTGGTTCACTCTTTTTTTTTTTTTCTTTAAAAAGATGTATTTATTTATTTGAAAGTCAGAGTTACACAGAGAGAGGAGAGGCAGAGAGAGAAAGAGAGGTCTTCCATCCGATGCTTACTCTCCAGTTGGCCACAAGGGCTGGAGCTGTGCCGATCTGCAGCCAGGAGCCAGGAGCCAGGAGCCAGGAGCTTCCTCCGGGTCTTCCACATGGGTGCAGGGGCCCAAGGACTTGGGCCATCTTCCACTGCTTTCCCAGGCCATAACAGAGAGCTGGATCAGGAGAGGAGCAGCCGGGACTAGAACCGGCGCCCATATAGGATGCCAGCACTTCAGGCCAGGGCATTAGCCCACTGCGCCACTGAGTCAGCCCCCCGCCCCAGGAGTACCAGCTTTACCAGTGTTGGTGAGGAGGTGACAGGGATTGAAATGAAGATGGTGACAGTGGGAATGGGAAGGAGAGCTGAATGCTCAAGACTGTGAAAAGAACCAATCAAAATCCTTGCATGTTGTAGACTGTGAAAAGAACCAATCAAAATCTTTGCAGGTTGTTTATGTGAGGGAAGGAGGAGGGGCCAATGATTTAGATCTTCACTCTTCAATTGCCTACAACAGCCAGGGCTGGGAGAGGCTAAGACAGGAGCCAGGGACTCCATCTAGGTCTCCTAGGTGGGTGGACAGGCCCCAAGTACTTGAGTTATCTGCTATCTGCTGATTTCCCAGGCATATCAGCATGGTGTTGGATTGGAAGTGCAGCAGCTGGGACTAGAACCTCTGGCATGGGACGTGGGGACGTCTGTGTTGCAAGCCTAACCCGCTGTACCACAATGCCAGCTCTGTGTGTAGGAAATTCCAAGTGTACTAGCAAGAGTGGAACTGTTTGAAGCTTAGTTGAGAAGAGGTTATGGTTACAAAAGAGTTAAAAGAGGGCAGATTCATCCCAAAGCATGGTTTAGGGGCACATGGGCAAAAACTCCCAATTCCTGGGACTGGCACTGTGTTGTAGCAGGTTAAGCCACAACCTGCAGTACCAGCACGCTATAATGGGTGCCAGTGCAAATCCTGGCTGCTCTACTTTTTTTTTTTTTTTTTTGGAGATTTTTAACCACGTACTTTATTGGATGTTAACATCAAAGAAGGAATATTTTAAAAGTAAAGCCAAACCTTTAAGTTAATAATATTTTCAAGTTAACCACATCAAAGTGTATTATTTTACATCTCCCCATGCTGTACACCCTACAACTGTACAGAAACTTCTGCCTTTCAAAGCACTTGTCACTTATAAAGTGAAAGTGTTCAAAATGCTAGGTAAAAATCTCCTATGTTTAAAAAACAATACTCCTTTGGAATATTTCTCTTCCTTGTGCTTATAGATGACCTGAAATATCAAGCCGAAGTTCCTGGAAACTTTTCTGGAAAAAATCATAGTAGACAAGGGCTAAGTGCAGACATAAGCAGCTCCATTTTATAGACAAAGTTTCGACCTTCCATTTTATTCCACTGGACTTCTTTGAATGGTCCACGAAGACGATTCCATTTGTTATCCTGTAAAACATCACTTTTTGGAAGATCTTTACACTGGTTACGGGGAAACTGAACCATGATCTTGCTGCCACTTTCAGGCCCATTACGAACTGAAATAGCCTAGTCACCACTCGGGGAGGCCACTGTTATGGCCGAGGCATTGCCGGTGCTTTCAATGGGCCCAAGTCCCACATGGTTACTGAAGCTGAGTACCTGCCAGCCCATCACCTTGGCCAGCTGTTGAACTGCATGCACCTGATGCTGTGACATCTGAGACGGAAGAAAATCCTGTAGTTCCTGCTCCCGATGAGATAGTGTAATTACTCTTCCATCTCTGTGCACAACTGGGGTCTGCTCAACTCCAATATTCAACTGCAGCTGAACAGACTCGCATATTTGTTCATATCCTTGTGATGTAATTAAAACGTTCACACTTGATTCATAAACATCATTGATGTTTGACCAGTGAGCCTGTATCTGAGGCTCCTCAATGCAACTTGCTGTCAATGGTTGCAGCAGTTCTACTCCTCAGAAAAATATGCTTTGCTTGTTTAATGATTTTCTCCAGAAGGCCTTCACTGGATTGTAAAGAATTAATTTCATTTTTATCAAAAGCCTGGGGACCTGAAAGTCTCATTCTCTCGTGGCCGAAGGGTGCACTTGCTGGATGAGGCATCATGGTGGAACTCAAGGTCTGTTTATGAAACTCTCTAATCAGTAGATGCCAATTGTGCTCTAACACATAAAGGTGATCTTCTGGACTTTGCTTCTCAGAGGCAGACTTTTGAGATTTCTTATCATTTGAGGAATGGCACAAAGAAATGGATAACTGCAAGTGCTCTACTTCTGATCCAGCTCCCTGGTCATGTGCCCAGGGAAAGCAGCAGAAGAAAGCCCAAGCACTTGGGCCATCTTCTGCTTTCTCAGGCCATAGCAGAAAGCTGGATCAGAAGAGGAGCAGCCAGGACCAGATCCAGCACCCACATGGGATGCTGGTGCTTCAGGCCGGGGCTTTAACCCACTGTGCCACAGCACCAGCCCCTGCTCTACTTCTGATCCAGCTCCCTGATCATGTGCCCGGGGAAAGCACAAGTGCTTGGGCCCCTGTACCTATGTAGGGTTCCCAGAAGTAGCTCCTGGCTCCTGGCTTCAGGGAGTGAACTAGGGTAGAACTAGGGTGGAACTCTGTCTCTCCCCCCTCTCTCTGTAACTACCTTTCCAAATAAATAGAATACATCTTTATGAAAAAAAAAAAAAAAAAAGGAAAAAACTCCAATTCTCAGCTCACACTGGGGCAGGGCCTGGGACTGTAAACTCAGTAATTTATCTGGGAAAGCGGGATTAGAGTCACTACTTACATCCTCTCTTTCTTACAGAGGAAGGAACAGAGGCTCAGGGAGGGCGACTGGTCCAGGATGGGTGGGGTCTGTGGCAGGGCTGGGCCCAGAGTGGTGTCCTGACTGTGCCACGATGCCTTCATCTGACAGCCAGCCTTTGGCCTGGCTTTTAACGAACCCGATGTCGTTAGTGCTTAGCCCACGTGGTAGGCACAGTCATTTCCTTCGCCTCCTCCCGACTCCCATGCTTTTTCTGGATGCCCTGAACCGCCATGCAGGTAAGCTTGTTTTTCTCACTGTTTGTGCAAGTCTAGAGACATGAAACTCCGAGGTTGCCTCATCCCAGAGCTGCCCTACCAGAGATCTATATCTTGTTTATTTACTGAGACACGCGTGAAATCGTCGGCATGGCGCTGGTGGGTGTGGGGAGGCTGCTGCCAGGCAGCTCAGGGCCCGCCCCCAGGCCTCCAGGCCCCCAGGCCCCAGGCCATGCTTACAGCAGATGGCAGGGTCTGACTCGGGACAGTGCAGCGGGAGCCGGACTCCAAACAGGACAGAACCCTCTCTTTCAGGTGTCACCCAGGCCGGCCCCTGCCTGGTGGTCAGATTGCTTCAAAGAAACGAATCTCAAAGGCCGCTTGGTATGCAGCAGGCATCTGATGGCGCGATCTACTTTCCCTGCCCAGCACACCTTTCTCTGGAGGCGTAAGGGTTTGCATCTATTTGGTGGTTCATCTTCCTGTATCCAACCCTCTGCCTGGGGTCGAGGGAGCTGGTCCATCCCTCTCTCTCCCTCTCGCTCTCTCTCGCCCCTGCGGCTGGGACTGCTGGCAATGACTAGCTCACCTTATTCTCTCTCCTCTCTTTCTGCAGCTCTGGATACTCATTCTGTAGGACGGAGGGGCCTGGCCCTCTGCGTGTTTGGGTGGCCTTGACCTTGCTGGTCACTCGGTCCTGGGAGGAAGCGTGCGGCAGGCAGATGGTGGCGCTGGCCCCAGGTGTTTCCCACGGATCCCAGTGAGACTTGGCATTGTGCCGAGGGCAGTGGCTCTGCTGTGACACAGAAGGTGAGGTGGCACAGCGTGGGTACTTCCCATGCACCTGGCCTCAGGCTCCACCTGGTGACAGAGGACACAGATGCCACAGCACATCAGGCTGGGTATCTTTGGTGGGTGAGTGCCTATGTGGCAGACGAAGACTCTGGGGTTGGGGTGGGGGAGTGGTACCTCTCCCCATGCAGGACAAATTCGCCTCCACAAATGGACAGAGAGGCATACGGGGAGGTACAGATGCCCCTGGCCTGTCTCAGCAGTGCTCACTCAGCCTGTGGGTGCTGACAGTTTCCCGGGTGCAGGGTGCCAGGATGGGGAGCCCAGTGGTGGGAGGCATGCCTTTTCTTGACTCCACACTCACCCACACGGCAGAGTCCAGCTCAGGGGACCGAGATGTTTCTGTGATGGCTCATAGGCAGGTGCCTGTGAGACCTGGCATGCCGAGGACAGCGGACATAAGAGAGGAGACGACCCCTGGGGTGGCTCCGTACAGACCCACGGCCCGGGATGCTCTGGGTGGCTGCTGGAGAACTGGGAGAACAGGGAGGATGTAGTTTCAAAGCCAGAATATATTTTGCTGAAAATACAGTGTATGTGGGGCCTTCTGGGGTGGGGTGCTGTCTCGGGAGCACTTGCGGAGTTCATTACAGCAGAGATGGGAATTGCACGTAGCGGCTTCACTCCATAGAAAATTAGCAGCAGCACGGCGGACCCTGGTCCTTCTCCGGGGTCCTCATCCGGAAGCGTCTCTGGGCAGAGGGGCGTGCCCAGTCAGCACAGCTACAACTCATCCATCATGGCCAGCAGGTCGTCCCCCTTGCTGGTGCTCCACCTCGGCTGGTCAGTGACCTCCAGCTCCCCCAGGATCCGGGCCAGCTCCTCGCTCCGTTGCTGGTCCTGGGAGAGAAATGGGAGGTGAAAAGGATGAGGGGGAGGTGCCAGCAGTGCTTATTTGTCTATTCTTGTGCCCCACTTCCGGTTGCCCACTTATTTGTCAAAATAGGGACGATAGAGCCGCTGCAGGATGGCTGGGGAGAAAAAGGGATGTCCCAAGACGAGGAGGGAAATGTGTGACCCCGTGGAGTCCCACGTACTCACCTGCATAGCTTGTATGTTGATGACTTTGTTGTCTAACTCTTCTGGCTTGGTTAGGGCTGCCTGTCTGGATAAGACGGTGAAGAAATGGGAACAAGGTCTGGGTATGCTCCATGCCAGCTCGGCAAGCTGGCCCTTGGTAACTCAGGACCTATGTTCTGCCTCACCTGCCGATCCAACTTTCCAGCTCACTTCCAAACAAGGCACCCTCTGCTCTGCAAAGTCAAGTCTGGCTCTGTCCCCGTGCCTTTGCACACACACTAAACCCTGCCAGGAACGGTCTTCCCCTTCCTCTGCTTGGCAAACTCCAAGACCCAGATCAAATGCCAACTCTGTGGCATGCCAGGGCCCAGTCAGCTGCTGTGCCCTCACTCGGGGCATTCATGACACGGCAATGGAATAAGTTACGCACGAGGGTCAGGCTTTGGCTCCTTTGTGCCATCTTTGTGTCCCCAGCACTTCCCATCATCCCTGAAGTGAGCTCGACCACAGGAAACAGGAGGCAATCCTCACCCCAGGTGCAGGCAGTGCGGAGCGCTGCAGGGTGGATGCAAGGCAAGGTGCCTGACAGAACTGCAGAAGCCTGGTGAGTCGCCACCACCACTGGGTTTGGCCATTAGACTCTCTAACCCCAAAGACACCGAGGTCCAGCCTCCCTCTGATTTCCTAACAGACTTGTCCTAGTATGACCACGTTGGTGCCTACTATGTGTTGCTCGGTTGTACTCTGTTAAGCAACACACTAGAACTCTATTTTTGAATGACTCCAGAAGGCTCGGGCCATTTAACCCCGGGGGGATTCTTTACCAAGGCTATTGAACTGGCTGGGCTTTCCTTCGTTATTTATAGGTGTCTCTGGTTTGTAATTGTCACTCTGAGGTTTGTATCAAACTTGGGATTTTTCTGTGTCTTAAGAGAAATGGGTTTAAAACATACTCCTCTTCTTCATCGGTGGTAAACAGATTCAACCGGAATCCTGGCTCGGGGCCACTGGGGTTCTTAATCTCCATCCCTCCCATCAGTCTGGCCAGGAAATTCAGCTCTTCTTTAGCAAGCGGATTTGGAGCGATGTTCTCCTGCTGAAACAATGGCGTGATCTGTAGCCACATGAAGGTGAGCACATTTCTGGCTAAGACCCCAGACACTGGGTTACAAAATCTGGCAAACCAACCACTGGATTATTTCTGGGCCCCAAAGTAGGCTTAACCAACAGAAAAACCGCCTGGGTCCGCAGCAGAAGTTTCCACTTTCAGGATGAGTGGCGGGCCCAGAGGCCCCACCCTTCCCCAGCTACCTTCCTCCTCGAAGGAGGGGATGCTGCTTCCTCTTGAGCCAGTCCAGTTCCCTGGGCATGACAAGTGGCCTCAGTGAAGTCCCGAGGGCCCAGGGTTCCTATTCCGGAGGAGTCAGCACACTGCCCCCAGGTGGTGACGGCCATGAACACACCCCTGGGGCCCTCCCTCCGCTCACTGTCCTGGTCCCTTCCTTCAGAGCCCATCCCAGGGCTCTCTGATCCACTCTGCCACAGTCATCTGAAACACAGGTCTTGTCTCATTTCTCCCTTGCCCCAGACAAACCCCTCTGCTTCATGCCTAAAGAACAAAGCATGCTGTTTAAGCCCCTCCCCTAATCAAGCCCCGATGTCCCTGCTGGGAGAAGAGTCGGCCACCTGCCTTGGTGACGCTGTGGCGGAGCTCTCTTGTCCTCGGTGTCTCTGCTTGTCCTGTCACCTCGGTCTGCGTGCCCCTTCCCCCTTCCCTGCTGTTTAACGTTTTACCCACTCTAGAACCCCACTTCAATGTCACCTCCTCTGGAAAGCCCTCTTCATCCCTGCCCCCACCCCACTGGACGGAGCACGTGTCCCTGCAGTCAGAACACCCAGCAAGCTCATCTTGTGCCTCGTAAGAGTTACGGTTTCCATGGCTGTCCTTCTCAGGGAACTTTCAGTCCCTTCAGGATGGGACCACGTCTATGTCAGCTTTTTTTTCTTTCTTTTTTTTTTTTTTTTAAGATTTATTTATTTATTTGAAAGGCAGAGAGAGAGAGAGAGAAAGAAAGGTCCTCCATCCTCTAGTTCACCCCCCAAATGGCTGCAACAGCCGGAGCTGAGCTGATCTGAAGCCAGGAACCTGGAGTTTCTTCCAGGTCTCCCATGCAAGTGCAGGGGCCCAAGGACTTGGACATCCTCTATTGCTTTCCCTGGCCATAGCAGAGAGCTGGATTGGAAGTGGAGCAGCTGGGTCTCAAACCGGTGCCCATATGGGATGCCGAAACTGCAGGCAGCGGCTTTACCTGCTACACGTCAGTGCCAGCCCCTGTGTCAGCTTTGTGTCCCAGTGTACCCAGCCCATAGAAGCAGTTCAGGAAATGTGTGCTGTGCTGAATAACTGGATATTCTGTGATGTGTCCTACAGCTTGCTGCGAGTTAACTTGGTAAACATTTGCGAAGATGGAATTCAGAGAAGTGACAATCCCGGTTTGAAAGGAGCTGCACACTGCTGTGTAAGGGAGCAGTAAAAAGGGACATTTTAACCATCAGAATTCTTGGAAGTGCTGGGCTCAGCAGTCACAGACCTAATGGCCCTGGTGCCCTGGTACAATTTCACACGTCCTGGCAGGTGCTTCCTGCCTAATTAGGGTGGCTGAGCCAAGCCTGAAATTACCCAATTAGTCAGATCACTGGACATACGCATGAAAAGCTACAATTAAAACCTGAGTTGGGGTGGGTGTTGTGGTGCAGTGGGTTAAGTTGGTGTTTGGGATGCCAGCATCCCCTACTGGAGTGCTGGTTCAAGTCCTGGCTGCTCTGATTCCTACCCAGCTTCCTGCTAATGCATCCTGGGGGTGCCTGCCACCTATGTGAGAGACCTGGATAGAGGCCTGGCTTCAGCCTGGCCCAGCTCTGGCTGCTGCAGACATTTGGGGAGTACGCCAGCAGACAGAAGATCTTGCTCTCTCTCCCTCTCTGTCACTCTGCCTTTCAAGTAGATGAAAATACACAAAGATTCAAAGACAAACCCTGCGTAGTTGCAAGGCTGAACGGAGATTGCACATGACGAGGGGAAATGTTGGCTAGCTTGCAGATTTAAAGTGTCCCCATCGAGATTTCTGCATCTAGAAAGAAGCTGCGAAGATGAGGGAGGAAGGAGAAACTCACCTGCGCTCGCGAGGCGGAGTTCTTTGATGCTCCAGACGTCTGGGTGTCCACGGGCCGATTCAGGCTGTACCTGGTGTCAACAGGAAATGGTGACATTATCTGGACCCTTTCCACTGACTTTTTTTTTTAACTTGGAAGTGTGGTTCAAGACTTCTGAGATGCCAAATAGCATCCGAGAAGGTGCTGTGAGGGGACGGGAGTTTGGGGTAGCAGTTCAGATGCCCGTATCCCCTGGGTTGGAGACCTGGATCTGTCTCCAATTCCAGGTGACTGCTAATGAGCACCCTGGGAGGCAGCAGGTAATGGCTCAGGTCAAAGCTGGACCCCTGCCACCCGCCTGGGAGACCTGGATTGAGTTCCCAGCTCCTGGCTTTGGCCTGGCCCAGCTTGGACCGTTGTAGCTATTTTGGTGGTGAACCAGCAGATAAAAGATCTCTCTCTCTCTGTCATTCTTCCAAATAAATACATTTTTTTTCTTTTTTTAAAAAATATGCCTGTATCCTCATAGGAGTCCCTGAGTTTGATCTTAGGCTCCAGCTCCTGGCTCCAATTTCCTGCTATTACAGACCCCGGGAGGCACTGGTGATGGCTCAGGTAACTGAGTTCCTGCTACCCACATGGGAGACCTGGACTGTGTTCCTGGCTCCTGGCTCCAGCCACAGCCATTGCATTTGGGAGTGAACCAAGTGGATAGGAGCTTGCTCTCTCTCTCTCTCTCTCTCTCTCTCTCTCAAATAAACAGTAAATAAACAAAAAAAATCAAAGAAACTATACATCTTTTTGATCTGTTGATGAAATGAGTTGCCTTGTGTTTGGAGTTCCTGGCGCCCTTTGAAAATGTCAGGAATCTGCATGCAATGTATCTAAGGGAAATTTTCACAGCAGAAAGCGTCATGCTGGGTTTTGGAATGAAGTGACCTCCTTCGACCTTGAGTTTGCTCAGGGAGGGAGACTTCGCTTACATGTTAGTTCCTAGTTTCAGGACTCGGTCTCCATAAAGTTCAAAAGAACCTTCTTTGGTTGCAGTGACATAGTTTCCACCATGCTTGAATTTTATCTTCTTGACTTCTTCACCTTTGTGGTTGAACATTCTGCAATACAAAGTGTGACATGATGGAATATTCTCCAAGCTCAGGGAGCCCAGGAGCCTTCATTGTTCTTTGTACCATGGACAAAAAAGGAACTCATGCACTCCTTCAAGATCAAGATGCAAGGTCGGGGCTCTGGTGAAGCGGGTGAAACCGCCGCCTGCAGTGTCGGCATTCCATATGGGCACCGGTTTGAGTCCTGGCTGCTCCACTCCTGATCCAGCTCTCTGCTATGGCCTGGGTGTGGGGAGCAAACCGGACTAGACTGAGTTACTGGAATTAAGACTTATTCTATGCATCTGCTCTCCCACAATGTGGTGTTGGGAGAGAAGTAAACAGCTTCCGCACAGCTGCCTCCAGTTCAACTGATAAACTGTAGGACTTGCTCCTGATTGGAGAGCAGCGTACTCGGCGTGTGGGCAGCCGAGTTAGGATTGGCGGAGGAGGACTATAAAGGAGGAGAGAGACGGCATTCACCAGGAACATCTAAGGGGAACATCTAAGGGGAACACCTGTGCAGCCCCCGAGAGAACCGGCCGGCGGAGTGCCGCTCCCCTGCGGAAGTGGGGAATGTGGCCAGGGGGAACTGCCCTTCCACGGAGGTGGAAGGGATAGTAGCCAACCCGGGAAGAACCAGCAGCAAACCCGGGGAGGGCCGAGCAGACGAAAGAACAGCGCAGGGTCCTGTGTCGTTCCTCCACGAAGAGGGGGAGCGACATAATGGTGCCGTGACTCGGATATGAAGCCTAGGCAGGGCTTAGTGTCGTTCCTCCACGAAGAGGGGGAGCGACATAATGGTGCCGTGACTCGGATAGGAAACCTAGGACGGATAGGAAACTTAGGAGGGAAGAAACGGGAAGAAGCAGGAAAATACCGGAGAGAGAGACTAGCGAAGAGCCTAGGGGAAAGCCGGACAAGAAAGGTGCCGGAAGAAGCTATTGAAAGCCTAGGCATAGACTCGGATACGGACTGTGGGAAAGAAGTTAGGATTGAAAGCGAAAGTGAAAGCTTTCATAGACTCGGATGCGGACTATGGCGGGGAAGCTAGGAGATTAAAAGCGAAAGTGAAACCTGGAGGAGGCTTGGACTCCGATACGGACTGTGGGGAGTAGCCAGGAGAAATGAGAGGAATATTGTTGGAAGAAAACTTAAGGAAACATACCGGGTAGAGAAAAATGTTAGGGAGGATGAAGCCGCGAGTGCAGGCCGAGGCGGAGATATAAGCCACCTTGGAATTCTTCAAGTCACCCCGGGGAGCAAGAGGCGAAGATCTGGAACCAGAGGCAGAGACGTGGGCCGCCAGGATTCGCCAGGTTAGTCCGGGGAACTTGGACTGAATGCCGGTGGTGGCGGAAACATTCGCGGAAGCCGCCGCGTGCAGAGAGAGCACGGGGCGTGAATAAATAGGGAACGCGGGGCTGGCGCAAGGCCGTGGTGCGGGCGCGAAGTGCGTGGAGACCGCGGAGCGTGCGCGCAGAGCCGGGAACCCGCCGGCGGGGCGAGGCGCCGGGAAGCCGCGCAGAGCCGTGAAGCTGCCGCGGGGCGAGGTGCCGGGAAACCGCGGGGATAAGAGAAACAGAAGTTTAGAAGTAAAAGAGAAATAGGAATGCTGGAAGATAGAAGTAAAATGGGAGAAATAGGAATGCCCGGAGATAGAGAAATAGAGAAATAGAAAGGCCTCCCCTCAACATGGCAATGAGAAAGCTTGGATTCGGTCTGCCTGATTAAGTGAGGCGATGAGCACCTGGGCGGCTAGCAGCTTATGCGCCGCAGGTCACCGAAGACAGGCACGAATTAACATCAGTAAGGCTTCCCCACAATGCAACAATTAGGAGGCTTGGATTCGGTCTGCCTGATTTAAGGCGGTAAGCACCAGCAAGCAGCTCGACCAAAGCATGAGCTGCAGGTCACCGAAGATAGGCACAAACCAACACTAATAAGTCTCCCCCACAATACGGCAATGAGAAGGCTTGGATTCGGTTTGCCTGATAGGTTTTGTAAGCCCCTGCGGGCAGAGCAGAGCATGTGCTGCAGGGCACCGAACACAGGCACGCATCAGCGCCTAAAAACCTCCTCACAATGGCGAAGAGAGGACCCGGATTCGGTTTTCCTGATTGATAGGACTTGTAAGAGCCTGTGGCAACTCTAGCAAGTAGAGCAGAGTGTGTGCCGCGGGACACCGAAGACAGGCGCGTATCAACGCCAAAAATAAAAAGAAAGGGGGATCTGTGGGGAGCAAACCGGACTAGACTGAGTTACTGGAATTAAGACTTATTCTATGCATCTGCTCTCCCACAATGTGGTGTTGGGAGAGAAGTAAACAGCTTCCGCACAGCTGCCTCCAGTTCAACTGATAAACTGTAGGACTTGCTCCTGATTGGAGAGCAGCGTACTCGGCGTGTGGGCAGCCGAGTTAGGATTGGCGGAGGAGGACTATAAAGGAGGAGAGAGACGGCATTCACCAGGAACATCTAAGGGGAACACCTGTGCAGCCCCCGAGAGAACCGGCCGGCGGAGTGCCGCTCCCCTGCGGAAGTGGGGAATGTGGCCAGGGGGAACTGCCCTTCCACGGAGGTGGAAGGGATAGTAGCCAACCCGGGAAGAACCAGCAGCAAACCCGGGGAGGGCCGAGCAGACGAAAGAACAGCGCAGGGTCCTGTGTCGTTCCTCCACGAAGAGGGGGAGCGACATAATGGTGCCGTGACTCGGATATGAAGCCTAGGCAGGGCTTAGTGTCGTTCCTCCACGAAGAGGGGGAGCGACACTGGGAAAGCAGTAGAAGATGGCCCAAGTCCCTGGGACCCTGCACCCATGTGGGAGACCCAGTTGAATGAAGCTTCTGGCTCCTGGCTTTGGCCTGGCCCAGCCTGGGCCATTATGGCCATTTCAGAAGTGAACCAATAGACAGGAGATTTCTCTCTCTCTCTCTCTCTGTAACTCTGCCTTTCAGATAAATAAATCTTAAAAAAAAAAAAAAAGGCCAAGATGCCAGTTGTGATCATAACAATGATGATAATCACAGTATCTACTGTGCTGATGTTACATGCCGAGTGCGGTATGAGCACATCAGAGCACTGTTCCCTTATGCATTGTCATAGTAACCACTTCACAGACGAGGAAGTGAGATTTGGAGAATGCACGGCTTCTCCCAGGCTCCTCTGCTAAGTGGCAAAGCTGGGATTAGGCCCTGACCTCGTGAGCAGTGAGCTTAACTGAGCAGGGGGGAGGGCAGTGCTGTGTCTGTCCAGGCTCACATACTGGTTTCCTGGCAGCCCAGGGCTGCTGGGAGGACACTGCTGAGAATTCACCTGATGAGTCCAGGAACTTCCGTCCCCCAGGGAACAGGCCCGGACACTGGCAACACGAAGCGGCCATTCGAGTTCTGAACTTTGTCCTTCAGAAATATGGACACCTGGGGGGCGGGGGGAGAAATACAGTCTCATTTTTCTAGGTACATTTTTACAGACACAAACATTCTGAAGTTGGAAACCGTATGATGGTTTTGGGAATGTTACCTAGGGAGTTTCTAACAGTCAGGAGAGAGGAAAAACCCACCGCCACTCACACCTGCGGAGCCGCCAGGCTTTCACAAACAGAGCGACACGGAGGTGGTGCAGCAAACCTGCCAGGTGAGCCGCATTACTCCCATTTTACAGACGAGGAAGCCGAGGTTCAGAGGGAAGTGACTTACCCCAGAGAGAAAAATAAGAGGCAGGGCTGGGATTCCAAACCGACTCAAAACCAACCTGACTCCAAACTCCACGCCCGTTCCTCAGTTTCCTGCTAACTTTCTATGCAGCTGCAAGCTTTGCGCTCATGAAGAACCTCATGAAGAACCGGCAGCTGGGAGGTCACCACACTGCCTCCAGGGCAGCCAGCTCCTACCAGGCAGAGCTGAGGCCTCAAATTCTTGTTTCTGACTCTGGAGCCCAAGCTCTTGCCTGCGCGCTGGTGAGAAGGGCAGGGCTGGAGCAGGCAGACCCAGCCGACAGCAGCCTCCGAGGGCCGCCCTTCACGAGACTGGAGCGGTACACTGATCTCCCACCCCCTCTCTGTGGAGGTTTTGGTCGTTCACAGATTAAATCCAATGAAAACTGTACCAGTTAATCAGTTTTACAGGCTCTTACCTTCTTCATCTAGGAAGTGACATAAACTTCCAGCTCTAAAATTCTACAGCTTTATATTAATGATTTCACCAAAAATAAGCATCTGTCGTGTGCAAGCAGGGAAGATGCCAAGTGATAAAAATTTATAAGCTGGAAGCCTGGCAAACTGTTAGACTGGGCTTAAATATCAGCTGAGCTGCTTCTTGGATCTGGGTTTTTGGTTTAAAAAAAAAAAAAAAACCAGCCTTTCTGTATATCAGGTTTCTGTTCGGTAAGCTGGGGGTAATAATACTTCCTACTCAATGGGTTAGTGTGACAACTAAATCCGACGAAGCATAAAAAGCAAAGCCTGCCTTGTAGTGTTCAATAGATGGTAGCTGTACTCTGGTTAGCACCTCTAATCGGACACAGGACATAGGACAGAAGCATAAAAGGAAAGCACCCTGAAGCAGGATGTGCTAAGCAGCATGTGCATATTAGCCTACAGAGGAGGACCACAGGCCTGCAGGGTGGCAGGGGTGACCGCGGGCTTGCAGCCGGGCAGGTGGATACGGCTGGGGCCACTTCAGCAGCAGGTGAGCGGACACAGGTCGTGTTTCGGGGAGAATGTGTAAACCAGTTTGGTCAGAGGGTTTAGCTGGATGCTTTTTTTCCCCCTGGTCTCCCTGCCTTCCTTCTTGCTGCTTTCAATCCGTCCTCCATTCTACTGCACAGACTCTTTGACAGCCAAATCTGATCCTGTCCCTCTCCAGCTTGAAGTTTTTCACTGGCTCTCTGCTGCCTGCCAGGTACTCTCCGCTGGCCTTGTTCTTCTCTGCACCATGTTCCTGAACCTCAGGTTCCAGCCACACTCAACTGCCCAGCCCTCCCCCAGGCCCCGCCCAGGAAGGGACCTAACTCAACTGAGATGGCACCCTCTACCTAAGGTGTCCTTCTTAACCTCCCACCCCCATTTTCCCATGGGCCTGGTGAAAACCCATTTTTTTTTAAAAAAGATTTATTTTATTTATTTGAAAGGCAGAGAGGGAGAGACAGATCTTTCAACCTCTGTTTCACTCCCTAAATAGCCAAAAACAGCTAGGGCTGGACTAGACCGAAGCCAGGAACAAAGTCAGCCAGGTCTCCCCACATGGGTGGCAGCGGCCCAAGCACTTGGGCCATCTTCCGCTACTTTCCCCAGCTTTTTAGCAAGCAGCTGTATTGGAAGTAGAGCAGCTGGGACTTGAACCGGCACCCATATGGGATGCCAGCATTGCAGGCAGCAGTTCAACCCACTGGATCATAGCATTGGCCCCAGAAACCCCCCTTTTTTTAAAAAAAAAAATTCATTTATTGAGAGGTAGAGTTAAAGACAGAGGAGGGAGAGACACAGAGAAAGGTCTTCCATCTGCTGGTTCACTCCCCAAATGGTCTCAACAGCTGGAGCTGGGCTGATTTGAAGCCAGGAACCAGAAGCTTCTTCCAGGTCTCCCACACAGGTACAGGGGCCCAAGCACCTGAGCCATCTTTCACTGCATTCCCAGACCCTTAACAGAGAGCTGGATTTGAATACAAGCAGCCGGAACATGAACCTGTGCCCATAGGGGATGCCGGAGCTGCAGGCGGAGGCTCAGCCTACTACACCACAGTGCCGGCCCCAGAAAAGCCATTTAAAAAAACAAATCTGGGGTGAGCATTGTGACTCAGCAGCTTAAGCCCCCAAGTGGGATGCCCACATCCCATTCTGTCTGCATCCCATTCTAGAGTACAGGTTTGAGTCCCGGCTACTCTGCTTCCTGTCTAGCTCCCTGCTAATGAGCCTGGGAAACAGCTCAAGCACCTGAGTTCCTGCCACCCATGTGGGAGACCCGGATGCAGTTCCAGGCTCCTGAATTCAGCCTGGGCCAGCCTAAGCTGTTATGGCCATTTAGGGAGTGAATCAGCGAATGGAAGAT
The DNA here is from genome assembly GCF_051225735.1 of Oryctolagus cuniculus. NCBI lineage: Eukaryota > Metazoa > Chordata > Mammalia > Lagomorpha > Leporidae > Oryctolagus > Oryctolagus cuniculus. The sequence continues at coordinate 137,049,339 of NC_142873.1, read as the reverse complement.
TTTTTTCTCTGTTACTCTGCCTTTCAAGTAAATAAATACATCTTAAACACATGTCTGTATGTATGTCCATATATGTGTACATATATAAAATGCCTGAGGCTGAGGACCAGAGCTCAGCTTCCAGGAGCGGTCAGGAGACTTCAAACACCAGCTCTACACTGGGTGCAGATCACTCCCAGCTGGGTCTGTCCTCCAAGCTCCAGGCTGGCAGACTGAACTGCCTGTCACATGGCTACCTGGGTGTCTGGCAGGCAAATCAAACAAAGAGAATGGTTCACTTTCCCACCCCAGGGTCTTTCCCATCCCAGGAAATGCACCCGCCTTGCCCGTGTCCTCTCTTCTTCCCCGCTGGTTCCTCACGTCCAGTCTCTCGGTCTTGCCCCAGAGCTGTATCCCGGATGTGAACGTTCTCCACTGCTCTGGTGTCTATAATGGCTCCTACACACTGTGCCACCTCTACCTCTGTCCTGCATGGTTCACTTTCCAGAACAGAAATCGGTCCTTGTTACCTCACACCTTAAAATGCTCAAGAGCTTTTTTTTTTTTTTTAAAGTCTACTTTGATTTATTTGAAAGGCAGAGAGAGAAAGAGACAGAGAGGGAGGCAAACAGAGAGAGGTCTTCCATCCACTGGTTCACTCCCCAAATGGCCTGGGCCAGGCTGAAACCAGGAGCCAGGAACTCCATCCGGGTCTCCCACGGTGGTGGGTGGCAGGGACCCAAGTACTCGAGCCATATCTGCTGCTTCCCAGAGTGCACATGAGCAGGGAACCGATCCGAAACATGGAGGAACTGGAACTCAACCCAGACCCTCTGCTGTGGGGTGCGGGCGACCCAAGTGGTGGCTTAGCCAGCCGTACCACGACGCCGGCCCCTTTTGTTTGTTCCTGAATAACCTCTTTCCTAGGGCCTAAAGCCGAGTCAGTGGATCAGTGCCAACTGACTGACGACTGGTGCCTCTTCTGATTCGTCTGTGTTGTGCCACACACGGAATCGCGTTTATTGGGAGCCTCACCCCTGCCCAGCAGGGTGTGTGCTACCCACAGCAGCCTCTCTGAGCTCAGGGAACATACATCATTCTTGTTCCCGTCTAGGGGCTCTGAGCTGGTTGTCAGCTTAGATGCTCTTCCCCGGGCTCTCTCTTAGTTCCATTAGCAATTAAATGTCTGTCTCCCGAAAGTCTGCCCTTGACTCTCTTGTCTAAAGATCTCCCGGCCCATTCGGTAACTACCAGTTACGTGTAAATGATTTATAATTACAAATTCAGCTTCTCAGCCACATATTCCAAGCGCTCGGTGGCCGCACCTGGCTCCTGGACGGCACAGACACGGGACATGTCCATCACTGCAGGAAGTTCTGCTGGTCTAACGCAAGCAACACCCGAGGCCTGCTGCCCTCCACAGCTGTCCCTCATGTCACCGTCTCCCTCACGGTCTCGGCGCAGGAAGGCGACCGACCTGCCCTCCCTGTACCGCCCCACTGGCACAGGGCGGGGCCTCTGTCTTGCTCACTTGTGTATCTCAGACACTTAAGACAGCCTGGCATACAGTAGGCACTTCATGAATACTCACTAGGCTGACTGGGTTTCCAGGGCTGAACTACTTCCAGGTAGAATGGAGGTGTGAGGGACGTCCTGCGGAGAGTCCAAGGCGGAATGATGTTGGCATGGAAGGAAGAAAGCCAGTGACGGAGGGTGCGCGGGGGTGAGGGAGAGGAGGCCCACCAGAGCGCTCAGCCTGCGGGAGGCAACTCTGGGGGCTCTGCCGGGGGTCAGGGACAGAGTCGGTTGTAAGTAATTGGAAGGATTGCAAATGCAATTGCTCTCGGTCAGCACCGTCTCTGTCCAGGTTCTGGGGCACAGGGTGGGCCCTTGGCCACTTCACGTTGGCCTGTGAGAGCCCAGAGAGCTTGGATACCGGCACCGGAGGAGCAGTTTTGTGTTTGCTGTGGTTACACAGTGGGGAAGGGGTTGTCAGAGCAGGGCTGTGTTTTCCTGATGTCGTTTGACTGTGCGAACGCATCTAAAGCTATCAAGAGTGTGGGGAAGTGCAGAAAGTCCGTGGAGGCAGTCACAGACTGCAGCTGAGCAGCAACAGCATCAGAGACCAGGCCTGGGAACCAGCCCAGCCGTCACAGGTCAGCGGCAGTCTCGTCAGGACACGCGGTGCTATTCTCTTGATAAACAGTCTGCTGCTTCACGGCCTGCCAGCTTAGCAATTAAAGCTTAATATACTTTGTGGCTTAATACGTTTTAAAGATTTTGCTATAGAATTCTTATTAGGAAAGTCTTTTCACTATACTGAATTTTATCTTGTCAGAATTGTGAAATCAATATGGCTGCTTGTATTACTACAACCCATAAAAATAATGCCCAAATATGCAGGGTTTTCATAATAATACAATGCAGAACTTTCAATATTTTCAAATTGGTGTTTTAAATTTAATGCAAAACTTTGTCTTATTTGTACCTTCCCGTTGTTTATGGTAATCGATGAGTATTAGAGACCTTAATTTATACTGATGTTATTATGGCTCCATCTATAGCAGACAAAATTACTCACGAGGGTTAAAAATAAAATTGGCGTTGGAGCTGCCATTGTTCATCTTTTCTGGTCTGTGGAAGGCATGAACCATTTTCAATCCCTTCCTTTGGCTGGAGTTTTACGGTGTGAGCGTGAGTGTGTCTCACGTACGCAGGTACAGCGTGCGAAAGGTTCAAAGGGGTCTGTCTGATGGGATGGGAGTCTCTCTCCTGACCTTTGCCTCCAGCCAGCTCCCCAGTCCTTGAAGGCAGCCACTGTGGCCAGTTTTGTGCACATCCTTCTGGGAGCAAACCTACGTATATATCACACCGTCTGCTTTGGTGAACCCTCCCGGCAAACTCTGAGTTAGGAATGGCGTCAGTTCCATTTCTCAGACGAGGAAACCAAGGCTCAGGGGAAGTAATTTGCCCAAGGTCCTGGAGCTGGTGCTGGAGATGGGCTGCAGACACGAGAGTAGCTCCAGGGCCTGCACTTGTTCCGCCGCATCGAACATCTTTCCTGTACCAGTCTGTTACGTTACGGGGAGGAAAACAGCCGTGTCTGAGAGAGGCGGGCCCACAATTCCAGAGCTTAGAATGTGGTTGTAAAAGGCAGAGTAGGAGCAGGCATTTGGCCTACCAGCACAGGTGCTGCCTCATATGCCTGCGACCCCTAGGAGTGCCTGCGTTGGAGTCCCCATTCCCAATTCCAGTTTTCTGCGAATGTGCACCCTAAGGAGGCAGAAGGAGATGGATCAAGTGGTCAGATTCCTGCTACCAACGTGGGGACCTGCACTGAGTTCTCAGCTCCCAGCTTCAGTCTGGTCCAGCCCTGGTCATTGCAAGCATTTAGCGAATGAACCAACAGATAGGAGACTTCTCTCTCTCTTTCTCTCAAATAAGGTAAATAAGTAAAATTTTCGGACAGAGTCAGGGTGTAGAATGGTCTGGAGTAGGCATGGCAGGAGGAGGGAGGGCCAGGCAGGAAGCAATGGCCCTATGAAGTCTGAGGGCTCGGCTGGTGGCACAGGAATGCTGGCGCACGTTGAAAGGGCAGACCCTACAGGCCTTAGCTGCAATTGGACGAAGATCAGAAACGGGGAATCCAAGATGCTGCTCTGGTTCTGAGCTGAGTGAGTGGGGGAACGGTGGTGCTCTCAAAAGAAATCAGCACTTGATCTGCCGGGACTAATGCAGACAGCGACATTAGGTTGTGGGCCCTGGTGGGCCTCCTTGTGGAGACTGGGGTCTGCAGTGCAGCGGTGGGCCGGGGCGGGGTAGGGGTTAGACTCAGGAGTCGCAGCCAGAGGAGTTGGTATGGGGAGGAAAGAGGTCCCCGACGAGCAGAGGGGGAGTGGAGAGAGAGGAGGGAGGTCTGGGGACGGGGAGGGGTGAATTTGGAAGGGAGAGGTAAGGGAAGGCCAGGGTGGCTGGAAACGTGAAGACCCAGGACAGGTCAGGGTTCAAGGGCAGGACAGCAGCCTCTTGCCTGTGTCAGGTGCCACAGAAGCCAAGGACGGTAAGGCTTGAGAGGAGGACTGGATTCGAGATCAGGTTGGCTCAAGAGCACATTTCCTTGGGAGAAGCAGAGAGGAACTACTACAAAAAACCTCGTGAGGTTAACTGCGAGAACGGCGGCCTTGTGATCTCTCTCGTGCTGTTTCCAACTGCTGCACCTGATCATCAGGACGTTTCTCACCGTGGAATCAAACCCCGAGGCCATCACTAACCGGGCACAATGCCCTCCCTTGTCTGCCTCCGTTTCCCTTACGCAGTGGGTTCCTGGAGCTGCCCCCTCACTTACCCGGATGTGCAGGTCTTGGAAGAAGATGAGGAGCGTCTGACGGATCAGCTGGAACTCGCCGGCAGACAGACCGCAGTAAACCTGACAAAGGCCAAGCAGAGAGAAGCACTCGCATCCTACAGAGAGCTGGGCAGTGTGGACACGCAGGGGTGAGCTGGGCTCGGGCATGGGAGCCGGACAGCAAGGAGAGGACACGGCGGCTGGAGCAGCAGCAGAGCCAGCACCTCCTTCAGCAGGGACAAACCCTGTCCTAGCACAGCTCAGCTGGGGTGCACTTCCTCTCTCCCAGACCTGGCGAGGCTGGGCCCCAGGAGTTAGAGCAAATCTTCCACCAACCCCCTTTCAGAGAAAATGGCTAGTCTCTGCATCACTGCTCTTTGAACGATTTTTTTTTGTTTTTATTTTATTTATTTATTTATTTTACAGGCAGAGTGGACAGTGAGAGAGAGAGACAGAGAGAAAGGTCTTCCTTTGCCGTTGGTTCACCCTCCAATGGTTGCCGCAGCCGGTGCGCTGCGGCCGGCGCACTGCGCCGATCCAAAGCCAGGAGCCAGGCGCTTATCCTGGTCTCCTGTGGGGTGCAGGGCCCAAGCACTTGGGCCATCCTCCACTGCACTCCCGGCCACAGCAGAGAGCTGGCCTGGAAGAGGAGCAACCGGGACAGAATCCGGTGCCCCGACCGGGACTAGAACCCCGTGCGCTGGCGCCGCTAGGCGGAGGATTAGCCTATTGAGCCGCGGCGCTGGCCTGCTTTGAATGATTTTTTTTAAACTTTGAGAGCAGAGCAGAGCAGAGCAGAGAGCAAGTGGTCTCATTCACTGGTTCACTCTCCAAATACCTGCAACGGCTGGGGCTGGACCAGGGCTAAAGTGTGGAGCTGGGAACTCAACCCAGGTCTCCCAAGTGGGTGGCAGGAACCCAAATACCTGAGCCATCACTGCTGACTCCCAGGGTCTGAATTAGCAGGCAGCTGGAATCAGGAAGCAGCGCTGGGAACTGAACCCAGGCAGTCCAGTGTAGGACGTGAGCACCTTAACCACTGGGCTGACGCCTGCTCTACTCTTGGCATTTTGAAGGTGACATTAAGAAGGCATAGGATGATAATACCAATCACATTAGCAAAATAGTTGTAGGTTTTTATTTTACATTTATTTATTTATTTATTTTTGGACAGGCAGAGTAGACAGTGAGAGAGAAAGACAGAGAGAAAGGTCTTCGTTTGCTGTTGGTTCACCCTCCAATGGCCGCCACGGCTGGCACGCTGCGGCCGGCGCACCGCGCTGATCCGATGGCAGGAGCCAGGTACTTATCCTGGTCTCCCATGGGGTGCAGGGCCCAAGCACTTGGGCCATCCTCCCCTGCACTCCCTGGGCCACAGCAGAGAGCTGGCCTGGAAGAGGGGCAACCGGGACAGAATCTGGTGCCTCGACTGGGACTAGAACCCGGTGTGCCGGTGCCGCAAGGCGGAGGATTAGCCTACTGAGCCGCGGCACCAGCCTATTTTATATTTATTTTAAGTATTCATTTGGAAGGGCGTGGACAGAGAGAGAAAGAGAAACAGAGATCTCCCATCTACCGGTTCACTTCCCAAATGCCTACAAACAGCTAAGGCTGGGCCAGGCAGAAGCCAGGAGTAGGAAAATTAATTCGGGTCTCCCAGGTGGGTGGCAGGGACCCAAGTATTTGAGCCATCACCCATTGCCCTCCAGGGTGTGCATTAGCAGGAAGCTAGCACCTGGGGCAGAGCTGGGACGTGAGCCTAAGTACTCTGATACGGGATGTGGGCATTAGTGGCATTTCAACCACGGCACCAAATGCCTGCCTCACTTGCTGATGCTGTAGAGAGTGGTGGGCTTTGCGGCTCCTCCTCCTGTCCTCCCTCTCTCGCCTGCTCCCAACAGAGCAGGAGGCGGGACTGGGGATACTTACTTCCATCAGCTGCCGGAAAGTCTCGTCCACTTGATGCAAGATGGTCGGGGAGTCTTGGATGAGGCCCTTGATGGCATCTAAATGGTTGAAGGTGACCAGCAGCACATCCTTGGGACGGGGACACAGCAGTACTTGATATTTGAAAGCCATAGTCATCAGGTCATAGAGCTGCCAACACACACACACACAAAGAGAACCGTAAAAGCGGAAGTCAGAATCGCCCAGCAACGATGCGGCCAAGTGCTCACTGAAAGCCCACTCTGGGCTCAGGGCACTGCTCAGGTGACCTTGTCAGCCATCACCCAAACCAGGACACTGGGAGAGAAAAAGCGGGCGCTACTGATTAAGGCTACACAACAGGCGTGACCTGGGACACTCCAGGACAAATCAGGATCTCTGGTCGCCTTACGTGTATTGCTGCTAGGACAATCCTGGCAGCTGGGGGGTCCCGGACTGGGCTCTGGACTTGGAGAAAAACAGCCCAGATTCAAGGACTCCTTGCCTGCTGACTTACTTCATGGCCCTGGCCAAGTTGCTTAACTCCTCTGAGCCTGCGCTTTCTCACCTGCAAAAAGTACTCCCCGATTTTCCACCACTGCAGAGCTGCTGAGAGGAGTGAAGGAGATGACATGCATGATCGTGGCGGGCAGAAAATTCAACAACTGCAAATGACGGACAATACTTACTCAGATACCAACAGGCCCCACGTGTGATAGGATCACGTATGGAGGACCGGAGGGGAGAAACTGCTGAGGACCAAAGTGGCCCATGCAGGCCTGTAGCAGAAGGGGCCTGGGAGGCACCTTGGGGCAGTCCCAGCGTACAGCCTGGTGCAGGGCACGGGATGTGCGCAGTAGTGGAGGAGAACGCTGGGTGGGGGTGATGGAGGCTCTTTTCCTGGGAGGAACAGGAGAGCTCCCGCCGGAGGTGGTGGGAAATGAAGTGGGGGTGAGTCTGGCAAGGCTGGAGGACCACAGGGTTTGGAAAGACAGGCAAAAAGGTCACAAGAAAAAAGACAGGCAGGCAAAATAAGGTAGACTGGATGTGGTAGGAATTAGGGGGTGGCTAGGGTTGGCTAAACTGACCCGGGAGGAGTAATGATGAAGTGAGAGTGGTCAATCGGCAATGAGGAGTGAGAGACAGGGCAGGCTGGAGCCAGGGAGGTGAGCCGGTACCTGGCTCGTGCTAGCTGTGTGATCAACATCTACTGATGGTGCAAATGGACGAAACGTTGGCGTGCTCTGGACTTGTGGCCTGGAATAAAGACGGCGGCCATGGAGGGCAGGGAAAGGGAGCGTGCGTGTGCTGTGAAGGAGAAGCCTCGGTGACGAAGGTGAGGGTGGCCCAGGAGGGCCGCGGCATGTTCACCCTAGTGTCAGGCAGGAGGCTGGTGCCACGGCCGGAGGCCAGAAGTCCGGGGAGGCCGGGGACAGGAGGGGTCTGGGGAGAGAGCCTGGACACGTGTGCGGCAGGACTGCGAACGTAAACCGCTACCAACCGAGGCTTCCGTCCAGCACAGTTACACACAGGAGCCCATCTGATCACGTTGAATCGTCACAAGAAGCCTGCGAGGTCGGTGATATGCCAGTTTGAAAATGAGGGAACTTGCCCAGCTCCACATCGCCCATGTGTGGCAGAATGAAATCAGACTTCAGGATGTCAGGGCTCCTTGCTAGAACCCTCCGTGTGATCCTGCTTCTCCGACACTCAGCTAAATACTAAGGGGGCAGCAGGGGGCGTGAAACACTAGAGATAGAGTTGAGTGTCTCCGCCATCCTTAGCAAACATTAAGTGCCTGCTGTGTGCATGGCACCACACTGGGAATGAAGGTTGAAGATGGGTGCCAAGACGAAGCAGAAATTCCAAGATGTGCAGCGGACTGGGTCCCACAGCTAGTGACTGGTAAAGCTAAAGCTCAGGCCCAGGACATCTGGTTCCAAATTCTGCATGGAAAGCTAATCCGTCCTGAAGACAGGGGGAAGAAGGAGCAGAGGGAAGGTGAATACTTACTGAACATCTACTACGTGCCAGGCCCAGGCACACGTCCCACTTAATCCTTCCAATAACTGATAACATAGCTGTTATCATCCCCATCTTATAGATGGGAACATGGAGTTGCAGGGAGATAAGTGACTTTCAAAAGGTAAGTGTCAGGGGGTAAGAGGGCTTGGGCTGGCACCGTGGCTCAATAGGCTAATCCTCCACCTAGCGGCGCCGGCACACCGGGTTCTAGTCCCGGTTGGGGCGCTGGATTCTTTCCTGGTTGCCCCTCTTCCAGGCCAGCTCTCTGCTGTGGCCCAGGAAGGCAGTGGAGGATGGCCCAAGTGCTTGGGCCCTGCACCCTATGGGAGACCAGGAGAAGCACCTGGCTCCTGGCTTTGGATCAGCGTGGTGCACCGGCTGCAGCGTGCCAGCCACGGCGGCCATTGGAGGGTGAACCAACGGCAAAAGGAAGACCTTTTTCTCTGTCTCTCTCTCTCACTGTCCACTCTGCCTGTCAAAAAAAAAAAAAAAAAAAAAAAGGCTTGGGTAAAGGCAGTCTGCCCCCCGAGGCTGTCAGGTCCAAGTGACAAGTCTGCGTTGATTCCGCACACTGTCTACCCACCATCAGTCCCGTGGAGGGGTGGCCATTTAGCTCAGGATGGAGATGACCACATCCCACATCAGAGTGCCTGGGTTTGACTCTCCTGATCAGGTTCCTGTCTCCAGCTTCTGGCTAATGCAGAGCTGGAAGGCAGCAGTGATGCTTCAAATAAGCGGGTTCCTGCCCCACCTGTGGGAGACCTGGCTGGAATTCCTAGCTCCTGGCTATGGCCAGGGCTGAGCCGTGGCAGGCATGTGGGGAGTGAACCAGTGGAAAGGGAGTTTTCTCTCTGCCTCTCAGATAAATAAAAATAAAACATTTTCATATAATGGAGGAACTTGAAAAGGAGTTATTAAAATTTTTTATTTATTTGAAAGCTGGAGAGACAGAGAGAAAGACAGAGACGGAGAGATCTTCCACCCACTGGTTCACTCCCCAAATACCCCCAATAGCTGGGGCTAGGTCAGGCTGAAGCCAGGAGCCCAGAACTCACTCTAGGTCTCTCACATGGGTGGCAGGGACCCAGGTACTTGATCCATCCTCTGTTGCCCTCCAGGGTGTGCATTAGCAGAAAGCTGGAATGGGAAGCAGAGCTGGGACTCGAACCCAGGCACTCCATTTATGGGGTGTGGGCCTTCCAAAGTGTTGTCCTGACCGCCGCACCAAATGCCCACCCTTTGAATTAACTGAAGTCCATACTTTATTAAGATTCCACTAGTTCCTGCCAGTGCACAGTTTCTGTCCCAGGAGCCCCTCCAGGGTGCTAATTCTATTTAGCTGTCCTGTTTCTTTGGGCTCTCTTGGCTGCGACGGTTTCTCTGGCTTTCCTCGTTTCTGATGACCTTGACGATTTTGATTACTCATCAGGTATTTTGTAGCATGACCTCCAGGTGGTACTTGCCTCATGTTTTTCTCATGGCTGGACTGGGAAGGAAGACCATGGTGGTGAAGTGCCGCTGTTATGACATCATACTGGGTGCACAGTGACTCCCCACTGCTGGTGGGACCCCGGGCCACCTTGCTGGGGCAGTCTGTCTGGATTCCCCCAGTGTAAAGCTAATGCTTTTCCTGGCTCTGTTCTGGACCATATTCTTTGAAAGGAAGTCACTAAGTACAGCCCACACTTCAGGAGTGGGGAGTTATACTCTGCCTCCTAGAGGGCAATTATCTACACAAATTGTTTTGAACTCCTAAAAGACTGGTCTGTCTCCTGCCATTTAGTTATGTGGAACTACTGTTTTAAAAATAAGAGTAGGCCAGGGCGAGCACTGTGGCGCAGCAGGTTAATGCCCTGGCCTGAAGTGCTGGCATTTCATATGGGTACCAGTTCCAGACCTGGCTGCTGCACTTCCAATCCAGCTCTCTGCTGTGCCCTGGGAAAGCAGTGGAAGATGGCCCAAGTCCTTGGGCCCCTGCACCTGCGTGGGAGACCTGGAGGAGCTCCTGGCTCCTGGCTTTGGATCAGTGCAGCTCTGGCTGTTGTGGTCATCTGGGGAGTGAACCAGAGGATGGAAGACCTCTCTCTCTGTCTCTACATCTCTCTAAAACTCTGTTTTTCAAATAAATAAAATAAATCTTTAAAAAAATGATGAGTAGACCAATAATTTTCCCCAAAAGAAATGAATATTTTCATATTACAAGAAAAGACTGAGTGGGTTTGAATTTTCTTAAAAGAAAACCATTTCTTCACTGTAGACTTGAGATTTGTGAAGACAGGCCGAGTTTGAGTTCTCAGGGTTGAGTGTCTCCTGTGTCCCTGGGGGCTGATAAATACAGGCACGCAGACCAGCACTCTCCTGGGGCAGAGGACTCGGTGTGCGTGACCTCTGAGGTGTGAAACTCAACAAAAACCACCAACATTTGTGCCTGTTTCTTGTGGGACTCTCACGCCCATCATCTCACCTGACCCCAGTCCGCGGTCATCCCCAGAAGGCACAGGAAGGGCAGCCACGTGACAGGCAGCGGCTTTGCTCCTCACCTTATCCATGCTGGCCTGGTTCAGTCTCATGATGGAGGCGTGAGCCAGCCGGTCGTAGACGGTCCTCAGGGCCTTCTTGGAGTAGAGCTCCTGGGGCTTGAACAATTCCTCCATAAACTTTCTGTTGAACATGGTGGAGACGATGTCATTCAAAACTGTGGGGACAGGAGAGGAGCCGGCTGAGCAAGGCGCTGCAGGAAGCTTCATTCACAGAGGCGCTCTGCAGGTGCAGGGAAGAGCCAGGCACACACAGGGCGCGAGGCAGGCGGGCGCCTGGTGGGAGCAGCTCCCTGCCGAGAAGGCAGGGCCCTGAGACACCACATCCGGGCCAGCAACGAAGGCAGCAAAGGCAACGTGCTACGGGCTGTGCTGCAGAGGCTGTGAAGCACTCCATGTGCTTTATCTCCTACTTCATGGTAAGGGAAGTGTTTCTGCCTTCTTAAAAAGAGATTCCTATTAGCCTTAGGTCACTTCCTTAAAAATGAGAAGGAGCATCACTCTTAAAAAAACAAATCTACACACTCGGACATCTATTTCCTAAACACAGGTAATTGACTCTTCTGGAAAAACATTTTATGAAAACAGGCAGGCCTACCTGCTGGTTAGAGACTAGGCATTACTAGTGTTTCCATAAGACGTGTATGTTGTTCAGACAGCACAAGTTGAGAATGCAGTCCTTTCTTCCTTCCTTCCTTCCTTCCTTCCTTCCTTCCTTCCTTCCTTCCTTCCTTCCTTCCTTCCTTCCTTCCTTCCTTCCTTCCTTCCTTTCTTTCTTTCTTTCTTTCTTTCTTTCTTTCTTTCTTTTAAAGGGGGAAGGGAGGCGGGGAGAGAAAGAGAGAAAGAGAGAGAGAGAGAGAGAGAGAGAGAGAGATCTTCCATTCGCTGTTTCTCTTCTCAAATGGTCACAACACAACAGCCAGTGCTGGGCCAGGCCAAAGCCAGGAGCCTGGAGCTTCTTCCAGGTCTTGCACATGGGTGACATGGGCCCAGGTGCTTTCCCCAGACCATTAGCAGAGAGCTGGATTGGAAGTAAAGCAACTGGGACAAGATCTGGCACCCATGCTGGGATGCCAGCCTGGCAGGTGGTGGTTTAACCCACCATGCCACAGTGCCAGCCCTGGAGAATGCGGTAGCTTCTATGTCTGATCCCCAACATCGGTATCACACTGTAATGATGTAGCTCATGCTGTTGTTCAAATGGAAAATCTCTATCACATGAGAACAAAAGGTGTGTACAAACCAAAGTTGCCTATAACTTTAGGTCTTCATTCATTTAGATGTTTTGTACCACTCAACAGAATATCACTAGGTAAGTGGTTTGAGAAATAGAACAGGTACGGTTGAATATAGACTATTCTTAATTAAGGTAGTTATTCTGGCATAAAGATGAAAGGATGTGGAGAGTACACATTCATAGTAATTAAAATTGGAGATAAAACTGGGTTACTTAAAGTAATTACACAAAATCAATTATTAAACATGAGTGATTATTACTAAAGATTTATTTATTTTAAAGATTTACTTGTTTATCAGAAAGGCAGAGTTAGAGAGGGAGAGACTTAGTTCACACTGGAAATGCCTATAATATCCAGGGCTGGGCTGAGCTGGGCCAGGCCAAAGCCAGGAGCCAGGAATTCCATCAGGGTCTCTCTGGTGGGTGCAGGGGCCCAAGCGCTTGGGCCACCTTCTGCTGCTTTCCCAGATGCATTTGCAGGGAGCTGAATCAGAAGTGGAACAACCGAGATTCAAACAGGCGCTCATGTGGGGTGCTAGCGTTGCTAGCAGTGGCTTAGCCTGCGGCGCCACAATGCTGGCACCTATTACTAAAGATTTAAACTCCTTTTGCCAACCACAAGGATGTGCCAGGTAATTGGCCATGGCCTTGTTTCTTTAAAGGCAGAGCAGTGAGTTGATTATTTCAGGCACCTCCACCGGTGAGTAATTAGCAGCAGTACCCTGAGGGCTCAGGCCAGCATTTTAAGGCATCTCCCTGCATTTGATGGGGGAAGGTGGAGCCGAGGTTTGATTTTTGGTGGTACCTAAATCTTAAATGGAAGGACTATGGGCAGCGGGGAGAAAGGACACATTCTTTCCCCGACGCTGACACAAAAGTCCTCATAGAAGTGTTTGAGGCCCTGGCTCTGCTTCTGCTTGCAGCTTCTTGCGAACGTGCACCCTAGGAGGCAGCAGGTGGTGGCTCCAGGACTTGGGTCCCTGCTACCCATGTGGGAGATGCAGACTGAGTTACAGGTTCCTGGCTTTGGCTTGGCCCAGTGTTGGCTGTTTCGGCTATTTGGGGGGTGAACCAGTGCATGGAAGGCCTCTCTTTTGTCTATCTGTCTGCCATTCAAATAATTAAAAAAAAAAAAAACAAAAAACCTCACACTTGCCCTTTGGACTTTTCCCTAGACTCCATCAAATCCATTCCCTAACAGGGCGTCCCTCACAATGGACGACTTCAACCCATCACAGCATGCCCTGCGCATGTGCCCCGCCATTCCCCAGAGTGGACACTCTGCAGGCACACACTCTGCCGCTGCCTCATGCCTCCCCTTAGCCTTCCACCAAAAAAGGACCTACAAGAACCTGGCTTTTCTCACTGTTTTCTTACCACAGCCTGCGTGAAACGCAGAATTTACTAGGAAAGAGGTCCAACTGAAAAGCCACATGCAACTCCTCAGAAGACAGCATAAAGACTGTCCCACGGATTTCTGTAGGCCTGGGAGGAGGACCAAAGGGGAAAGTTCTTTTTTTTTTTTTTTTTTTTTTTTGACAGGCAGAGTGGACAGTGAGAGAGAGAGACAGAGAGACAGAGAGAAAGGTCTTCCTTTGCCGTTGGTTCACCCTCCAATGGCTGCTGCGGCTGGTGCACCGTGCTGATCCAATGGCAGGAGCCAGGTACTTCTCCTGGTCTCCCATGGGGTGCAGGGCCCAAGCACTTGGGCCATCCTCCACTGCACTCCCTGGCCACAGCAGAGAGCTGGCCTGGAAGGGGGGCAACCGGGACAGAATTCGGCGCCCCGACTGGGACTAGAACCCGGGGTGCCGGCGCCGCAAGGCGGAGGATTAGCCTAGTGAGCCGCAGCGCTGGCCAGGGGAAAGTTCTAGTTAGACACCCATCAGCACTGACTAGGGTAATGCCACTTGAACCAGCATTCATATGGGCGGCCAGCGCTGCAGGCGGCAGCTTCCCCTGCTGCACCACCATGCTGGCCTGGGTTAATGCTACTAAGAGCTACCCTTCTCCTGTGTGCTGAGCAGTTCTCAAGTGTCTTCAAGCTTTTACTGGCATCTAGGAAAACAGCCTGGGCCCAGATAGATCTGTTTCGAAAGAAAGAAAGCCCCAAGGTGATGGTTAGCTCCTCTGGGCAAAGTGAAAAGGAAAACACAGCTCCCCTCTGGGGAGCGAAGAAGCCACATACATTTGGCATACACAGGTCACCATGGCTCCCTGTGCGAGAATGCCTGCCGAGTTCACCTGTTGGGAAGGAAGGACAGCAGGTGCCCCCAAAGAGAACATGGTGGTTTTCTGGTTGGGTCCTGCCACGAGGGACGCACCCCTCACTTCCTTCCTTGGACAGAGTATGAAGGCACGCGCTGACGCGTTTTCTTCTTACAATCTGCTTCGCTTAGCACGTGGCGGAGGCAGACCTACTTATGAACCAGACTCTGAGCTAAACAACCCAAGCACAAAGAGGAGGGGGATGTTCTCCTTGACCTAGAAAAGCAGCCACATGATATTTAAAGAAAGCCTGGGAAATCGTTTTAATCACACCCATTAGTCTGTCTTGGAGTTATTTAGTTTTTTTTAAAAAAAAATTTATTTGAGAGTGAGCGAGAGCACACCCATCTACTGGTTCAATCCCCAAATGCCCACAACGGCTGGGGCGGGGCCAGGACCAAAGCTGGGAGTCAGGAACTCAAGCCAGGACTCTCACATGGGTGGCGAAAACTGCATTACTTTGAGCTGCCACTGCTGCTTTCCAGGGCCTGCACTGGCAGGAAGGTGGAGTCGGGAACTGAGCCAGGAATGGAACCCAGGCACTCGGCTACGGGACATGGGTGCCTTACGTGCTAGGCTATACACTCACTCTTGGGTGTTACTTGTTGGCACTCGGATGAGCTCTGCATACGTTGAACGAGGCAGGAAGATCCAAGGAGCCAGATTTGATCAGAAGAGGCTAAGGCAGAGGAGGGACGGATTTTTCGCAGGTGCCTCAGGAGGACTGGACCTGGGCTCTCCATACATCGGGCTGCCAGCCTCGGGTTCAGGTTATGAAGTCACTTTCTGCTCGTTATCTCTGCACATTTAAGTTGAAATAAATTCTAGTGATCCAATTAGGTCTATGAAAAGTCCTCAAAATCCACACTTCACATCCGAAATTCTGCCGTGCATCAAGGGGTAAGCCAAAAATTGCTCAAGAGAAGTGTCATAAGGTGGTTGCAAAATACAAGAGCATATTAAGCACTCAAATAAGGACTTTTCTTTGAGCCTGGTCTGATGAAATAATTATCTTGATGAAAGCAATCAAGTTCTTCCCAATTACCTCTGCTCTAAATATCCTCGTTTATGGGAACAGGAATATGCGATTTGGAGCCAAAGCTAAATGACAGAAGTCAGGAAACCCCACTGGATAGTCACCAGCTCCCATGTCCTCGGCACTGGGCCTAGAACTTTATATGCATCATTTCATTTAAACCCCAAGGTGAGGTGGGTGTCTGGTGCAATGGTTCAAGATGCTGCTTGGGACCTCGCCTACCATGTTGGAGCACCTGGGTTCAAGTTCCAGTTCCACTGTTGCTGCCCACCCTGGGAGGCTGCTGCAGGTGATGGCTCCAATAGGCCCCTGCCACCCATGTAGGAGACTCACATGGAGTTCTGGGACCCCTGGCTTTAGACTGGCACAGCCCTGGCTGTTGTGGGCATTTGGGGAGGAAACCAGCAGACGGAAGATCTCTTCATCTGTCTCTGTTTCAAATAAATACATGATTGAAAAAAACCTTCCAAGACAATTCTGAATTATCCTCGTTCTTTTTTTTTTTTTTTTTGGCAGGCAGAGTGGATAGTGAGAGAGAGAAACAGAGAGAAAGGTCTTCCTTTTGCCGTTGGTTCACCCTCCAATGGCCGCCACGGCTGGCGCGCTGCGGCCGGCGCACTGTGCTGATCCGAAGGCAGGAGCCAGGTACTTATCCTGGTCTCCCATGGGGTGCAGGGCCCAAGCACCTGGGCCATCCTCCACTGCACTCCCTGGCCACAGCAGAGAGCTGGCCTGGAAGAGGGGCAACCGGGAAAGAAGCCGGCGCCCCGACCGGGACTAGAACCCGGTGTGCCGGCACCGCAAGGCGGAGGATTAGCCTATTGAGCCGCGGCGCCAGCCATGAATTATCCTCGTTCTAAAACTGAGTATTATTAAACTCTTTAAGAGTCATACATCTGGTGGTGGAGTTGGAAACAGAACGGGGCCCATTTGATTCTAATGCTTGTGCTCCTAAATATCACACGCGCTATCTCCTGGTGAGGGGACAGCATTTAAAATGTAGGAAGGATGGCTGAGGCCAGGCATCAGTGCGCCCAGCTGTCCAGGTGTCTACGATTTAGAAAGGCGAGAAAGGCTAAGGTTTTGTTGCCAGGAGTTGGCGACTTCTGCAGGTGAAGGGGACACTGAATGCTGCGCATGAGAAGGCCGTACTGCATGCGTGATACATGCCTCCTGCCCACGGTCCTGCGGCCATGCAGTCACATGCTTCCCTCTTTCTCGGCTGCCCAACAGAGATCTCTGTGCGCTCATGCTAAAGGACAGCTCTTAGGTCACGGGATACTAGGACGAAGTTGTTTTAAGAACTACCAGACAGGACAGACTACCAGAAGTGTGGCTGCTGCCCCAGCGGCCCCTGCAAAGGTTGACACTGAAAAAAGAGAGAAGGACCACTCAGGTACACGACACAGCCCTTTAGCCAACATCTGCTTGGTCTGCACCTGGCACCATGTGGTCATTCGCTTTATGCAAAGGGTTCAAATGCATAACCAACATCTCAGCTAAAGCAAAACTCGGGCCTGTTCTCTCACTTAGAAATACTTAGTGTGGTCCCACTGTAAGCCCCACTGATAAAGGACTGAGGGACCCTACGGATGCAGACTACGTACATGCAGCCCAGAGATAGCATACCTCGTTTTCTGTCCACCTCTGTCCATTCATCTACACGAAGCATATAAAAAGAAAACACCAGTTCATGAGGCAAGAGCATTACTTCCCAGGAGGCTTTACCAATCCCAGTTCTAGGGCTCTGGTCTATGAAACATTATTTTCCATCCTCGCATTTAACGTCTAATGTGAATACTCTGCCTTCCATCTGAGACTTCACAAAGAACGACAGATAAGAAACAGGCTCCAAAAAAGCCCAAAAAAGGGGACAGCCTCTCCAGGGCAGCCCAGGCAGAGAAGAAATGCAGGAGGACTAGCGGCCCCGAGAGGGCTCTGGGAGTTGCACGCTTTGCACTGGTCAGCTTGTCATCACTTTGCCTTACGAAGGAAGCAGGCTTATTGTGGCTTGCAGCCGTGGAAGTTCACAGAGATCGGGCTGGTCTGGAGTCTGAGCAGGGTGCTGACGGCAGAATGGACGTGTGCAGAGGGGAGCACTCGTCCTCCCAGCCGTTGGTCTCTCTGCATACAGCAGCCAGGGTTTGCTTGTGGGGGGTGTACCCCAGCAATTTAATCCCATCCAATCACTTCCTAAAGACCTCATCTTCAGACGTTACAACGGGATTAAGTCTCTGACCTTAATCTAGGAGCTGGTCATGGAAGACTGTGGGGGACACTCTAGTATTCAAACCATGGCGCTCACCAACAAGAATACACGTCATTCAAAGTAGGCTTTAAAAACACCAGCCTCTGGAGGACATCTGGTGCATGAAAGAAGCCAGACATAGGCAAATATTGCATGTTCTCCCTCGTATGTGGGAGGAAAAATAAAAAAAAAAAACCCAAAAACTCAAAAAAAGAGAAAAGTCTGTGTCTATCAGTTTCACTGCGAATGCAGTGTTTCGTTAAGCTTTGGTTTAAATCTTTGTCAAATAAATTGACAGGAACTGTATACCGCTATAGTTCTAATGATTTGATGACTATTTTTTTTACTTTCACATCAGCATTATAAAAGTTTATTTTCACAATTCTAAAGAGGTAAATCCCCAAACTTTACAATTCCTCACTTATTTCTCCCAAAACAGATCAAAAAGATAAATAAATAAAAAGTGTCAGAATATCAAACCATGTTTAAAAATCCTGTGGGCTAATTTTAAAATCTGAATTATATTAAATTATGACAATGATGGAATGTTTGCCAGTTAATCAAGATTCCAAACTAACATTCAAAATAAGAAAGAACTATCACTGGGATCCTGTTACATTTTAAATCACTATAAAGGCTGATCAGTTTTTATCATTAATAATGCTATTGCCATAAGCAAATAATGCCATTTATATTCCAAAAGTATATTTGTCTTGCACACCTTACACATTGAGGTATAAAGCAATGCTTTACTTGCATTTTTTATTAACATAACAAATAATTTCTTCCATAATGGAAATTACAGTAAAAAGTTAAATAACATCAGCCAACTTGCTGGCATTTTCTATGGTCTTCTAATTAATATACTAGTGCATAGACATGTATAAACCATACAGCCATACCAGTTTATAAGCAACAAATTCAAATTATTAGGAATATAAATTCAAATATTATATCAATTTATAAGCAATAAATTTAAAATGTTAGGAATATAATAAAACTACATTACACATAGTTTACTTTCCATGATTTGATGACTATTTTAAAATTTGCTTTATATGAGTGAAGTTGAACGTTTTCTCACTTGATTACTGTGTATAGCCCTTGCCTATTGTCCTGTTGGACTATCATCTTTTTACTTTTTATTTGCTGACCTCTTTACCTAGTAGTGCCATTGAGTCTTTGGCTATAATGTAAATTAAAAATATGTTATCTCCATAGCCAAAAAGTGAAAACAACCCCAGTGAATGGATAACTAATTATCTGCTTAAAAGGTAATACTACTTTGCAATAAGAGATTTTGAAAAAAAAAAGTTATCTCAAAAAATAATATATAACATATCAAGTTGAAAAAAACCCCCACTACCCTCCATGAGGTGGAGTACTTCCAGGGACAGGTAGAGAACAGAGTTTATTCATGTATAGTCTGATTTTTTTTTTTAATTAATGTAAGAGTTCCCTTTCTAGAGTACAGATGGAACTCATCAAATTAGAAAACCTGAAATGTGAGTTAAAAGGGAGATATGTCAATGTTTGTTTCTCCACCTTGCAGGCGAAGGTAGTCAGGGAGATACCAAGAGAGCAAATTAGGGAAAGCGTCCTTGACTAGAGAGATCTGTGAGAATCAGGACCCGTCAGGGCTGGGATGGGTCTACTACTTACTAGCTATATGAACTCCCAGCAACTCGTCCCATCTCAGTTTCTCCATCTGTAAAATGGGAGTCCAACTAGAGCTGCCTCAGGGAGCTGTCGTGACAAAGGTGGGCTCATGGACATCAAATATGTAGCTGGCTTCTTTCCGTCCCACTCTCTCTGTTGAAGTTCACTGGACACTCACTGAGAATCAAAGATGAGGGTTTTTATTTTTTTCTTTCCTTAATTTTTGGGGGAGATTTCAACCTAGAAAAACCGCATCCAGAGAAACAGATTCCACATACACTCACATTGCAAAACATTTAGTAATTAATGGTCTCTTGTGGGAACACTGGCACTAGATGGCTTCCTGGGTATTTTGTGAGGTTCTAATCAGAGCACGCACACACCTTCCACACGCCGGCATAGCTTGTAACTCACAACGCCAGTCCGGAGCTGCCAGTCTGAGAGCACAGCCGGCACGGAGCACTCACACTCTGCAAGCGGGTTTCAATGCCAGGTCAACTCCTGTGGGGAAATCCACCATTTTTCTCTCCCAGGAGGCTCCTGGGAGAGAAAATACTGGGAAATCAGCATTAAGAATCCTGTCTTCCGGCTGGTGCTGCGGCTCACTAGGCTAATCTTCCGCCTGCGGTGCCAGCACCCCAGGTTCTAGTCCCGGTTGCTCCTCTTCCAGTCCAGCTCTCTGCTGTGGCCCGGGAAGGCAGTGGAGGATGGCCCAAGTCCTTGGGCCCCTGCACCTACGTGGGAGACCAGAAGGAAGCACCCGGCTCCTGGCTTCGGATCGGTGCAGCGCTGGCTGTGGTGGCCATTAGGGGAGTGAACCAATGGAAGGAAGACCTTTCTGTCTCTCTAACTCTGCCTGTCAAAAAAAAGAATCCTTTTTTTTTTTTTTTTTAAAGATTTATTTATTTGAAAGACAGAGTTACAGAAAGGCAGAAGGAGAGAGACAGAGAGAGAGAGGTCTTCCATCCACTGGTTCACTCCCCAGATGGCTGCAATGGCAGGAGCTTCACCAATCTGAAGCCAGGAGCCAGGAGCTTCTTCCAGGTCTCCCATGCAGTTGTAGGGGCCCAAGGACCTGGGCCATCTTCTACTGCTTTCCTAGGCTACAGCAGAGAGCCGAATTGGAAGAGGAGCAGCCGGGACTTGAACGGGCGCCCATATGGGATGTTGGCACTGCAGGCGGCAGCTTTACCTGCTAAGCCACAGTGCTGGCCCCAATCCTGTCTTCTTAAATCAGACTCTGGAGACTGGCGCTATGGCATAGTGGGTAAGGCCACTGCCTGCAGTGCTGGCATCCCATGTGGGCGCTGGTTCAGATACCGGCTGTTCTGCTTCTGATCCAACTCTCTGCTGTGGCCTGGAAGGGCAGTGGAGGATGGCTCAGGTCCTTGGGCCCCTGCATCCACGTGTGAGACCTGGAGGAAGCTCCTAGCTCTGCCTTTCAAATAAATGAATAAATCTTAAAAAACAAACCAAACTCTGCCAATCCAAAAACCAGACTCTGGTGCCTTGGTGACACTGTCCCCATGCTGTTCCTCTGTGGCATTTGTGTAACAGGTAGACTGTCTCCGGAGAGGCTGCGGGTGAGGGAGGGATAATTCAGGGAGGCGGGGGTGTGACCCTCTTGACTGACTGGGAGCAGTGGAGCCGAGAGGGACAGTGACAAGATGGCCCTGGTAAATGCGTGCCCAGGGGAGCTGAGACCTTGTGGGCCAGCAGAGGTCTCTGTGGTGCTATGTGTTCCTGCCTCATCTTCCTGAGTTATCCAGGCAAGGTAAGCCACACCCCATTTTGCTTGTGACAACTCCACTTTTGTCATATTTTTTGTGTGGGGTGGCAGGCCCAAGGTCGTCCAGAGCTGGCTGTCGAACTGAAACTTGAAAAATAAACACAGAACCTCACAGCCTTTTGGTCACTTGGTACTATTCTGTCATCTGTGTGTTTTGCAAAAATCACTTCACGCCCCATGCCTGTTTCCCTGCCTTAAAATGAAGAACGTAAAGAAAATGTAATGGGGTCTTATTTATGAGCATTTTTAAGAGGACAAGAATTGGGGCTGGCACTGTGGTGTGGCATCCCATTCAGGCACCAGTTCAAGTCCTGGATGTTCCACTTCCAACCCAGCTAATGGCCTGGGAAAAGCAGCAGCAGATGGCCCAAGTACATGGGCCCATGCACCCCCATGGGAGATCCAGAAGAAGCTCCTGGCTCCTGGCTTTGGCTCGGCCCAGCCCTAGCCCCAGTGGCTATTTGGGTGAGTAAACCAGTGTTTGGAAGATCTCTCTCTGTCTTTCCCTCTCTCTTTCTGTAACTCTGCCTTTCAAATAAAATAAATAAATCTAAAAAAAAGAGTTATTTAAGAATTAAAAAGAGGACGGGGTGAAACAAGTAGCTTTTATTATTCTTGCTATTGCTTAAAATGTGGGACCACATTCACTATGCAACAGTCAAATATTGCCCCATGGAGAAGCCAGCACTTCCTTTCTGTTGAATGCCGACCTAGGAGCTGCACTGCGCATGTGTGTGTGTGTGTGTGGGGATGGGGGGACTGCAACATCGGCATTGCTCTCATGGGAACACCGGTGGCCTCCAGGAGACCAATTAGTGTGTAAGACAATGGAAACATCCAGAAGCAATGCGCTTTCCATTCAAAGCTTCTCAAGGACTGCTTTACTGTGTCTGGTGTTTTACTGGCCTCTGTGTACAGGAATCTGGCACCCCGGCTCCAACAGCCACGCCAGCTCCCAAAGTGGGACAGATCTGTGTTCAGTTCTCCGGAGCCACTGCTCCCTCTCCCACTTTCTTACCCTCTTCTACCAATCTCCCTTGGCCAACTACTTCCTGCCACCTCCTTTATGAAGTCACCGGGTGTGCTGGATATATTTGACTGCACCCCGTTTCCTGCTGACATATCTGACTACCACCACAGAGACGTGGGCTAGTCCTCTCAGGTATGGCAGCACCGTGCAGTGGCTAAGAGCATCCCGGCTACGACGATGACCTCTGGAGCCGGCTGCCCTGGGTTCAAATCCTATGTAGCTCAGGGCAACTTACCCTTAGCTTCCCCTTCTGTAAAACAGGTATGGTGACATTACCTAGTGATGGGGTGGCTGTGGGGACTAAGGCGCTGAAGGGGAGACAGTTCATGGTAAGCGCTTCATCTGAAAATCGCTTTACTGCTGCTGTCGTTAGGAAGATCAGAATTCCTTACTGGACTTGGCCCCAGAGCACGTGCAGAGGCGTTGGACGGGACGCTGCTAGCGTCTTGCACGTGTCTGACACGCACCCGAACCGCGTGGGCTGGATGGGCGTGTGAGTGAGAACTGTCGGAGATGCTGCAAGTGTTGCAGCTGAACTTCGCAGATGCAGAGGAAGAGGGAGTCCAGCTTTCAGAGCTGGCCCTGATCTTGAAGGAGAACACCTATCACCAGCGCTAATCATGTGAGATCCAGCACAGAAAGCAGCAGGCTTACGGAGGCGACATCCCAAGGTCACGAAGCTAGTTAGGTGGCAAAGCTGGAACTGGGACTCCGGAAAGTATGCTCTCGATTGCTAATCTATATTGTCTCCCCAGGTGCAGACTACCCTCTGAGAACCAGGGCCCGTCGCCTCACTGGTGCCATTAGCTCCAGGGAAATCCGATCACCTAGGTACAGCAGAACCCTCCTGAGGAAGAAACGGTAACTCTGTATCAAACCACTGATGTAGATCATCAGTTCAACAACCTGTACTGATTCGCTGGTTTACCCTGGCCAAGGCATTAGACTGGGTGCTGGGCTTCAAAGATGAATGAGGGGCCGGCAATGTGGCATAGTGGGTAAAGCCACCGACCGCAGTGCCGGCATCCCATATGGGTGCCGGTTCTAGTCCTGGCTGCTCCACTTCCGATCCAGCTCTCTGTTATGGCCTGGGAAAGCAGTACAAGATGGCCCTAGTCCTTGGGTCCCTGCACCCATGTGGGAGACCCGAAAGAAGCTCCTGGCTCCTGGCTTCAGATTGGCACAGCTCTGACCATTGCGGCCAACTGGGGAGTGAAGCAGCAGATGGAAGATCTCTCTCTGTCTGTCTCTGTCTCTTCTTCTCTCTCTGTGTAACTCTGACTTTCAAATAAATAAATAAATCTTAAAAAAAAGATAAATGAGACAATCAAGAGGGGGAGACAGACAGACAGACAGATGGATCATTTCAGTGTAACAGGGCCAGTGAGGAGGAAAGCAGACGTGGGTGCTATGGGAACACAGGGTGCTGCCAGAGTATTGGCAGAGTTTGGGCAGACCCAAACCACGTGGGGCAGATTGTTCTTAAACAGTATGCAGGATCGGAGGGGAAGGAATGGGGGATGGGGATTACTAGTGTGGAAACATGAATGAACATCTGTATTTGGTAGTATTAGGATACAAAGGCGGAGGGAGGCAGAGGAGGGAGAGCAGACTGCAGAGGTGGTCGGAGATCAGATCAAGGTAGGGCCCTGGAATGTCTCGTGCAAGGACTTCGCCTGGATCCAGACAGCAGTGCAATGCTGACAAAGGGTTTTAATCAGGGAGAGGGTGGACAGAGCTGCATTTCAGAAAGCTCACTTGGCAGGGGCCACCATTGTGGCATAGCGGGTTATGCCATGGCCTGCAACGTGGCCATTCTATGTGGGCACGGGTCCGAGTCCCGATGCTCCGCTGATCCAGTTCCCTGCTAATATATCTGAGAAAGCAGTGACAGATGGCCCAAAATACTTGGATTCCGGTCACCTATGTGGGAGACCCAGATGGAGTTTTTGGCACCCTGGCTTTGGCCTGATTGAGCTCTGGCTATTGCTGTCATTAGGGGAATGAAGCAGAGAATGGAGGATCTCTCTCTCTCTCTCCTTCTAACTCTGCCTTTCAAATAAAAAAAGCAAGCAAGCAAGCAAGCTCAGTGGCAGGTGGTGTAGGGAGTCTGCCTGTGATGTTGGCATCCCACTGGGGCGCCAATTCAAGTCCCACCTACTCCACTTCCAAGCAGCTCTTTGATATGGCCTGGGAAAGCAGTAGAAGATGCCCCAAGTCCTTGGGCCTCTGCACCCATATGCAAGACCCAGAAGAAGCTCCCGGATCCTGCCTTTGGATCGGCACAGCTCTGGCTGTTAGGACCATCTGGGGAGTGAACCAGCGGATGGAAGACCTCTCTCTCTCTGTCTCTGCCTCTCCGTAACTCTGCCTTTCAAATAAATAAATCTTAAAACAAAAAAAATTGCGATCTCACCCCTCCCAATTTGAAGACGGGGAATCTATGGGGATCAGATACCCCAATGATATCCCATGGGGGTAATATGCTGCGACACGATCTTTTGGAGATCTGACTCCTGAGAGCGTCCCCACTGGGATGCAGGCTGTGATTTTGTGAGAAAGGTCCCTGGCTGTTAAGAGTTAAGTGTGCGGGCCGGGCGCCTCTCACCTTTGCGGGCCTTGTCTCCTGGGATGTTCTGGGCCCGCAGCCGCTGGTCCAGGATGTAAAGCATCTCCCCGCCCAAGTTCAAGAAGAGCAGCGGTAGCGTCCGCACAGACATGGTGCTGGAAGCTAGCAGGGCTGCCCCGGGGCTCGGCAGCCAGGGGCCTAGAGGCCCGGCCGAGCGTCCCCGTAGCCTGGTTGCTAGGGCAACGCCGCGTATGGGACAAATGAGCCAATCAGGAGGCCGTTTGGTTGGAGGTGCCCTTTAGGCGGGCGCTCATTGGGCTGAGTGGCAAAGCCCCGCCCCGAGGCGGAAGCAGGAGGGCGTGGCTTCCGCGAGGGCCCCCGGCAGGATAAGGGGGCGGGCTTTGGCCCGCTGAGCGGAAGCCCTACATCTCTAGAGCAGATCCGCGTCAGGACGAGGTGGGAGTCCCGGCTCGCAGTTTCCTGGCGGGACTGTTGAGCCTCGGCTTCCGCGTGTGTAAGAGGCGGGTAACCCCCACCTCCCAGGGCTGCTGAGAACCAGATCACGAAAATCGCCGCGGAAGCATCCGTAAAATGGTGGCAGACTTCCCTTTCCGAAGGGGGGAGGAACCAGAAGGCCTGGCGATGTCTGCATTGCCGCCCTGAAGCCTCCTCGGAGCCCCACCTGCTTCCACGCCGGAAGCGAAGCAGGGCTGAGTGGCCCGCGCGAGTTCCTCCCCGCCGGCGACCCCTCCCTCACCTTCGCTGGCCTTGTTCCTTGATGAACAACTATGCTGCAAATTTCAACTTAAGATAGCTTTCTCTTTTTACTTTTTATTTATTTGAAAGACACATACACATACCCAGAGAGAATCTTCCCGTCTGCTGGTTCATTCTCAAATGCCCACAACAGCTGGGGCAGGGCCAGGCAAAGCCAGGAGCCAGGAACTCAATCCAGGTCTCCCACGTGGGTGACCAAGACCCAACTACTTGAGCCATCACCTGCTGCTGCCTCCCAGGCTGCGCATTAGCAGCAAGCTGGAATAGGGACCTGGAGCCAGGACTTGAACCCAAGCACTCTGAGATGGGAAACGGATGGTCTAAGTCACAGCTTAGCCAGTGTGCCAAGTGCCTGCCCCCAATTTCGTTATTTCTAAAGCTTACTAATTTATGTCCCCCCTCCCACTTGAAACAAGCTTTGGCTTCCAAACCTCCCTGGAATTCTAAATTATCAATGAAATTCCCCTTTTGCTTCCAAAATCTTTCTCACCTTTATCCCTTCATGGCCGTTTATTCTCTTTACTTAAAAGACAGAGAGAGGGAGGGAGGGAGGGAGGGAGAGACCCACAATATGGGCACCAGATTCTGTCCCAGTTGCTCCTCTTCCAGTCCAGCTCTCTGCTGTGGCCTGGGAAGGCAGTTGGAGGATGGCCCAAGTGCTTGGGCCCTGTACCCCATGGGAGACCAGGAGGCACCTGGCTCCTGGCTTTGGGCCGGCGTAGCTCCAGCCATAGCAACCATTTGAGGGGTGAACCAACCCAAGGAAGACCTTTCTGTCTCTCACCGTCTAACTTATCTGTCAAATAAACAGAGAGAGAGAGAGATCTTCCACCTGCTGGTTCACTCCCCAAATAGCCACAACAGCGGGGGCTGGGCCAGGCTGAAGGCTGGAGCTTCTAATTGGTCTCCCAAGTGGATGGCAGGGGCCCAGATACTCGGGCCATCCTCTGCTGCTTTTCCCAGGCACATTAACAGGGAGCTGGATTGGAAGTGGAGCAGCTGGGACTCAAGCCAGCGTGGCCGTGCAGGGGGAGGCCTAACCTACGCCACAGCACTGGCCCTGCTCCATGGCCGCGTCT
The DNA here is from genome assembly GCF_051225735.1 of Oryctolagus cuniculus. Taxonomy (NCBI): domain Eukaryota; kingdom Metazoa; phylum Chordata; class Mammalia; order Lagomorpha; family Leporidae; genus Oryctolagus; species Oryctolagus cuniculus. The sequence continues at coordinate 137,022,835 of NC_142873.1, read as the reverse complement.
ATCTGTAGTTGCTGTTCCTTCCTGTCACTGCTCTTTTCCCACCTCCACCCTGCACTGGCTGCTGGGCTACATTTCAGAAGATGCCACCTTCAATAGGACACATCCCCTCAGTGACTTCCTACTGTGTGGCAAATCAGTCTGAGGGTGGCTCCAATACTTTCCAGAGCCCCCTCTGCCCCTGGCTCCTCCCATCCTGCTGAACTCATTTCATATCAGCAAGTTGTCCCCTCTGTGGGCAGTTTGCCCAGCTCCTCTTTCTCACAGCTGCACCCCAGCAGGTCGTGCCTCCGCACGCCAAGCTCAGCACCCTCCCTTCATCCCGCACCCTGTGAAGTCCATTTTCTATTCCTGGCCAAGTTTTCGGAGAGTACTCGACCTTCACAGGCTGGATTTCTGTCACTGCCCACCTCACTGCCCTGGAACTGCTTCTCTGTGAGTACCTGGCCTTCCCTTCACTGACATCTCAGCATCAGGACCGTGCTGTGGTCAAGAGCCGGCAGCTCAGGGCTTTGCCTGCTCTGCGCACCACACAAAAGGGGTTGGAACTAGGACAGGAATGTAGTGACCAGCATCATTACTCATGCCAAGCCTCCGTGCATTTGTTACCTGCCTGGCTTCCAAAGGCATTTGGGTTTGGGACAGTGTCAACTCCTCCCCTAGCTTCTCAGAGCCGGTTTTATCTCGTTTGGTATGGTGGACAGGAGGGACATGGCCAGTGGAGTTCTCTCATGCTAAAAGGATAATTAGCCAATGTGGGGAACAAAGGTGCCTTTGACTATTAGGCGAGATGCTATACCTTGGGCTTGTGCCTTTCCTGTAGGGCCTGATCTGCTCACGTGTTCCTTTTTCTCTCCTGTCCCTCTGCCAGGCCCCTTAAATGTTGGCATCAGGCCATGGAGCACAGTCCCTGCAGCTGACTGTGCCCACTCAGGAGTCCTGCCCCTGACAAGGCCTTCCCCGCCATTCCTGGAGGCACTGTCTGAACAGCTTACTCAGTTCTGAGCCTCTCGTCTCTGTGATTCTGCAGATCCCAAGCTCTGTTCTATCCACACACCTTGCCCTCAACCTGAGCTGTGCCTGCTGTCTCAGGCTGTGCCCTCAGGGATCATTTTTCCCCCCATGATCCTTGTTTCTCTTCCGAATTGTCTCCCTGGACAGTCTCACTCACATGACTTCACTCACCCTGACAACTCCCAAACCCCTCTTGCCCAGACCTCTCTACTGAGTTCCAGATCTAAATCTCCCACTGCTCTTGGGACGGCACTTTAACACATCTTTCTCCCTTGTTTGGTTTTCCTCGGCACAGCCTTTCTCTGAATGAAGCCCCAGGCCTGCGGCGTCATGAACGGAACTTTGCCCCTCAACTCCAGTGTCACGGTATTCGGAGAGGGGGCTTTTGGGACGTGGTCAGGGTTACATTAGGTCATGAAGGTGAGGCCCTGGGGATGGGATCAGCAGCCATAGGAGACAGAGATCTCCCTTCTTCCTAAGGAGAGGCCACATGAAGACAAATGAGGTGGCCTCCTGCAAGCCAGGAAGAGAGCCCTCATCAGAGATGGAATCAAGCAGCACCTTGATCTTGGACTTCAGGTCCCAGAATTAAGAAAATAAGTTTCTCTAGCATAAGTCACCTGGCCTATGGTAGCCTGAGTGGCCACTACATCTAGAAAGCACAATATCATCTAGTGCCTGCTTACCCACCTGACCGTCCTCTCTCCCTACACTCCTCGCTCAGTTTCAGGCACATTGCCTGTCCTGGGTTCTTCAAACATGCCAAGCACACTCAGGCTCAAGGTCTCGGCACTTCACTTGGAGTCAGTGGGTGGGCTTTATGGGGAAGAGGTAACCGTAATCCCCCAGAATTTATAAGCAACGCTTGGGGTACATAGAATGACTTGTAGTTTTTATCAATCCAAACACCAACACCCACAACCCCAAAACAATACACTGCTCTGATCCCTTCCCGCCACCTACCTTCACACAGCTGTTGCTAACTATCCAAAACGCAGACTTGCTATTGCCATCACTCCCTAGGTTTTAGAACATGGTAACTGGCTCCCACTCCCTTGAGCACCGTGTGCAGCTTTCTCTGCCGAGTGTACAAAGCCTCTCCTATCCGAGCTTCAGCTCGCCGGCCAAGCTTTTCGTTTACATTTCACGCATTTATTTATTTGAGAGACACAGAGATCCCATCTACTGTTTCTGTCCCTAAATGCCTACAATGAACAGCAGGGGCTGGGCCAGGGCTGTGGCTGGCAACCCTATCCAGGTGTCCCTAGGAACGCAGGCCTTCCAACACGGATGCGGGTGCTTTACCCATTAGGCTAGGGGCCAACTCCCTCAAGCGGCATGTGCATCTTCCTGCTCTCTGATTACAGCATGCACCTGCAGCCTTCTCCGCCTGGGCACCTGCACACTTGCAATCCCTGCTGCCCGGGAAGCCTGCCCTCCCGGCCTTGGCCCAGTGAATGCCTCCTCTTCCTGCTCCTCTAGGGCCTGGTCCGGGAGGCAGCCTTCCCACTCGGCCAGCTCCCCTCCCACTCTGCTGCCATGGGCTCAGCCTCACCTCCACCTGGAAGACAGGTGGGTGTTTAAGAGTGAGTCCGCTGGTAGGTGAGGGTCAGGTCCTGCTTCAGGCCACTCCAGGATCTGAGCTGAGTGGAAACAGGAATCCCTCCTCCTCAGGCCAAAAGGAGCCCCGTCTTTCCTACTGTCACTCTCCAAGGCGGAAAGAAAGATTCTAACAGACTTTATTGGCCCTCTTGGCGTGTTTCCTGGTGTGTCTCTGGCAAGGCTGTGGGAGGGCTTGCTGGGTTCTCCGTGGATCCTTGTTTTTGGGCTGCGGCTGCCGCTTTTAAAGCCCTTTTTTGCTTCTTTAGCTTTTGCACCTCCTGGAAAACCTGGGGGTGAGAGGAACAGGACAGTGTAAGCCCCTGCAAAAGCTCAGACGTGGGGCAGGCGGGGTGGGCACACTCTCTCTCAGAGGGCAGCTGCAGCCTTTCTCATGGGGTCGGTGGCCTGTGACTTCCTGAGGTCCATGTCAGGCCCTGGGCCGGTTCTGTCAGAAACAGACGACGACCCAACACCCGTCCCCACCCCCCATCCCAGTCCCAGGGGAGGCCACCCAAAGCAGCCCTCGGACGCGCACCTGAATGCACAGAGCCTTCTTGGCGAGGAAGCGGCGGTGGGCTCTGCGGTAGTACAGAGGGGGGAAGGTGTACTCGATCCCCAGCTCCCTGCACGTCTTCTCAAAGACTTCGTAGTTGGTCTTGCGGAGGTTTTTGAGCATCTTTTTCCGCTGGTCGATGCTCATCAGCAGATAGCGCTTATGAGCTTTGTCCTGTAAGACAGTCTGCATTACCTTCTCTCTTTTTTATTATTTTGTTTATTTATTCTTATTTATTTATTTGAGAGGTGGAGTTAGAGAGTAGGAGAGACAGAGAAAGGTCTTCCATCTGCTGGCTCAGCCCATGAGATGGCTGCAACAGCTGGAGCTGAGCAGATCCAAAGCCAGGAGCCAGGAGCCTCCTCCGGGTCTCCCACGTAGGTGCAGGGGCCCAAGCACTTGGGCCATCTTCTGCTGCTTTCCCAGGCCATAGCCCAGAGCCGTAGCTGGACTGGAAGAGGAGCAGCTGGGACATGGACAGGAGCCCATATGGGATTCCAGCGCCTCAGGCGGAGTCTTAGCCCACTAAGACTAAGCCAGAGTGCCAGCCCTGTATTACTTTCAGTATTAAGTAAGAGTGACTGTCATTTACAATAACAAAGTGTGGCCATTTTATCATTTCCCAACAACCTTATACAAGTAGTAGTCTAACTCAGAGGGAGGTATTACCATGGCTGTTCCCATTTCACAGATGGGAAAATAAAAGTTCAAAAAGTTGGCCTAGTGGCTAAGATGCCAGTAACTCACATCAGCATGCCTGGGGTTCAATTCCTGGCTCTGGCTCCTGGCTCCAGTTTCCTGCTAACATAGACCTTGGGAGGCAGTAGTGAAAGCAGGTAACTGGGTTCCTGCCACCCACATGAGAGACCTGGATGGAGTTCCTGGCTCTGACCCCAGCTGCTGTGGGTATCTGAGGAGTGAACCAGTGGATGAGAGCTCTGTCTGTGTCCCTCAAATAAAAAAAGTGTTATGATTCACACAAAGTCCCCAGAACTGTGGGTGCTGCCGCTGGGTCTCGAGTTTAGCTTTACTTGGCTGACTCCAAAGCGCAGGCTCTTTCCCCGGCATCGCCACAGCCCAGCAAACTGTCGGGAGGGAAGGCCCCTTCCACAGCTGGGACTGTGTGAGGGTCCGCCACACCCCAAATCAAGGAACCGCGGTCTCCCGGGGCAGGCTCAGCTAGCTCTGGGGAACACTGGGGTGCCAGGCATGGTACTGGGCCAGTTTCTGTTCCCAACACATGTTTATTAAAATTAAGAGCAATTTCAGCAGCTCAGCTCTGTGCCTTGTTTCAAGCCTTGGCACATAGTTTCCCAGTGGTGTGCCTTAAGGCACAGCTGAATCACTTCGTGACACATGAAGTACCTAGCACGGGGCCGAGAGACTTCCCACGCATCATGCTGGCTGCTGTTATGATTTCCCATGGTCCTCCCCATCCTGGGAGCAGATCCTCCTAAGATCCCCATCCTACAGCTAAGAGAACCGAGGCTCAGCCCTACAACTTCCCTAAGTCACACAGCTGGCTAAGTGGAAGGGGCAGGACTGAGACCTGAGCTTAGTGCCATCTGACTCCAGTCCCCCTTTTAACAGGCACCCATAGAGCACGTGCTGTGCCAGCCACTGTGACTGTGCTCTGGGGTCGGCGTTCCTAACCCCAGGGGACATGCAGCACAGCCCTGCATGGCTCCATTTCTCCCCCGGAGGCCGCTGAGGCGCTCTGGTGCTGCAGCCACCTGGCGTCTCCCGCGGCTGCTCTGTGCCCAGAGCCCTCCAGCTCCCAGCCCCCTCCCAGCCAGGCTGCTGCTGTCTGAGTGGTGTCAGGGGTTTACCTTCCGATGCTTCTGCATGTGTTCTTCATAATTGCAGATCTTGACAGTCAAGGCAACAACTGAAACCACAAACCACAGAGGATGAGAGCTGGGGACAGAGGAAGGAAGGGCCCAGGACTGGGTCAGGTTTTAGGAACCCCAGGAAAAACAATCACCAATGTTCTTGTATAGCTCTCTACAAATCCCAAAGTACTCGGACTTGCAAGATCTCAGATGGCTTGGGATTATCTTTTCCTTTAGAAAGTAAAGTCTAAGGAAAGGAAATTCCTAAATTTTATAAAGCAGAGGTGGAGAACATTTGTTCTGTGGGCCATATAAAATGATTAATGATCAACATAAAAGTCAGCCTGCTATACATTTATTGAATTTTGAGTCCTACCTGTGGTGTCTTGGGCAGGGCCAGACCAAATGACTTCCTGGGCCTTATACTGCAGGCCAGATGTCCCTCACCTCACCCCCCCATTATAAAGCTATCATCCAAAATCATCGGTAAACCTTCAGAGCACTCCCCTTACACTCAGGCTACAGACCAGGCTGCATGCTATCAAGGTTAATCCTCAACACTGCACCAGAGGTCCCAGCCAGTGCAGTAAGGCAAGACTCCTCAACTGACAGGTCTGTCTGGGACCTCTGCCTCTCCCCTTTCAGCTGCCACTCTTATCTCTGTGCTCTCACAAGTGAGTTCTCAGAATTATTAGCTCCCACTTGTCTCCCAAGCCCCTGAAATGTCTTTCCTATCCACTCGTGTTACCAGAATGGGGGTAAAAGCAAAAGTTGGCCCCAAAGAGAGGCTGTCACTCAAGCAGGCCCCTCCCACAATGCACACTGGGCTCTGGGAGCACTGCAGTGGGCAGCCTGGCCCTTCCCGCGTGGCTCCTTCACTCTACATAGCTGCAGAGTGCACAGAGGCAGAGCACGGGCTTTGGTCCCTGAGGGTCTCTCTGGAGCAGACACTATGCTGGAAACAACTGGCCAGTAGAAAACTGAGGAGTAATGAAAGGGCAGCAGTGATACTTGTGGTTCCAGGGGATCACCAGGGTCTTGGCAAGCAGGCCCTCTGTTCCTGCCAGCCCGGGAGATGTCAGCGTGATAGTGCAGAAAACAGGGGAGGTGAGACAAGCAGGAGGAAGGGGCGGGGCTTCTCACTCCCCTAGTCTGTTCTAATCGGAATGCCCCCCAGTGTACGTCCGGCATACACGGGTTCAGGACATGTTGGTCTTACTGTTTTTGTCACAGAGCACGAGCTTGAGTTTCCAAGGTGTGCGCATGTCCCCTAGCTTCTCCCAGTGCTGCTGTGAGTTAGGAGGCATCATCTCTGCCCTGCCCTGGGCCGCCCCACCCCCACCCCAGACGAGGACCTGGGCACTGACTCCAGTGTCAAGGAGCTGAGGATGCAGAGTTCAGTTTTTGTGGCCCTAGGCCAGGGCTGGGGAGCCTTTTACTGTCAAGGGCCATTTTGGATATTTATAACATCATTTGTGGGCCACACAAAATTATCAACTTAAAAATTAGCCAGTTACATTAAAAGCAAAAAAAAATTAGTCAGTTACAGATTTACTGAATGTTGAGTTTCACCTGCTGCTGCCTTGGCAGAGCAAGACCAGCTGACCTCATGGGCCTTACATGGCCCGCAGGCTGACAATCCCCATCCCTGCCCTAGGTCCTTCCCATCCCCCTTTCCCAAGCCACGCCTGAGTGTGTGTGCAGACAAAAACCCCAGATCAGGAAGCAGCCGGCAGACTCCCCTGCACCCCCATCCCCCCAGAGACCCCAACCAACTTCGAGCTTCCAGGGAACTGGTGTCCTTAGGGTTTGCCACAACCTTGTTCATCAACTGTTCTTGAATGGCTTTTAGCTTTTCCTTCTGTTGAAGACAGAGAGAGAAAATCTTCAATGGTCTCCTACCCTCTGAGAACGAGCTCTCCTCCTCCGAGGCCATGGCTGCGTCACAACAACCAGGCCCAGAAAGCCCAGGGCCTGACTTCTCTGTGCTCACCATGGCCATCCAAATGGATATTCATCCCGAGGTGGACCCAGGGCCAAAGCCTCTGAGGAGAGACATGGATGCCCCCAAGGCTTTCTTACTTATTCACGAATCAGGTCTCTAGGAATATCTACTGTGTGTCAGGTGCTAGGGCCACAGTGGAGAAACAAAACCGTCCCTGCCCTTGACACTTGGTGTGGGGGCACTACAGGTGGACACGGAATGACAGAGAGAGGGGTGCTGTGACTTGGGAAGCATGGCCCGGGGGTGGGGGCTGGGTAGGAGGGAGTCCCAGAGAACAAGACCAAGGGAGGATGAGGCCACAGCTTGGCACAGGCCACTCACCCGGTTGGCCATTTCCAAAGAGAGGAGTCTCTTCACGACGTCATCCACCCTGTGGGAAAACCACAGCAATGAGAGACAGCTGGGGCGGGGCGGGGCGGGGCGGGGGCAGCAATGCTGCTTTCATTTCAGTTTGAAAAGGAAGGATGACTGCAAATTCCCTCTGCAGCAAATGAACCTCTCTGGAGCTGGGGAGTCGTCTCCCGGGATTGAGAGTCCGCATGGCCCCGGCTGGCTGGGCTGAGAGCACGGAATAGTGCGACGGCTGTGGAAAGCTGGGGCTGTTGGCTGCAGTGTTCTGGTCTTGTCACAGGGAGGGCAAAGGGATGTCCTTTTTAATTAGAACATGGTTCAATGTACCTCAAGACACTTTAAGTCACATTGCAGAGGGGAGACACTAGAGGCACAGCCCAGCCCCCACCCCACAGGACACAGCGCTGAGCAGGAGGGGCCAGGCTTTGGTGTCGGTCAGCCCAGGAGTCAGACCCCAGCTCTGCTCCTGAGCAGACATTGGCAGCTCAATAGTCTATGACATGACATGGGGACAGTATTTCTTCCTTCACAAGGTTTTTGTGAGGACCAAGAGATGAGAGCTTTCTACAAAGGCCTGAGAGCTGTGTTAGTTTCTAGGTATGAAGTGGTACGGGGTCTTCACCTAGACTACCAACAAAAGCAGGAAACCCACCCAGTTCCAGGAGTGCCAGCTGCCAGTGCTGCCACCTGCATCACCACACTGGGGTCCCTGTGGCTCTCGGCCTCATCTTCAAGCAAGTTTCAGACACAGCAGCTCAAGCCTTGAAGCCACCCCCACCCCAAGCGGGTTTCTTTGTGCTTACTTGTCAATCCCAGGAATGTTCTGGTAGTCTTTGAGCAGCGTAGAAGGAGGCAGGTCATTGTCTTGGATGAGCTGGACTGTCCAGTACAGGGATGGAAAATGCCCAGAGTCAATTCTCTCTGTCCATCCCCTTCTCACCCACACCCCAACTTGGTGAGAAGCATCTAGGACCTTAAGCAAGGCACTGGGCATCTCTCGGCTCACTCTCTCCTCTACACACCCTGTGTGCACCTGCCCTGATACTTCCTACTGGGGGGACATGGCATTTCCCAAGACCATCCACTGTGCCTGCACTCTCACACACCTGGCTGGCTTGTTATCAGAACCCCCGCTAGGATGGGTCCTCCTGTGATCCGGACTGGCTCTGACTGTCTGAATCCCTCACCGTCTGGTCTATGGCCCAGCCTAGACAGAACAGGCACTCAGCAAACACTTGCAGGCTGGCTGCTTGACTGAACTAAGGGGGTGAAGGAGGGAGAGCCGAGTGAAAGGTGCACCCAGTAGAGATCACTGGCACAGCTCAGCCTCGGGGTGTGCATTCCCGACATTCACCCTTGGGGTGCATCGTCCTCTACGGTCAGACCCCGTAAATAATATTAAGAGCAATAAGGACTAATACCTACCACTATCTGTTGTGTGTTATCACCGAATCCTAACAATAATCCTCTCACACGTTTACTTCTACACGCATCTTAGAAACCAGCCTGAGAGAGACAACGTAACTTGCCCAGTAGCATCCACTAGTAAGTGGGATCTTAAGCACCATGCAACCTTAGAGTGAGAAACCACCTGCTGCTTCTCAGGACGAGACACAGAAGGCGCTACCCACCCTGCGAAGGGCTGGGCCGCGCCAGCCACGCACTCCTAGCCTGCGAGTTTTCACTCCCACGGCCTTTCTTCCCGCCCACCTCCCCTCCCTTGCAGCCTGCGGGCTTTGTGCAGGGTGGGCACGGGCATCTACTGTTAAGGATCTCCGGCTGCCCCCTCTGCTACCTCTGTCCTCTTGGCCGCCACTTCAAGCGGAGGTCACTCCTCCGCCCCAAGTCCCACCCTGAGACCTCCTACCTGGTTTCTGGCTGGCAAATCCGCGGGCGGCCTGGAGCAGGAGACCTACGCAGAAGAGAGAGGGCAGAGACCCGGCTCCTTAAGTGGCTCAGTCTGATTCCTCCATGGTCTGTCCAGTTGTGGCTCCGTCAGTCCCACCTCGTCCCCACCCCCCACCTTCATTCCCAGCCTCCACTTTTTTTCGTACCCGGCCGCGGCGCTTCTCCCCTACTCTGGTCCCCTCGCCCCTTCCATCTCGGCCGAACCCTATTTCCCAGCTCCCGCCGTCCCATCTCTCAGCTCCTCACTTCGCGGTTGCAGGCCCCGCTGATCCAAGGGAAGCCCGGCGCTCCCACTGCTCGGCAGCCTAAAGCCTGGGGCCGGAGTCACTGCCCGGATTCGAACGGCACTCAGCGTCCTCCACGCGGCTCTTAGCATGCTGATTTCTGACCTCGGCTGCACCCGCGCCACAGTAGTCCTCCGGGGTACGGACCAGGTTACATGGGCGCCGCCATGCTGCCTCAGGCTCGACCAATCGATGCGCTTGCGAGACCAGAGCAGATGAGGACCGAGGGAATAGATCGGCGGGCGGGCCCCAGGGATGACGCGATCACTGGACGGTGGTCTGGGTGGTGTCGGCGCCAGGCTGGGGGCGTGGTCGTTGTACGGCCCGGCTGTTAGCGGTGTGTGGTGCTTTGTGAGTTCCGAAATGCCACTTCTTGGCTGCGGCGTCCTGCGTTCTTGACGTTCCTGGGCTTCGGCCTGGGGCCTTCAGCCCTCCGGCCCGGGATGCTCCCCCAACTTCCCAAGCCCAGGGTGGAGCCCTTGTGAGGATGCTGGGCTGGTAGCCTGGTGATTAAGGTCGCTCGTTTTGGAATCCGGCAGCCTTGGTCAGGAGCCCGAACTCAGAGGTCTCCCGCCTGAGATCTGTGGGCAAGTCCTGGACCTCTCCTGGGCCCCAGTGTACCCCTGCGTGCAGTGGGGTAGTAATTACAGCCTCTGTCGTCTAGGTTATTGAGAGGATTAGTCGAGGCAGGGGTGTGCAAATGCAGTGAGCACGCTGTGGATATTAGTTCTGCTAATATTTGGTAAGTGAGTGAAAGGCCAAACAAAAGTAGGAAAAAATTTAATTATCCCTGGTCCAAAAAGGGAAAGGACTCCCTCCCCCCCATTTTTCTTAGAACGGTTACTTAATTGTGAATTCTTTCTCTACTCTTTTGAGGATTATGTAGATCTTTTTTTATTTTATTTTTATTTTTTGACAGGCAGAGTGGACAGTGAGAGAGAGAGACAGAAAGGTCTTCCTTTGCCGTTGGTTCACCCTCCAATGGCCACCGCGGCCGGCGTGCTGCAGCCGGCGCACCGCGCTGATCCGAAGCCAGGAGCCAGGTGCTTCTCCTGGTCTCCCATGGGGTGCAGGGCCCAAGTACTTGGGCCATCCTCCACTGCACTCCCTGGCCACAGCAGAGAGCTGGCCTGGAAGAGTGGCAACCGGGACAGAATCCGGCGCCCCGACCGGGACTAGAACCCGGTGTGCTGGCGCCGAAGGCGGAGGATTAGCCTAGTGAGCCGCGGTGCCAGCCTGTAGATCTTTTTAAAGGCTGAATAAACCTCTTGCTAGTTTGACAACCCGGGAAGGTTTTTCTCAAGGACATGTGGGCCATCTCTCTCTCTCTGAATTATTTATTTATTTATTTGAAAGGCAGAATGACGGAGAGAGAGGGAGAGACAGAGAGAAAGAAGTCTTCCACCTGCTGGTTCATTCCTCAATGGTCAGAACCACTGGGACTGGGCCAGGTGGAAGCTGGGGCCTGGAACTCCGTCCAGGTCTCCCAGGTGGGTGGCAGGGGCCCAGGCGCTTGAACCATCATTGCTGATGATGTGTTTTCCCAGGTGCATTGGTAGGGAGCTGGGATTTGAACTGGAGCTCCAACGTGGGATGCTGGCATCGCAGGCGGAAGCTGGATCTGTGGCCCCCTCCCTCTGTCTCTTAGGAATAGTGTCATTAAGGAGCTGAGAAGTGGTAGGGGGGGAGCGGACCCTGACTTCAGCTGGTGCCTAGCTCTAAGTTGCTAACCTCCTTCCTGTGATGAGGCCGTGAGACAGAGGCAAGCTGCTAATGTGCGCCCTGGTAAACAGCAGGTCGCGTGCCTACCTTACGTTTCGGTGACTTTAGCATGCACTACATGTGACAGATGGTGCTATCCTGTTCTCTTCCATGAGGACGACTTATGTAATCAATATTGTAAGATTTGGGCTAAGAGGGGGATCAGGGGCCAGCATTGTGGCACAGCAAGTTAAGTCTCTGCGTGCAGCACCGGCATCCTGTATGGGCATTATTTTAAGTCCCGGATGCTCCATTTCTGATCCCGTCCCTGCTAATGTGCCTGGGAAAGCAGTGGGAGATGGCCCAAGTGCTTCGGTTCCTGCACCCATGTGGGAGACCTAGAGGTAGCTCCTGGCCCCTGGCTTTGGCCTGGCCCAGCCCCAGCTGTTGTGGCCCTTTGGGGAGTGAACCAGAGGATGGACGATTCTCTCTGTCTCTCTCTCTGTCTCTCTTCCTCTCTCTGTAACTCTGCCTTTCAAATAAATAAAAAATAAATCTTAAAGGGAGGGTGAGTGAAACACCAGCAGATAAGCTGAACTCTCTTGTGCTTGTTTTTCAGAGAATGTTCCAGAAAAGCATAGCCTGCAACATTGCAGTCAGAGAGGGGCCAGACCACCACAAGCAAGTTGAAGCAGCAGCATAGTCTGAGTCAGAGCTTCATGAGCTAAGCTGAATTCGTATTATAATGCTCAGTCACCACCTACAGGAGGAGTTTGCCACCATTTTCTGCACATACAGTGTATGAAGACGTATGTTGCTCACATGTCTGAGCAGGACACTCCCCTACCCCTGGCTGTCAGAGCCCTGGCACATAGCTTCTCAGGGAGGTGGTTACTTAGGGAGCTCCACCTGCCCATTGTCTTTTTTTTTTTTTTTTTGACAGAGTGGACAGTGAGAGAGAGAGAGACAGAGAGAAAGGTCTTCCTTTGCCATTGGTTCACCCTCCAATGGCTGCCGCGGCCAGCGCGCTGCGGCTGGCGCACCTCACTGATCCGAAGGCAGGAGCCAGGTGCTTCTCCTGGTCTCCCATGGGGTGCAGGGCCCAAGCACTTGGGCCATCCTCCACTGCACTCCCTGGCCACAGCAGAGAGCTGGCCTGGAAGAGGGGCAACTGGGACAGAATCCGGTGCCCCGACCGGGACTAGAACCCGGTGTGCTGGCGCCGAAGGCGGAGGATTAGCCTGTTGAGCCGCGGCGCCAGCCCCATTGTCTTCTTCACTTGTCACAGTAAATAAAGCCTTTCACCCAGAATCTCCCACTAACACTCCAAGTGGCTGGACCCCTTATGTCTGGTAGCAAAATTTATGATCCCAGATGGAACTGTCCCTAGCCTGGACTTGGCACTATGTTTGGTGCAGCAGTTACGACACCACTTGGGATGCCAGCATCCCATAGCCGACGGCCTGTGTTCAAGTCCTGGCTCTGCTGCCTATTCCAGCTTCCTGCTGATTTGCACCCTGCTGATGTGCAGGTGATGGCTCAAGTGCTTGTGTCCCTGACACCCACCTGGGAGACCTGGATTGAATTCTGGGCTCCTGGCTATGGCCTGGCTCAGTCCCCAATGTTATGGGCATTTGGGGATTGAACCAGGGGCTGGAAGATCTTTGACTTTCTCTTTGCTTTTCAAATTAAATAAAAAAAAATAAAAACCCCAAAAATAGACAAAAAAAAAAAAAAGGTTTTGGGAACTAATGACTGGTGAAGCAAGTTCTAAAATTCCAACTCCCTCTACATTTCCCTGGGTGTCCCATCCCACTCCTGGGAAGAGACCTGCTAACTAAAGTGGGTGCTACTGTGTATGTAAGTCAAGGCTGAGTAGAACTGGAAGTCCCCGGGAGCCGCGAGCAGATTCTTGGCTCTCCTCCACGAGGCACCTAAGAATCCTGAAACCATCCGGGGAGTTATTTATCTCTGGTTACTCCAGAAGTAGGGGCCAGGCCCAGTGGGTTGGGCTGTCAGCACCTGCCCTGTAACGATTTCTAAAGCAAATTGATCCCTGACCCAGGGTCAGGCAGCATCCTCTGAGACCTGGAGCACCAGCTGGCATCTCACCGTAGTCATTGATCGACCAGGCCCTGCAGATCTCCTTGTAACCCCTCTATACTACCTGTTAAGAAACCCAGGTCTGAATATAGGTTGTACAGGGCAGGTGTATGTGAGGGCTGGGGACGAAGCAGTTCAGATCATTCATCTTATAGTGCCCAGCCCCTGTGCTCTATTGGCTAGTTTCCCAGGGCATGGCAAGTATTTATCTTTTAAGATAGGTTTATTTGAAAGGCAGAGTTATACACACACACACACACACACAGAGGGAGTGACAGAGATGGGGAAAGAGAGAGAAAGAGAGAGAGAGAGCACGAGCGAGCGCACAAAACAGCCACAACAGCCAGGGCTGGGCCAGGCTGATGCCAGGAGCCTAGAACTCCATCTGGGTCTCCCATGTGGGTTCCAGGAGCCCAAGCATTTGGCTGTCTTTTCCTGCTGTCCCAGGTGAATTAGCAGGATGTTGGATTGGAAGTGGATTGTCTGGGAACTTGAACCAATACTCATATGGGATACCAGTGTTACAGGCAGAGGCTTAACCCACTGCACCACAACGCTGGCCCTGATAGCAACTATCATTCTGTCATACATGCATTTTTTTAGAAGATTTATTTATTTATTTGAAAGGCAGAGTTTCAGAAAGGCAGAGATAGAGATAGAGATAGAGATAGATAGAGATAGATAGAGATAGATAGAGATAGATAGAGATAGAGAGAGAGTCTTCCATCTGCTGGTTCACTCCCCAAATGGCTGCAGTGGCTGGAGCTTGCCGGATCTGAAGCCAGGAGCCAGGAGCTTCTTCAGGTCTGCCAAGCGGGTGCAGGTGCCCAAACACTTGGTCCATCTTCCACTGTTTTTCCAGGCCATAGCAGAGAGCTGGATTGGAAGTGTAGCAGCTGGGACTCAAAGAGGCGCCCATATGGGATGCTGGCGGCAGCTTTACCCTCTATGCCACAGTGCTGGCCCCAGGATGTATTCTTTTAGGCCTTGAGTCTTTTTTTTTTTTTTTTTTGTCTTTGAGCACAAACACCCAAAACCTCACGAGGAACTGAAGTGTTCTGGGACTGTCCTACGCCACTTGTTTGAAAAAACTCCCACAGGGCAGGCATTTGGTGCAGGGGATAAAACGCTGCCTAGGGCGCTGCATCCTGTATCAGAGTGCCAGAGTTTGAGTGCCAGCCCTGCTTGTGATTGTGATGCCAGCCTCCTGCCAGTGTGCACTCTGGTAAACAACTCATGAGGGCGCAAGTACCTGGGTCTTTGCCATGCACTTGGGAGACCTGGGTGGAGTTCTGGGCTCCTGGCCTTGACCTGCCCCTTCTCCCAGCTGTTGTGAGCATTCGTGGATGGAAGATCTCTCTTTTATTTATTTATTTATTTACTTTTTTTTTTTTTTTTGACAGGCAGAGTGGACAGTGAGAGAGAGAGACAGAGAGAAAGGTCTTCCTTTGCCATTGGTTCACCCTCCAATGGCCGCCGCGGCCGGCGCACCGCACTGATCCGATGGCAGGAGCCAGGTGCTTCTCCTGGTCTCCCATGGGGTGCAGGGCCCAAGCACTTGGGCCATCCTTCACTACACTCCCGGGCCACAGCAGAGAGCTGGCCTGGAAGAGGGGCAACTGGGACAGAATCCGGTGCCCCGACTGGGACTAGAACCCGGTGTGCCGGTGCTGCAAGGCAGAGGATTAGCTTAGTGAGCCGCGGCGCTGGCCAAAGATCTCTCTTTTAAATAAATGAAAAACAAATTAAGACCAAAGCACCATCTCCTCCAACTTTTGGTGGGAAATTTTGAGTAGAGAGCTGAGGGCTGCAGATAAAGACAGGGTCAGGGCCTGTGCTGTGGCACAGCTGGGTAAGCTGCTGTGTGTGACACCGCCGGCATCCCATACCAGAGCATCTGTTCAGAGTCTGGCTACTCTGCTTCTGACCGAACTCCCTGCTAATGCACCTGGGAGTGCAGCAGAGGATGGCACAGGTACCTGGGCCCCTGCTACCCACATGGGAGACCCGGATGGGGTTCCTGGCTCCTGGCTTTGGCCTGGCCCAGGCTTGGCTGTGTGGCCATTTGAGGAGTGAACCAGCAGATGGAAGATCGCTCTCTCTCTGTGCCTTTCAAATAAATAGATAAATTTCTTTTTTCAAAAAAGGAACAGCCTTCGGGCTGGTGCTGTGGTGTGGTGGGTTAAAGCCTATCAAATGGCTGCAATGGCCAGAGCTGCACTGATCCGAAGTCAGGAGCCAGGAGATTCTTCCCATTCTTTCACGTAGGTTCAGGGGCCCAAGGACTCGGGCCATCTTCTACTGCTTTTCCAGGCCATAGCAGAGAGCTGGATTGGAAGTGGAGCAGCTGGGACTTGAACCAGTGCCCACATGGGATGCTGGCACTGAAGGTGGCAGCTTTCCCCACCACACCACAGTGCCGGCCCTTGAAAATTTTTTTTAAAGATTTATTTATTTATTTTGGAAGTCAGAGTTACAGAGAGAGGGAGAGATAAAGAGATAGAGGTAATCTTCCATCCTCTCGTTCATTCCTCAGATGTCTACCACAGCCAGCACAGAGCCAGGTGCTTCATCCGGGTCACTCATGTGGGTGGTAGAGGCCCAAATGCTCCGGCCATCTTCCTCTGCTCTTGCGGGCCATTAGCAGGGAGCTGGATTGGAAGTGGAACAACTGGGATATGAATCAGTGTCTATATGAGATTCTGGCGTCCAATACGCCATTACTCTGGCCTCCGAGGCAGAAATTCTAAAGGAAATCAAGCCTTTTAAAAAACTAAAGGATTTTCTGCTTCATGCCCTCACTTTAGCATCACCTGCTCTAGAAAAATGCTTTGACCTCCCCGTTCATGAAAGACACAGGGAATGGTAGTGGGGGTCCTTACCCAAATGTTGGGACCATTAAAGCAAGTGGCTTATTGTGTTTCAAAACAGCTGGATACAGTGTCCAGGGATGGCTACCTTGCCGTGTCTGCAGGCAGTTGTAACTGCCTGTTAGCTGTTAGAGAAGAAAAAAAAAAAGAAAAAAGAAAAAGAAAATCCCTATCTGGACCCCACACGAGGTGGCCAACAAGTGGAAACCAAAGGGTAGCATTGGGAAGCTGGTGGCCACCTGCTGCAGTACTGAGCTTTGTCACTGGATACCCCAAGCAGTACTCTAAAACCCTGTGAGGCCTCAAACCCTGCCACAGTGCTGCCCGTGGCTCTGGGCCCCCTGCACAGGGCTGCCCTGGAGTGACAGAGCTGGCACAGCAAGTGGGACAGATCTCAGAAGTGAGCCTCTGCCGGCACGGAAGAAGCAGGGCTTGGGGGTGGCAGCAGTGCTGTGGAAAAGGTCAGTGGAGGGCAGGACATGCGATTGTGTCCTTTCAGGGAACTGTGGGAGCCGCCTCTCTCTCCAGGGATGCCTGCACAGAAGGCAGCCACAGCAGGCCTGAGCAGGGCACAGGGACCGGGCTCAGGGAAGGCTTCAGCGGCCTGTCCTGGCTCCAGGTGTGCCTTCTCAGGGGTCCAGGCCCACGGCCATCTGGCCAGAGGAGGCTCCTGAATGCTAGCCCTTTCCCGGTACGGTTGGCCACCTGACCTGCCCAGATATAGAAACAGAGAGCTATAAGAGTACCCTACAATTGGGCGGCGGGGTGGGGTGGGGGGGTGGGTTGCTCCCTGCGGATATGCAAGTGTGAACGACCCGCCCCTACTGAGGGAAAGCTCCACCCTGGTGAACCAGATTGGTCGTTAAGGACTGGATATTGCACTCTCCTCAGGATCGGCTGAATCCCTCTGATGAGGCCTTACTGGATCTGCTGACCACTTCTCTCTCTCTCTCTCTCTAACAAGTGGTAGTCAATTTATTAAACCGGTCAGTTGGCTTAGGCATCTGCAATGGTGACTTCAGCTTCTACTCCCGGCTCAATGCTGATGGCAGTGATCCATTTCACAGCCTCAGAAGGGCTGAGCAAGTCAATGAGCCACTTGTGGGATCTCATCTGGAACCGGCCCCACGTCTTAGAACCCTCCCCGCAGGGGTTTTTCTTGTAGTGATCCGCAGGGTCTTGGTAGGCATCTGAACCGGTCCTTTCACTTCCAGATTCTTCTCCTTTGCTCCTCCGATCAAGTCAGCACACACCTTCTCCAGGGACTTGCGGCTGGTCAGGGTGACCCTAATTCGGTGAATGGCCACCTCTGGTTCCACGGGCATCTTTCCAGTGTCTTTAAAAGCCATGGCTGTGGCACGGCTTCCTGACCGACTTGTTCCTCCGTGAGAGCGACCAGTGGTGAGTCAGGAGCCAGAGCGGGCGAAAACGTGCTCCGCCCCCAGCGCTACCGCGTCTTCTCAGAAAGAAGCTGTTTTTCTCTTGAACTTAAGAGCTGCCTCCTGGGATTCACCATGCCCCAGTGAAGAGGGGCGTGAAGGATGACCTTCTTCCCCTACCCTTCAGGACTGAGGAGTGAAATGTCTTGGGGTGGGGGTGGGGGGTTTCTAACCCAGCAGTGTGGGATCTGGGCGAAAAGGGGGAGGAGAGGCCGTCAGGTCTTGGGCAGAGAACTTGAACTCTCTTGAGCTTGTTTTTCAGAGAATGTTCCAGAAGAGTATTTCTTGCAACCTTGCAATCAGAGGGAGATAAGACCACCACACACCAGTCTGACTCGCTTCTTCATGACCGAAGTGGAGCCCTCCTTGTTATAATACCACATTCTCCACCCAGGGGAGGAATTTGCTGCCAATTCCTGAACATACAATGTGTGAAGATGTATGTTGCTCATGTGTGTTAGCAGGAGGGACCTCTCCCTGCTCTCTTGCTCCATCCTGGACACCCCCCTTAAAGGACATGTGGGCCCCTTCTCCCTTCCCCCGCCCCTCGCCCTGTGTCCTCCCTTGTTGTTGAGACCCTGGATGCAGGAACCGGGCTCAACCTCCCCCAGACTCCTTGCAAAGCAACTGGCAAAACAGAGAAGCGCACAGGGCAGCTTGTGAAACAGATAAGAGGAAAGTTCCCGGCGGTTTTGGAAAGCCCGCTACTCCCTATTTCCCACTAGGGGCAAGCCCCCCACCTCCCACTGGCAGGAGCAGATTCCGTCTCCAGCCAGATGAAAACCCAGCCCTGTGCGTGCCTGCGCAGTCTCTTTGCAAGAATAGACCGTCGCCCCTCTTTACTTCAATAAAGCAGCCTGTCTCTGTTGAGGTTGGCTTTGTCTTCTTTTTCTGTCTCTTTTCTGGGGCTACAAAATGCCAGAACCCTGAGCTATTCCAAACCTAACACCCCTAATGCTGGCTATAAATGCCCTGGCAAATGGCCAGTGTTGTGGCATAGTGGGCAAAGCTGCTGTTTGCAATGCCGGCATCCCATATGGGTACAGGTACTGATTGCTCTGCTTCTGATCCAGTGCCCTGCTAATGACCTGCGAGAAGCAGCAGAAGATGCCCAAGGATTTGGGCCCCTACCACCCACGTGGGAGACCTGGATGAAGCTCCTGGCTCTTGGCATTGGCCTGACCCAGTCCTGGCCATTGCGGCCATCTGCAGAGTGGATGACAGGATGGAAGATCTCTCTCCCTCTCTCTCTCTCTGTAACTCTGACTTCCAAAATAAATAAATAAATCTAAAGAGAAGAAAAAAAAGTAGCCAGTGCTGTGGCACAGTGGGTTAAACTGCTGCCTGTGGCGCTGGCATCCCTTATGGGCACTGGTTCAAGTCCCAGTTGCTCCATTTCTGATCCAGCTCCCTGCTAATGTGCCTGGGAAACCAGCAGAAGATGGCCTAGGTGCTTAGGCCCCCGTGCCCATGTGGGAGACCCAGATGAAGCTCCTGGCTCCTGGTTTTGGCCTGGCCCAGCACAGGCCACTGCAGCCATTTGGGGAGGGAACCAGCAGATGGAAGATCTCTTTCTCTATTTCCCTTCCTCTCTCTCTGTAGCTCTGCCTTTCAAATAAAATAAATAAATCTTTAAAAACAACAACAGAAAATGCCATGTCAAATCGCTTCTCAGGTGGTTTATCTAGGGAACCCCACCTGCTCACTGTCTTCAGTTGCTGTTTATCCTGAGACAAGGTATGCAAGTTGTATGTACTTGATTACATAAAAGGAGAAGAATTCTGGCATCAGTTCAAGTCCTGGCTGCTCCACTGCCGATCCAGCTCTCTGCTGATGCACCTGGGAAAGCAGTGGAGGATGGCCCAAGTACCTGGGCCCCTGCACCTACATGGGAGACCCAGAAGAAGCTCCTGGCTCCTGGCTTTGGATCAGCCTAGCTCCAGCTGTTGTGCGGCCAAGTGGAGCGTGAACCAGCAGATGGAAGACCTTTCTGTCTCTACTTCTCTCTGCAACTCTGTCTTTCAAATAAATAAAATATCTTGAAAAAAAGGGGGGGGGGAGATATTTCCTTCTGTCCTTGCAGCCTCTTTAGTGGATTGCCTGTGAATGCTTACTCAATAATAAAACTGTTTTCTTCCCCTTCTAACCTTCTGGTTGGCAGGCAATTTTATTTTTAATTCTATTTCTCCAACAGCGGTTAGTGTTTTCTGAGTGCTGGCCATCATGTCTCCCTGCGCTCTGTGACTTCCTCCTTGTAATCTCTGCCACCATGTCCTAATGATCAGTTTCGAGTACCCCCCCCCCACACACACATAGGAATGGGAGCCCTCTTAAGCCCTGCTGCCAGCACAGGGCTGGATTCCAGGTGACAGCTGGCTGAACGAATGATTGAATGAACAAATGAATGACCTGGTGAACAAATAAACAAGTCTGAGAATTATCCCTCTGGCTGCTAGAGTGTTGAAAAAAAGAGAACAGAGGCCGGCGCCGCGGCTCACTAGGCTAATCATCCGCCTTGCGGCACCGGCACACCGGGTTCTAGTCCCGGTCGGGGTGCTGGATTCTGTCCCGGTTGCCCCTCTTCCAGGCCAGCTCTCTGCTGTGGCCAGGGAGTGCAGTGGAGGATGGCCCAAGTGCTTGGGCCTTGCACCCCATGGGAGACCAGGAGAAGCACCTGGCTCCTGCCATGGGATCAGCGCGGTGTGCCAGCTGCAGCGCGCCAGCTGCGGCGGCCATTGGAGGGTGAACCAATGGCAAAAGGAAGACCTTTCTCCCTGTCTCTCTCTCTCACTGTCCACTCTGCCTGTAAAAAAAAAAAAAAAAAAAAAAAAAAAAAAAAAAACAACAGAGATTTTTTAACAACAACAAACCCCAAACCAAAACAAATTTAATAGATGGGAATAATAAAAAACAAACACAAACGGCTCAGGGGTAGGGCTGGATCAAGCACAGTCCGGCCCTTAAACGTATGCAGGTGGCTTGGGAGGCCCAGCCTATGAGGCAGAGGCTGGGAGGTAGGGCGTCGGGGGTGGGGGGGTGGGGCTGGGAGCCCTCCTGCCCCTCCTGGCACTGGGATGGCTTTGAGTGATGGCCCTCCTAACCTCTCCTCTCCTGAGGCCCCAGATGAGGAGTCCCAGGAGGTCCTAGAAGGCCCCCGGGCCCTCCATGCCATGAACTCGGAGTCCCTGCAAGAGGGGGAAGTCCAGCAGTGGCCCGAAGATACAGTCATCCTCCTGGCTTGGGGGTCGGGCCATAGGGGTTCCCAGAGGGCTGGTCTGGAACCAGAGGTTCTCATAGGACTTGGGGCTGGGGGTGAGGCCCCCCAAGAGGGGCTGCGTGGAGTCACAGCGCAGGTAGTGCCCTGGCCATGGGCTTGTGGGGCTGCCCAGCACCTGCCCATAAAAGACCTGGTCACTGGTGGGAGACGGGGGCTGGGGCTGGGTGGAAGCTGCTCTTGGGTCCCCCTGGAGTACGTAGGCCTGGACCAAGGTGGGGAGGCCACAGCTCTCTGGGCTGCCACTGGACTCCCAGTGCCCTGGCTTCTTTTCTTCCTCCTCCAGCACCGTGATCTTGGTGATGGATGGCATGTCAGGGTCTCGAAGGCTGGGCAGCTGGAAGGCCTCCTGGACACAAGGACACAGGGTGAGGGCATGGTTCATTTCAGATGTGTGCACCAGACACGGTCCCTCCCTGAGTCAGGGTATGTTCCTGCTTCTGTCTGCTGGAACACAAAGTGTCACACATACAAAGCCCCTGCAGGTTCCTGATGCATGGTGCCCAACAGGTGCAAGATATGCTGAGAACAGCACCATGAATCTTCCCATTTCCCAGGGCAGTGACTGAGGCTTTGAGCTGGGAGCAGCAGGGGTTCAGATCTGCTTCATCCAGAGGGGTGGAGGGGCCTGCGTGCTATTCCCCAGAGGGCAGCCCTGCACTTGGAGTCTGGGCCAGCGCCCCCCAGTCCCTCTCACCTCTGCCATGACGGTGGGCACCCAGGAGCCCAGGCTGCTGTGGGCTGGGTCTGGCACATTTGGCCAGAGCGGATTCTTCCTGCAGAAGAAGGGGGCAGGTGAAGGCTAGTTCGGCTATCCCAGCCATCCCAGCAGCCCAGGAGGTGCCGCTGCCCCCTGGTATGGACAGCTGGAGGGCTGGGGCTCCCAGACTGGCCTCATGGTCTGGGAAGGTTGGACGGGACTCTGACTGGCCCAGCCCGACCTGCAGGTCCCTATGGGTAGGGGTAGGGGCGTCAGGCCTCTCTGAAGGACTCACCTGGGACTGCAACAGAGCCAGGTGGTCCCACAGAGGCATAAGAGCAAGAAGAGGCTGCCGGACAGGCCCAGGAGGATGTGCAGCACAGACTCCCCTGGGATGAGGGAAAATCAGGAGAGGTGACAGTACATGAGTATAAGGCTGGGTCTCCACTCTTGCTCTGAGAGCCCAGGACAGTGTTGGGTCTCTTCCCTCAGACTGGGATCCATGGGCAAGGCTGGGTCTCCTCCCTCAGACTAGGATCCAAGGGCAGGCTAGTTCTCCTCCCTCAGACTGGGATCCATAGATAGTACTGGATCTCTTCCCTCAGAATGGGATCCATGGGCAGGGCTGGGTCTCCTCCCTCAAACTGGGATCCATGGGCAGGGCTAGGTCTCCTCCTTCAGACCAAGGCATCCAAAGACAGGGTCTTATGTATTCTCAAAATCAGGAACTTTTGGGTGGGGGACCCTTCTGCCAGCTGTCTCTGCCCAGTTCCGCCCCCCATGCCTTACCTAGGGCCAAGGTCATCAGGGTGAGACTCGTACTGTTGGTGGCCCCGGCCTGGCTGGCAGCCATGAGGTGGACATGATACACACTGGCCGGCTCCAGGCCATGGAGGACAAAGCCGTGGGAGGAGGCATTCAGAGTGGTGGCTGGAAGTGGAGTGCAGGGTAAGGCTGGGCCCAGATGCTGGAGCCGTCTCCATGGTGCTGGGCACCCCCTCAGGCCGTCTGGGACTGCAGGGAGCTGAGGGTGGACTCACAGAATAACTGGTCCTGAGTGTTGGTCCAGAAGATGGTGTAATGGGTCAGGGGGCTCTTCCCCAGCTCAGGGGGCTCAGGCACCCACTCCAGTTGTGCCCAGGTCCTGTCAATGTGCTTGAGTTGCAGCTCCGGGGCGTGAGAGGGGGCTGTGGGAAGACAGAGGCACAGGGCGGAAGGTTCCATGCGGCTCCCTGGAACACTGCAGAGTGGGCGAGGAAAGGGATTCCGAGGGGGCTCACGTCCAAGCCTCACCTCTCCGGGGACTGTATCTGAACTCCACCTGCTGCTACTAAGTGGCTGAGCCAGGATTAGAACCCGGTTCCATTTAAACCACACTCCCTGACTTTTCCCACACCTGATTTTGTCCAAAGTACTACTCGGTTCTGCCATTCACTCTCTGAACTTCTGCCAGGCCCTTGTTCATTTTCTATCGCACCTGACACCTGTCAGGGCGGTTGATTGATTTTTCAAGACTTGCTCCCGGAATCCTGCCAAATTCACTGCCTAAGTTTTCCCACCTCACCACCTGATTTGTGCCCAGCTCTGGAGACCGGGGCTTGGGGGGGAGTGGGTGGGTGGGTAATGGTGGGATCAGGTGAGAGCCTCCGCAGGGCCAGAGTAGGGGGGAGGGAACTGTCTCATCGTTTTCCTGATTGCTGGGGCCCAGCTGGGTGCTGGCTGGGGAGGAGAGGACTCTGGGAGGGGGGCTGACGGCAGGTGAACCTGTCTCCTGGGAGTAGGCATAGATGTGCTGGGAGGGTCCCACGGCTGCCTGGTACAGCGGAGTCACGGCGATCTCGTAGACTTGGAAGGGCCTGACGTTCTCTGTGCAGAGAGAAGGGGGCAGCACTCGGGTTAGGCCCTGCGCAGGAGCCAACCTCAGCTCTCTCTTTGCAATGTCTTTCTCAGGTCCTTTGATGGGTGTGAGAGATGAGGAGTGGAAGGAGAGCTGGAAGGATGCGGGGGCCGGGCTGCAGAAAGAGTGCAGAAGTGAGTGCTTCATGGGAAGGACTTCCTGAGCGTGGGGCTCTGTGACACGGACAGTGAGTTTGCTTCCCTACCCTGGCTCTGCCCCCCCCCCCCCATGGGAATGCACTGCCTCGCCCCACCCCCAGCCCCGCCCACACCACTGCTCCCGCCTCACCTCGAAGCAGAGTCCCTGTGAGGTTCCCATCCTGCTCTACCCTCCAGGTCTTGCTGCTGCTGGGGCTGGGGGCACCTGGGCCCCACTCAATCACATAGCCCTGAGGCTGAAGACTGGGGGGCTCCCAGCCCACCCAGAGGCTGTGGGGGTCTTGGCCCACAGCATGGAGTCCAACCAGGGGTGGACCTGGAGAGACAGAGTGGGAAACTGTGAAACGAAAGTGAAAAGAATCCAGACTCCAGAGCCAGAAGCCTGGGTTCGAATCCTGACGTTGCTACTTCCAGGCTGGGCGACCTTGGTTGGGTCGATATCTGAGCCTTGCTCATCTGTGACGTGGAAACAATGACTCAAATACCCAGCTCACGGAGTCCTGGTGCAGATTCAGTGAGCTGATGATGCACAGGACAAACCTGCCTTGGGGCCAAGTACGGAGTAGCAGTAGGGGAACGAGGACTGCTAGGGCTGGTAAGAGCCAGGCCCCATGTTGTCCTCGTATTTGCTAGCTCACTCACCATCACACCAGGGAGGGAGGTAGTACTATTGTCTCTATTTTATCAATGAGAAGGTGCAGAGAGGTCAGGCAGCTTATCTAAGGCCACACAGCTGGGAGGTGGAAGTGTTAGCTATTGCGATTGTGATTGGGATCAGTGGTCCTCCTGGTGCGGGCCCATGTTTAGGGGATACTGGGGTGCTGAGGACTGATCCCCTAAGACTGAGCCATTAACTCACGGACCATGCTCTGCCAGAATGGATTGTGTGTGTGTGTGTGTGTATGTGTGTGTGCGCGCGTGAGTCTAGACACCAGCACCACCTTAACCTGGCTCTGATGGACATGAACGTTAACATGCACCAAGCAGTTCCTTTGTGCCAGGCGTGTGTCTTAGTTAATGTGTTCCTCACAGCAGTCCCCAGCAGGCAGTTATCCCATTTTTCAGATGAACAGTGAGGCCAGTGAGGGGACGTCGCCTGCCCGGTTCACACTGTCACCAAGTGGTAGGATGACTTTTGAACCCAGCAATCTGGCCTCCAAACTCACACGTCGTAATCATGTGCTCTTAGCCCCCTGTACCTCTGTGCTCCGAGAAGATCACTGGGGCGGGCTGGGAGGCCCCAGCGGTGTTGTAGGCCACCAGGGCTACCTCCCCGGCTCCTGGAGGCAAGTGGAAGGTGCAGCCCAACTCCGTGGTGTTGCAGAGGGGCAGGGCGGCCCCAGACTGGCCTGAGGGTTTCCAGGAGACCAGATACCCTTGGATTTGCCCGCTGTCTTCCTCCTGGGGTGTTGGCTGTGGTGGGCGGCAGAAAAGCAATGATAAGCAGGTGCACAGCTCATCTTGAGTGAGGCCAAGCCTCCAAAAGTGGGGTGGATGGGACCTAGAACTGAGTCCCAGATTGGGGCCAGGCTTTTCATCCCTCACTCCTTCCCCCTGTTCCCTTATGCCAGGTTCTAGGAAGCGGGGAGGGAAGAAGCAAGTTGGCGCATACAGAAAGCACTTAACTATCCGCTGAGCTGACCCTTTGGGGCATGGGTAACTCCTGCATTGTGGCTTCCCCCAGAGGTCCCCACGTAGCTTCCTGGGCATATGCAAAGTGCAGGCAAATCACATTTAAATGCAAGCAAGCCCTCAGACCTGCAGGGTTTGTCTAGGTCGGAGGAGGTTCCAGGGGTGGAGGGACAGCCTTCAGAGGGAGTCACCTTCCAGAACAGCTGCGCCTCCGGGGTCCCAGGGTCCAGCTGCCTCTGCCGCAACCATGCATCCAGTCTGACCACGGGGACTGTGGAGGGAGTGAGAGGATGGCATGCTGGTGAGGCAGAGCCAGGGTTCTAACGGCTGCGCCCAGTCCCTTGTTGGCCGCTTACCCCGTTCGGTGGTTCTCCGCTCCAGGCTGGGGCTCCACGCACTCCAGTGGCCGGGTAGGGGCCAGCGGGTGCAGCGCATCTGCAGGACGTAGACGGTGGCTGGGAGGAGCCCGCAGAGTTCATACTGGACGGTCATGGAGGGCAGGGGGGCCACCTGGTATGTGTGGGGGTAGGACTCAGAGCCTGGATCTCCGTGCCCTTCTGGGGTGAATCTGAGCCCACTGTACCCCCTCAGCCTCCCACCTTGGGCTCTGGGGTTTGCCTCTGCCTCACCAGTGTCCAGTTGTCTTCTTCAAACTGTGGCTGGTGGCGTAGCTCGCACTTCTGGTCGATAAAATGGCTTGGCTTCCACGGCTCCCAGTGCAACTGCAGGCAGCCTGGCTGGGGTGGGGCCCCCTTGGGGCTGGAGTCCAGGGCCCACAGCGTAGGGGGCTCCAGCTTCACTGTAAGGAGCAGGGCTGTCAGAACCTCCCTCTGCTCTGCCCTCTAGGCCACTCTGCCTCAGCTCCTCTCGTCTCCCTGCCTGTGGTTCTGTGTTTTCCTCTCTGGAGCTGCATCCGTGTGGTCCCAACCGCTGTCTCTGCGTCTGACTTCTCCGCTGTCTGAGTTGCTATGACTCAGTAGTTTTGTCTCTACGTATATATGCCTGTTTCTGTCTAGGTCTTTGTTCCATGCTCCTGCCCGGGGTCTTTGCACTGGTCAGAATGCTTTCTCCCAGATACCCCATGGCTTGCTGCCTCATTTCCTCCAAGGATCTGCTCAGTGGTTGCCTTCTTAGTGAGGTCTGTTGACATAGCAACTACCCCTCCCCTTCTTTCTGTGCTCCTGTCTTTGAACTTCTTCATTCTACTTTTCATCATCTGATATTCTGCTTTGTTTCATCCCCTGGGATGTCACATTCTGAGGGCAGGAGTTTTGGCGCTGGGTTCACTGTTGTAGCACTAGGACCTCAAGAGGTGCTTAGCCCCTAGTAGGCGTCTCTGTCTCCTAGCCTCTGCCTGCAGTTGCCTTGCTCTTTGTCTCTCTCCTCTGCCTCTGTCTCTAGGTCTTCCAGCATCTCCTCGACTGTCCCTGGCCCCCTGTCTCCCTCTCCATGCCTCTGTGGGTGTGCCCGTCTTGGTGGCCTCTCCCCTCCCCTGCACCCAGCATGGCCCACCTACGTCCATGGGATCGAGGCACAGCTGCGGAGACACACTGGTCCCCAGCGCGTTCTCTGCCTGCACCCAGATGCCCATGCTCTGGTAGAGCAGCAGGTGTTTGCGCGGGATGGAGCAGTAGCTGTGCGTGTCCTCTGGCACGCAGCCCATGATGGCGTCCTCTTGGGTTTGACAGTTGCCCCGGCTCCTGCCAACAGGCCAGGCTGGGGTGCCAAGCAGAGAAAGAAAGCAAGGCTCCCTCCCCGCCTCCCAGCTTTGCCTCTGCCTCCCCACTCCCCACAGTCCTCCCCACTCCTCCTCCCACCCCCGCCCAAAGGAAGGGGCTGGGGAGGGGCTGCTGCTCACTTGAAGCTCTTCAGGGTGAAGTTGGTGGGCAGGTGGGTCTCGGGCCCTGGCTCCCACTGGCAGGTGAGGCTGCTGGTCATGAGGTCCATGAAGCAGGACAGGTTGCTTGGTATGGCGGGGGGGTCTGCTCGTGGTCCGGGGTTGGGGAAAAGATATGAGGGCTTTGAGTGCAACAGCTGGCAAGCTTCCATGGGCTTTGGTTGGCTTTGGTCTCTCTTGGGCCGCCTTGTCTCCATGCAGTGCACACTCAAGGGGCAGCCCAGTTCCAGGCACAAACAGGGACACACACAGCCAGACCTCCAGCAGCCTAGAGGCCCCCCACCTCCAGTTTCCTGAACTGCAGACCCCTTGGGCATGAACAATGTACTGTCTGGGTTCCTGTTCCGGATCTGCCATGCATTAATTATGTGATGGTGAAGTTATTAAGTGTGCTGTGCCTTAGTTTCGTCATCTATAAAGTGGGGGCAATGGTAAAAGAGCCACCCCCAGGCTTATTGTGAGGGAAAAAGGGCCTACTATGCGTAAAGCGCTCAGGGCAGTGTCTGGCACAGGTAAGTGCTTGGTAGGTGTTAGTGGCTACTCTGATTAATATATATATATTTTTTTACAGGCAGAGTGGACAGTGAGAGAGAGAGAGAGACAGAGAGAAAGGTCTTCCTTTTTGCCGTTGGTTCACCCTCCAATGGCCGCCGCGGCCGGCGCGCTGCGGCCGGCGCACCGCGCCGATCCGGTGGCAGGAGCCAGGAGCCAGGTGCTTTTCCTGGTCTTCCATGGGGTGCAGGGCCCAAGCACCTGGGCCATCCTCCACTGCACTCCCGGGCCACAGCAGAGGGCTGGCCTGGAAGAGGGGCAACCGGGACAGAATCCGGCGCCCTGACCGGGATTAGAACCCGGTGTGCTGGCGCCGCTAGGCGGAGGATTAGCCTAGTGAGCCGCGGCGCCGGCCTCTGATTAATATTTTTAAAAGATTTTAAAAATTTAATTGAAAGGCAGAGTGAGAGTGAGAGTGAATGAGAGAGAGAGAGAGAGAGAGAGAGAGAGAAAGAGATTGATCTTCCATTTGCTGGTTCATTCTCCAAATGCCTACAACAGCCAGGGCTGGGCCAGGCTAAAGCAAGGACCCAGGCACTTCATTGGGTCTCCTACTTGGATTGCAGGAAACCAAGTACCTGAGCTGTCATCCACCGCTTCCCAGGCACATCAACAGGAAGTTGGATCGGAAGTGTGGAGTAGGGGCCGGCGCTGTGGCGCAGTGCATAAAGCCACCATCTGCAACACCGACATCCTATATGGGCGCCAGTTTGAGTCCCAGCAGCTCCACTTCCGATCCAGCTCTCTGCTATGGCCTGGGAAAGCAGTGGAAGATGGCTAAGGTCCTTGGGTCCCTGAGACCTGGAAGAAGCTCCTGGCCTTGGCCTTTGTGGCCTTTTGGGAAGTGAACCAGCAGATGGAAGATCCCCCCAACTCCCCGTAACTCTTTCTTTCAAATAAAATAAAATGAAAAATTTTTTTGGTTTATCTTTCTAAAAGAAGTGCAGAGTATCTGGGACTTGAATTGAAAACTGGGCGCCCCAGGTGGCCAGTTAACCCACCGTACCACAAGGCCTACCCCTCTGAATCGTAAACAAGAAGCTTGGTCTTTGTTTTTTCTTATGTCTCAGCTTGGCACAAACTCCAGCCTGCTCAGTTGGGAAGGAAGGCTGCAGCTGGGCGGGAGAAGAAGCTGGGAGCAAGCCTGCACAGAGCGTCCTCCCGGGACACCCTCCTGGGGCCCAGATTGTGGTCTTGCCTGGCAGCCAGGTGGAGTCGTGGTTGCCACACTGGCTTTAGAACCACACCACTGATACAAACTCGGCTCCAGCCTCATTAGCCTGTGACCCTTGGCACATCGCTTATCCTCCCCAGACGTCAGTTGCTTCATCTATAAAATGGGGCTAAATAGTAGTACCGCCCAGCAGGGGAGATGACCCAACCTCATACCCAGGAAGTGCCCATGGAGCCAAGAACTCTAACTGGCGCTGGGGGCGGAGTGGGTGGATGGCTGGAGGGACTTACAGCCTGCTCGCAGCTCAGCCTGATCCAGGATCTGCAGGTTGCTGCCCCATTGCAGACAGCAGGAGAGGAAGGCCTGAGTGTAGTTGAAGTGGGGCAGTGTGATGATTGATTCCTGGGTCCCATCAGGCCGCTGCCATTGCCTGGCTCCTGGTTGCATCTCTGTTCCCAGTTTCCACCTAATAATCTGTGGCTCCAGGTACAGCTGGCTGCAGTTCTGGCTGATGGTGCAGGAGGCAGTGATGGGAAACCCCAGGCGCACGGTAGACGCAGAGAGGCTGATGCGCCCGCATGTCTCCAGGCCTAGGGGGAGAGAAGCGGCTGTGAGTGACTGCCCTGCCTGCAAGCTCAGGCCTTGGTGCCCCTTGATCTGGGTCCTCACCTTCCTGCCTCTCCCTGCGAGCCACGGGGGTTGGATGGGGAGGGTGTGTGCGGACACCGCAAAGGGCTGTGAGGGGTGAGAGGAGACAGTGATGGTAGACATTTCCCAACCTGTTCTACTGAGAAAAGCAGATGCTAACTTGCAGTGCGTGCTGCTCTCTGTGGCATGAATATATATTCCCACCGTGGCTGATTCCAAGTGGCCCATGTGCTGTCCCTGAGCGCGGAGATGGGGAGATGTGTGCACAGACAGCTCCCGCCAGCCAGCCCCAGCACACCACCAGAGACCAGTGCCCTCCCCAGGACGGGCAAAACAATGATTAGAAGATAAGAATCAGGGCCAGCGCTGTGGCAGGTAAAGCTGCCACCTGCAGTGCCGGCATCCCGTATAGGTGCTGGTTCGAGTCCTGGCTGCTGCACTTCCGATCTAGCTCTGCTATGGCCTAGGAAAGCAGTAGAAGATGGCCCAAGTCCTTGGGACCGTGTACTGCTTGGGAGACATGTAAGAAGCTCCTGGCTTCGGACTGGCCCAGCTCTGGTCATTTTGGCCGTTTGGGGGAGTGAACCAGTGGATAGAAGACCTCTCTCTCTCTCTCTGCCTTTCAAATAAATAAATCTTTTTTTTTTTTTTTTTAAAGAAGATTAGAACCCAAGCTGGCCTTATTCCAGCTTCTTGCTAATGCAGACCCTGGGAGGCAGCTGTAACCACTCAAGTGATTGGGTCCCCGGCACCCACCTGGGGGATCTGGATTGAGTTGCTGGCTCCCCACTTTGGTTTTGGTCTGGCCCTGGCCGTTGCAGGCATTTGGGGACCAAGCCAGCAGATGAGAGCTCTATCTGTCACTCTCTGTCTCTGTCTCCTTGCCTTCCAACTAAATAATAACAGCAACAAAAAGCCATAAAAGAAAGCTGGCTAAGAATCTCACAGCCACTGTACCCTTACACATTCAAGCCAATTTTGCTCACAGCATTGGGAGGCACGTTATTGCTTTGGAAGGCGTTGAGGTGGGATGGAGAAGAGCGTGGGCATTGCGACTAAACTGCCGAGCTTTAAATTCTGGCTCTATGGCTTACTAATTACGTCACCCTGGTGTGTCACTGAGACTTTCTGTGCCTCAGTCTTCTCATCTGTAAAATGGAACTAAAACCAGTTCCTGTTTAGTGCTGCTGGAGGAATGAGATGTGATAGCAAGCACATGACACTTGGCACAGTGCCTGGCGTGTATGTTTTTGCTGCCACAGACTCGAGCCCTTCACGCAGCCCCCGTGGCCTGGCCCCAGACAACCCTCTGTTCCACCCCAGGATGTTTTCTCGCTCCAGCCATTCTGTCCTGTGCTTGCTGCTCCCCCAAAGTCCCACGACCTCTTGACCCTTGCACCTGCTGCTCCTTTTTGAGGTGCTCTTCCCCCTCCCACCTCTCTTGGCCTTACTTAGCATTTGGACCTCTTGGGAGGGTGGGAACTAGACTGTGTCCCGGCTGACCAGATCAGGCCAAGCCGCCCTGTATGTTCCTAAAGCTCTTACTACCCTCCATAATTATAGTCCTGTGTTTATCTGCGAGTCTGTGTCCTCCACCAGACTCTGAGGTCTGCGAGGCCAGAGACCTCGGCGACTCTGCTTCACTGTGCTCCCAGGGCCCTGCACAGGGGAGGCCTTCGGTGAATGCTCACTGGATAAACAAACCAGTCGACATGCACTGCTCTGAGGGTGCTCTGAGGCCCATTCTACTGATGGGGATGCTGAGGCCCTAAGAGAAGCAGCGGTTTTCCTAGGGTCACAGAGCAAGTTCATGATCCTCAGCATGGGGCACCTGCTCTTCCATAGACTCAGAACTGCAGGCCGGAAGGAGCTTTATAAAACGGTTGACTTGAAAACCTTACTTGGTGGTGTGCCTCTACAGCAGGGTTTGGGTGACTTGCTTTTTGTATATACTGCCAGCTAAGAATAGTTTTTATATTTTTCAAGGGTTAAAAACAAGTCAAAGTAAAACCCAAATAAGAACGTGCAACAGAGACCATACATCAGACGAACCTGTCAAACCCTGCTAATCCTGACTGCAGTGTGCACGCCCCTAGACACGGGACACACTCCACCTCTCAAGCCGTTCCCCTGGCCCGAGAGCTCTGCCTCAGCTTCCTTATTTCAGGCTCAAACCTGTTCCAGTGGCCTCCACCTCCACCACTTGGCTGCCCACCCAGGCTGCACGGGACCCAGAGGTTCCTACTGACTGTTTGGCTGAGATCTGCAGGTGAGACCTGAGCCCCCCCCTCCCCCCTTTCCAGGCAGCCCCGCCCAGGGCTCTCACCACTCCTGGGAACTGGTTTGCCTGCAGAGGTCTGTGGGTGGGAGCCCGGCTGCCCCTCCTCTGTGGCTCTTGGTGTTCTCGGCTGGATGGCAGTGCAGGGAAATGGTCTCCTCCTCCACCCCCAACCTCTCTCCTTGTCACTCCCCTCTCCCATTGCACCCCCAACCCCGGCACACTCACTTCCGGGGAGCAGCAGGGCGATCAGTGCAGCCCCGGCCAGGCAGCAGGTTCTCAGCGCCGCCATGTCGCCGCCTTGGTGCTCACCTGGAGGCAGAGAGGGGTGATGGAGGTCGTGGACTTTGGAGTCAGAGCTCAACTTAATCCTTGCTGTGCACAGTGCGGCTTTGGCGAGGTTACGTGACCTCTCTGCGGCCAAGTTTCTTTGCAAAATGGGGGTAACAGCAGCCTGTGCTGCATAGTGCATGAACCAGCACCGCTCAAGGGTTTTGCAGTGCGCCTGGCACATAGCAAGTGACTCTGAAGTGGCAGCTGTGGCTGGTGCTAGAGGTGCCTTCCAGGAAGGAGCCGGGAACAAAGCAGTGAGGAGCAGCATTCCTCCCCTCCCCTCCTATCTGAGCTGACTCTCCCAGGACCGCAGCACCCCAGACAAGCGCGTGCAGGCATCTGGCTTATTTTAGGGAGACCCGAGGAGCAGATCAGGGAGTGGGGAGCATGAAGCCGCGCAAAGGCAGCGTGAGGCTGTGTCATCCAGTGACCAACTAGGGCACAGTCTTTCTGGGATTTTCCAAGGAGCCATCTAGAACCTTCCTCAGAACTGTCACGGTTTGTCCCCTGAGTGGGAGCAAGGACAGGAAGGTTCATCCACTGATGCCAGCCCGACATTGGTCAAGAGATGCCCTTCGTACGTTAGCTCCCGGGAATGTGCCTGCTGCGCATGCGTAAGTTCCAGGCGGCGTCTCCTGCATGAGCCGTGCTGATGGCATCAGAGATCCTGCCTGAAGGAAGGGAGAGTGCTCCACAGAGCAGCTCCGCGGAGCAGCGGAGCAGGGGCTGGGAGCTAGCCTTGCAAGCAGCTGGAAGCTGCAGTGACGGCTGCAGAAAGAGTGGGCTGAGAGGACATCACGGGGAGCACGCAGGGGCCTTATTCACCGCTCTGGGCATGGACCTCTGCAGGACTTCTGGGGTCAGGCACCACGTAGCTATGGCAACAGTGCCTGGGCAGAGGGAGCAGTGGCTCCAGTCTTAGGAAGTATGCGAAAGTTTCTACCCCTGCGATGAATGTCCCACCTAACCTTCCACCCTGCTCCCATTGGGGTCTTGTGACCACACACACACACACACACACACACCTGCTCCCCCAGCACTAGTTGGTGCTCTTGCCCACCTGCCTGCTTGTACATACACAGACACATATGTGCAGATGGTATCTCAGCAGAGCCCCTGTGCTGAGCAGGGAGAGAGCTCAGAGAATCATCTTCTCTTGCTCCCAGACAGGTGTGAATGAGAGCCATTCAGATACCCAAGTTGTTTCTGCTTGCAAAGTCCTTACCTTGTCTGTCTATCTGTTAGTCTACATATCTACATATCTGTTGTCTATCTATCTGTCTGTCTAAATATATGTCTGTCTATCTGTTTATCTGTCATTTATCTGCCCATTTAGTCTGTTTGTCTGTCTATATGTCTATCTGTTGGTCTATCTATATGTCTGTCTCTCTGTTTATCTACCTGCTTGTCCATCTGTCAGTTGGTCCATCTGTCTATTAATACAGAGGTCAGGATACCCAATGACAGGTAATCTCCAAGCCACCTTTGTGCAAATCAGGAAAAAAACACTCTTTCCTCCAGACAGACACAGCCCCACAATAAGACCAGGCAAGTGGAGAACAGGCTGGATTCCAGTCTCCAACCACCCCTCGGCTGGGGGGTTTTGTGCAGTGAGAAGAGTGCACACGCGTGCAGAGCATTCTTGTCCCATCTACCTATCACCAGTTGGTAACCATGCTATAGCATACCAGCTAGATTAGCCTGCCCACCCCGACAACCACACACACCGGCTGGGGGAGATGTAGCCTCCGAGGCCCAGGTCTACAGACACGTATCCACTGCCATTGCCAGGCCCAGGCTATGGCAGTGAGGCCCCACCTTACCCTTCTGCTCTGGTTCTTGTCCAGAGCTGGCAACCGAGCCCCAAGAGGCCCAGGCAGCAACCTCCTGGAGTGCTGGGGGCTGGCACGTTCGGCCTCCAGCCCTGCCCCCACCGCCCGCAGCCCTGGGCCACCTCGCGCTGGCCAGGGCATGGTCTGTTCTCTGGGAGGGCCACTTGCGGGCAGGTTGGGAGCCCAGCTCCACCACTCACCAGCTGTGTGACCTTGCCTGGTTACTTCATTTTTCGGAGCCTCGGCGACCGCATCTGGGAAAGAGGGATAACAATAGCACAGGGCTGCTGTGAGGATGTGATGAGACGGCGGTGGTGGGTGCACCTGACTCCGTGCGTGGCGTGGCCTGAGCGCTTGGTGACCGCAGGTTACTCTTACAAACCGCACAGAGGGTCACCGCCTCGTGCAGCCTGCGGGCTTCACTGCTCCTCTGGCAGGCTGCGGGGTCACTGACTCCCAGGGCTGCTCTTGCTGGTGTCTATGTCACACCAGGCAGTTCCTAAGCCCCATTTCTGGAACCTTTCCTTCTGGTTTCTGCCCCGCCTCACCCCTGTCTGTCCCTGTCACTACAGCCGTCTCTGCTGGGCGGAGCAGGTGCACTGACCCCCTGGGGCCTGCCACACTCGATGCCACCCGGAGTCACTGCCATTACACCCCCTGTCCCCCCGGGTCCCATCTCACTTCCCTCCCTTCACACCCAACGGCTCCCTAGGTCACACCATCCTCTCTCCTCCATTCTGCTGTGGGAAGAGCTGGAGACGGTGGGTCTAGGACTAAACAGAGGGAGAGGGCTTCCCACATGTGGCTGAGAGAGAGAGAGAGAGAGAGAGAGAGGGGAACAGAGCCCGAGGCTGAGATACACACACAGGTGGACATGGCGGAAAGAGACCTGCGGAGATAAACAGTGAGGCCGGAGAGACAGTAGGAGCCAGAGACAACGAGCCCCAGAGACACAAGCGCAGCGCCCCCGCGAGACGGAGCCCTCCCAGACCGAGAGCAGGGGTTTCAGGTTCAGGAGACAACGGGAAACAGGAGAGGCCCAAAGAGACTCGGAGAGAGACGGCACTGTGGGGAGGCAGCAGGCCAGGGAGGCGCTGAGGAGTGAGGACTTGAGCCCCAGAGGAAACCGACAAAGACACTGACAGAGAACGGTTTGGAGACTGGAGCGCGCCGACACACAGGTTCTGGGAGACAGAGACTCGGGGAGTGGGAAGCACCATGGCTGCCCCGAGCCTGGCTTCCTGTCCCCAGAGGGACAGTGAGGGCTTCCCTGATCCACCTCCCCCACCCCATCCCTGAATAGGGTCTCTCTGGACAAAGGGACCCTGTCCGAGGCTCCTGGTTCCAAAGGACTGAATCCTGAAGGCAGGACCTGGCACAGGCCTGGGCCCACGGACACGGGCCCTTGGCAGAGCTGGGGGAAGGGACTTGGGCTCCAGGTCTCCGTCAAGCCCCAGGCCCAGCTCTCCTTGGAGGAACCCCTACTTACCGTGAAGCCTGCGGCCGGCCCCCTGCCCGTCTCGCCTCCTCTGGCAAGTTCCTGAAACCGCAGTCCGCAGTCCGGCTTCTCTGCCTGAGCCCAGTCGTTAATGACAGCCCGGGGGCTGGGATTGCAACACCTTCACAGCCTCCTGCTGCTCACCCTTGGGCCTCCGACAGCCCCTTCCTCCCAGGAAGGAGCCTGTGAGGGAAACTGCTGGGGGCCCTGGGCAGCCTTCCTGCCTCGGGGGTCTTAAGGGGCTGAGGGATGTGGCAACCCTGTCCCCCTTCCCCTGCCTCCGGATTTCCTGAACTCAAACTTTCGAGGCTGGGAGGGCCCAGGCTCCAACCTGGCTGAGTGCCATCCCCATACCCCCTGCTGCCGTAGGAGGCATCACTCAGACAGCGACCTGGCTCGGAGGCTCACGTGACCTCAAGCCTTGTTCGGGCACTGGCCATGGGGCCCTCCCCTCACAGCACGCAGGTGGGCATGCTCCGGCTTCCAGGGGAAACCTGTTCCCACGAAGTACTGTTCTCCCCTCCTCAGCCCACCTTCCCTACCTTTGCTAGAGGGCCTGGCAGGTGTGCAGAGAGCTGCTCTGGGTGCGGGACAGGATCACGAGAAGTGACTAACTGGACTCCCAACAGTTCTGGTTCCTGGAATAGGTTCTGACTGAGTGCCACCAACTGCATTTTATGTCTTTCATTGTTTGTAATCCCTTGCCATTTTTAAAAATTTTTTTATTTTATTTTATTTTTTTGACAGGCAGAGTGGACAGTGAGAGAGAGAGACAAGGAGAAAGGTCTTCCTTTTCTGTTGGTTCACCCCTCAATGACCGCTGTGGCCGGCGCATTGCGCTGATCTGAAGCCAGGAGCCAGATGCTTCTCCAGGTTTCCCATGCGGGTCCTTGCCATTTTTTAAAAGATTTATTTATTCATTTGAAAGGCAGACTTGAGAGAGAGAGAGAGAGAGAGAGAGAGAGAGAGAGAGTCTGGCTCTGTGGTGCAGCAGGTTAAAGCCCTGGCCTGCAGCGCTGGCATCCCATATGGGTGCCAGTTCAAATCCACTTCCAATCCAGCTCCCTGCTAATGTACCTGGGAAAGCAGTGGAAGATGGTCCAAGTGCTTGGGCCCCTGCACCCATGAGAGAGACCCGGAAGAAGCTCCTGGCTCCTAGCTTTGGATTGGCTTAGCTCCAGCCGTTGCAACCATTTGGGGAGTGAACCAGTAGATGGAAGACCTCTCTATCTCTCTATCTCTACCTCTTTCTGTAACCCTGTCTTTCAAATAAATAAAGTAAATCTGAGAGAGAGAGAGAGAGAGAGAGAGAGAGAGAGAGAGAATCTTCCATCTTCAAATGGCTGCATTGGCTGGGGCTAGGCGAGACTGAAGCAGGATCCAGTAGCTTCTTCTGGGTCTCCCATGTGGGTGCAGGGGCCCAAGCACTTGCGCCACATTTTACTGCTTTCCCAGGCACATCAGCAGAGAGCTGGATTGGAAGTGGAGCAGCTGAGACACAAATTGGCACCCATATGGGATGCTGGCCAGCCCTGAAATGCTTTTGAAAGATTTATTTATTTGAAAGGATAAGTGACATGGAGAGAGGGAGAGAGAGAGAGATATTCCATCTACTAGTTTATTTCTCAAATGGTCGCAGCAGCTGGGGCTGGATCAGATCAAAGCCAGAAGTCTAGAATTCCATCTGGGATTCCCACATGAGTGCAGGGGCCCAAGCACACAGGCCATCTGCCGCTGCTTTCCCAGGTGCATTAGCAAGGAGCTGGATCAGAAATGGAGCAGCTGGGCCTCTTTCTGGCACCCATATGGGATGTTGGTGCTGCAGGTGCAGCTTATGCTGCTGCGTCACAATGCCTGCCCCTCTTGTAATAGTGAACGAAGCATTTCCTGTGCATTTTCTGAAGGTTCAGACTGCTCATAGTTTATTGATAAAGAGTAGTGCCAACAGAGGAACCGAGTGTTAGTTCACATGTGACCCTTTAAAGCGGGCAGTGGAGGGCTGCGATTATGGGTTCCCGCTCCAATGACCTGCCTGTCTGCTACAGGCTCCCCAAGTTGTCCTGCAGGCTCCATGCACTCAGCTGATCCCATTGACTCTGCTCTCAAAACACAGCCTGTCGCTCCCCGTCTTCGTGGAGGAACGACACAGGACCCTGCGCTGTTCTTTCTGTCTGCTCGGCCCTCCCCGGGTTTGTTGCTGGTTCTTCCCGGGTTGGCTACTATCCCTTCCACCTCCGTGGAAGGGCAGTTCCCCCTGGCCACATTCCCCACTTCCGCAGGGGAGCGGCACACCGCCGGCCGGCTTTCTCGGGGGCTGCACAGGTGTTATTCGGATAGATGTTCCCCTTAGATGTTCCTGGTGCATGCCGTCTCTCTCCTCCTTTATAGTCCTCCTCCGCCAATCCCAACTCGGCTGCCCACACGCCGAGTACGCTGCTCTCCTCCAATCAGTAGCAAGTCCTACAGTTTATTGGTTGAACTGGAGGAAGCTGTGCGGAAGCTGTTTACTTCTCTCTCAGCGCCATATTGTGGGAGAGCAGATGCATAGAATAAGTCTTAATTCCAGTAACTCAGTCTAGTCCGGTTTGCTCCCCACACAGCCAGAGTCCTGGGCAGACAGGTAGTCTCTGGAAAATTCAGCTTGACCCTGTGTTTGAATGTTTGCAATGGGTTAGAAATGATCAATTCCACTTAAACCAACACCTGCCCAGGTAACAAGCCACCCTTCTCTCTGTCTCTTTCTCTCTTTGTCTCTCTTCTAAAGATTGAAAGATTTCCTTATTTATTTTAAAGGCAGAGTTATATATATAGGGAGAGTGAGAGACAGAGAGAGATCTTCCATCTGCTGGCTCACTTCCCAATGGCCACAGTGACCAGAGCTGTGCTGGTCTGAAGCCAGGAGCCAGGAACTTCTTCTGGGTCCCCCACACCGGTGCAGGAACCCAAGGACTTGGGCCATATTCTATGCTTTCCTAGGCCACAGTAGAGAGCTGGATTGGAAGTGGAGTAGCCAGGACACGATCCAGTGCCCAAGTGGGATGCCGACATCGCAGGCAGGGGCTTTATCCATTACATCACAGTGTTGGCCCTAGTGCTCTGTTCTCTTGGTTTGATTGTTGCAACAACCCCTTTCTGGCCTCGCTAGTCCTCATCTCTGTCTCTTCTTCTTCAGTGGCCAGTGTGGTATTGATCAACAGAAGTCAGAGTGTGCTGGTCTCCACCCTGAACCCTCCAGTGGCTCCTGTCTCACCCAGAGCCAAAGTCCAAGCCCCTTCAGTGGCCTGAGGCCCTGCACACCTGGCACCTGCATCACCTCCCTGGTTCCTCTCCTGTTAGTCTCCCCTCCCTCCCCTCACTCTGTTTTCTTTATTGTGTCCCCAGCTGGTTAGGCTGCCTCCTTGCCCCAGGGCCTTTGACCATGCTGTTTCTTCTGCCTGGGCCATTTCCTCCCAAGTAACAACCCGGGCCTCTCCTTCCTCTTCAAGTCCTTGGATGTCTCCTTCTCACCGAAACCTTCTCTTACCATCCTTTGGAAATGGCACAGTGGGTTAAGCGGCCGCTTGTGATGCCAGTATCTGACATTGGAGCACCGGTTCGAGTCCTGGCTGCTCTACTTGCAATCTACATCCCTGCTAATGTGCCTGGGAGGGCAGCAGGTGATGGCCCAAGTGCTCGGGCTCCTGCCACCCTCATGGGAGACCTGGATGGAGCTCCAGGCTCCTGGCTTTGGCTTTGCCTACTGTTGGCTATCGTGGCCATTTGGGGAATGACTCAGCAGATGAAAGATCTCTGTCTCTCTCTCTCACTGTCACTCTGCCTTTCAAATAAACAAATAAATCTTTAAAAAAATGACAACTCCCACAAGTCCCTGTCTCCCCTCCCCCATCTTCCTGTTCTCCATCCGACGCGGAAGGAAGGACATTCCGTGAGGACACAGGTTTTGCTTATTTTGCTCAAAACTTTACTTTGTCCCTATTATCTACACTACTAAGCTCTCAGTACTGCCTTGCTGAATGAGTGGCGGATGGATGAATCTTCCCGAACATCACTGTGCCCAATCCTGGAACGCCTCCTTCCGGTGATTAACCACCATCCTCTCATTCCCCAAGTCGTCCACCCCAGGGACCCAGGGGGGCGTCCCTGTCCCTGCACTCCCATGTCCACTCAGTTCTTAGTGAAGGAGAACGGGCCTCCGCTCGCAGAGCAGGTGCGGCGACACAGTGGCTTGAAAGGAGCTTCAGTTCTTGCTTTGTGGAGCTCCCGACGGGGGCCTGTCTGCAACTCCGCGATTCCTCTCCTCTCCCTGCCTCTCTCCAGAGCCCCTTCACTGCACCCCAAGTCCTCTGCGGCCTGAGAGGTCCCACCTCGTGCCCCAGCCATGTCGAATCTGCTGGCGTGTCCTTGCTCGCCCCAGGCTCTGGGACACCTCTGGCCTTTGTTCCTGCTGATCGCCTGTCACTTCTGCCTGGCTGAGACCTGTTCCCGACACAGCTCTGCCCCCAGCCTGGCTGAGCATCGTTCTGGTCTTCTACATCTCTCCTTGTTGATCCTGTGACACTGCAGTGAGCGGTCGGCTGTCTGCCTGCAATCCGGGGGCTGGAGCCGTGATCTGATCTTTGCCTCACCAGTCCCTCAGTGCGTAGTTATTGGGCTGCAGAAGCTTCTAGAAGTTGCTGATCCTCTCCAAGTCTCTGTTTCCTCATTTGTCACAGGGATCCCACCTCACTGCCCGGGATTTTGTGAGGCGTGCAAGGCCTGGCATGCAACCAACGTAATAGGTGTCCAGAAAGATTGCTTTCCTCTATCCTCTCTGAGCAATCCAATTATTTTTTTTTAAAGATTTATTTATTTATTTGAAAGTCAGAGTTACACAGAGAGGAGAGGCAGAGAGAGAGAGAGAGAGAGAGAGAGAGAGGTCTTCCATCCGCTGGCTCACTCCGCAGTTGGCTGCAACAGCTGGAGCTGCGCTGATCTGAAGCCAGGAGCCAGGAGCCTCTTC
The DNA here is from genome assembly GCF_051225735.1 of Oryctolagus cuniculus. Classification (NCBI taxonomy): domain Eukaryota; kingdom Metazoa; phylum Chordata; class Mammalia; order Lagomorpha; family Leporidae; genus Oryctolagus; species Oryctolagus cuniculus. Next base: position 136,982,304 of record NC_142873.1, on the reverse strand, counting down.
TGGGTCTCCCACATGGGTTCAGGGGCCCAAGGACTTGGGCTTTCTTCCACTCTTTTTCCAGGCCATAGCAGAGAGCTGGATTGGAAGTGGAGCAGCCGGGTCTCGAACTGGCGCCCATATGGGATGCTGGTGCTTCAGGCCAGGCCATTAATCCACTGCACCACAACACCGCCCCAACAATGCAATTATAAAAAAAGATTTATTTATTTATTTATTTGAAAGTCAGAGTTGGGGAGAGAGAGAGAGAGAGAGAGAGAGAGAGAGAGAGAATCTTCTATCTACTGATTCACTCCCCAGATGGCTGCAGCGGCCAGAGTTGGGCCAGGCCAAAGCCTGGAGCTTGGAACTCCATCCAGGTCTCCCATGTGGGTGGTGGAGGCCCAAACACTTAGGCCATCTTCCACTGCTTTTCCTAGGTCAGCAGCAAGGAGCTGGATTGAAAGTAGAGCATACAGGACTTGAACCAGCGCCATCACAGGCGGTGGATTCACCTACTGCGTCACAACGCTGGCCCCCAAATCAATATTTTAGAGTGAGATTTTCCTGTTCTTATGGCCCCTCCTCTTTTGAGGACCAGGGAATGGAGCAGCAGGAACTAAAACGAAAGATGTTTGGAAGTGGACGTTAGATTGACAGAAGGACTTTCCCCGGGGAGAGACCGTAGAATGTAGACAGCTTGTGTCCACGGGCTGAGGAGTCAGCTGTCTTGTTTGCTTTTGCCCTTACTACCTACGTGACCCTGGATAAGTTGTTCAACCTCTCTCAGTCTCAGTTTTGTCACCTTTAAAACGGGTAGAATAGAATCTGCTTCATAGAATTCTTGAGGGAAATCAGAGTGGAATATAAGGCTTGTGGAACAGAGCTAGGTAACAATAATCACTTTGTAAGTGTTGTCCATGGTGGTCTGAAAAGCACCACCAGGCAGATGAGGAGTGGTCCCCTCCACCTGTACCCAGTGTCAACTTTGTAGGTTCTCTCTCCTGTAGCAGACAAGGTGAGGGATCCCTCTTCTGGGACAACCCTGCTGATGAGGGTGAGATTCTTCCTGCTTGTGCTATTGCCCACGATGTGTGTGGCTGCTGGGTGGGTCAAGCCACAGACTGTTGCAGAGGGGCTGGGGCGGGGCTGGGGCAGGGCCGGGGCGGGGCTGGCGGGGAGGGGCTGCTGGCCAGGGGAGGGAGCTGACGGGCCCTGTCGAGGCTGGAATACAGCAGTCGGCTGAGATTGTGCAAACGGGCCATTGTGCAAACACGCCCCTGTGTGTGACCTCGATTGTGCAAACAGGTGTTTACTGGAGGCTGCTGGCTTACAGAAAGCATCCGAGTTGGTGACTCAGACAGAAACCAGAATCTGGACCCCTGCTCTTCCGCCCTGGACACGCCCCGCACGTTCGGCCTCCCAGCTCCTGCTCTGCTGTTCCCCGTGCCTGGAGCACCCACCTTGCCTCTGTGTCTACTAGCTAAAATTTTACCCATCCTTCCAGGCTCAGAGACAATGCCACAGAGAGGGTGGTTGTTTGGTTCAATGGTTAAAGACATCGCTTGAGACATCCATACTCCATATCAGAGGGCCTGGGTTCAAGTTCAGCTCTGCTCCTGATTCCAGCTCCCTGTTAGCGTGCACCTTGGGAGGCAGATGATGGTGCAAGTCTCTATGTGGGAGATTCCAATTGAATTCTATGTTGTTGGCTTTGGTCTGGCCCAGCCCTGGTTGCTTTGGGCCTTTGGGGAGTAAACCAGTGGGTGGGAGATCTGTCTGTCTGTCTCTGTTTCTCTGCCTTTCAAATAAAAAAAAAAGAAGAAAAAGAAAAGAGAAAAAAATGAAAAAGCAAAAAACAACAAGAGAGAGAGAGAGAGAAAGAGAGAGAGAGCAAAAGGAAAAAGCCACCAAGTCTTGTCCCTCATTCGCATGCTCCTATTAAAGGTTCCCTTTGCCATGGATTTTTCTGGAGTGTCAGTGCCCTGCGTTCTTTCCTTGTCCACTCTGAAGGATGAGGAAACAGAGGTCCCGAGAGGGACAGTGACCTGCCAAGGCCACACAGCCGGCTGGATCAGGCTCCGCACTTCTGGTCACACTGTTTCTCATTCACAGCAACCCATCTCTGACCCTGGCTCTTCACTCGGGTCCGGGGGTCGGGGTGGGCACAGCCAGTGCCCCTGCAGGAGTCCAGGCCACACTGTCGCATTCCTGGGGGACCTGACTTCAGTCCCGGGATACTGCGCTTGCTGTGCCCAGATGCAGGCTTCTCCCAATCACAAATCCCAGCGGGTCCCTGCCCAGCTGAAAACCACTGTGGCTTCCCGCCGCTGCCGAGTCCCAGGTCTTCCTCATGGCCTTCCCAGCCTTCAGAGCCAGCCCCTTGAGGTAGGAGTTGTGGCGGGATTAAGATTCTGCTGGGGACACCTGCCTCCCATGTTGGAGTCCCTGGTTCAAGTCCCAGCTACTCTGCTTCTGGCCCAGCTTCCTGCCGGTGCACCCTGGGAGACAGCAGATGATGGCTCAAGTGCTTGAGTTCCGGCCATCCACATGGGAGACCCGGATGCAGTTCCTGGCTCCTGGCTTCTGTCTGGTTTGCCCCTGCTGTTGCAAGCATTTGGAGAATGAATCAGCAGTTCAAAGATCTCCTCTGTCACTCCTTCCAAATAAATACATAAAAACAAACAAACGAAAGACAAAACAAACCAGTGCCCTAATTCTCTCCCACCCTGGAGCTTCATTGCTTGATTATCCACCCCCATCTTCCTTCCCCTTCCCAAGCCTGCTGCCCCGGTCATCCCATTCCCCACCTCTGTCTCATCACATGCTGGTTTTCATGGCTCTAGATCCCCTTTCCCTTACTGCTCTTTCTGCTTGCAGTGTTCTTCCCCTGTTTCTTTCTTCCCACAACACCTAGCTGCAATGCTACCTTCCGCGGAAGGCCTCCCCAGGTTTCCCGGGCTGGGCTGGGCACTGCTCACCTGGGCTCCCCGGTGCTCAGTGAAGGCAGGGATGGATGGGTCTGTGAGCCCGGATGCAGCCTCTGGCCAGGCATGGAGGAGGTGTCCGTGGGAGGTCGCTGTAGAATTTGGGTGTTGGACCTGGGTTGGCAGATCTGGGGGGCCCAGAGGGTCCATCCAGTCCTCTGCCGAGAAGTCTGGAGGAGGCTCTGCCAGCCCCTAGCAGCCAGTGCTGTGTTCCCTGCTTCTCTGCTCAGATTGGCAGGATTTTCTGCCTTTGATTGGTGCCCCCAGATGAGAAGTGAATTAATTAGGACATAATTGATTCTGAGTGCTGGTGTGCAAATCTCGGTGCTGTGAAGAGGCTGGGCTGGCTGCCCAGCTGCCCTCCTGGGACCTGCTTTTGGGTAAGGAAGCGGCATTCTAGCTGGGAGTGGGCAAAAAGAAGCACTCCCCTCCCCGCATCCCCGCCTGTGGTCTGCTGGCCAGGAGGGCCTTATCTCAGCTCTCTGCGCTTGGCCTGCGGTGGCCAGGCCGGCGGCAGCGGGGCTGGGGAAGGCATGGTGGGGCAGGGGGGAGGGAATCAGAGGCTGAGATCAAAGATAAAAGAGATAAAACCTCCAATGTGGGTGGGGGGTGGGAAAGGTCTCCCTCCGTAACCCTGTGGCTGGTGGATGGGGCCGGGAGCAGCCAGACAAAGGAGGACTCTGGCCTCCTCAGGGGCTTCTTTCCCTCAGCGGCTGGTTTGTGTCTCTCAGTACTCGGGTGGGCAGGTGGAAGGGAGGGGGACATTCTCCCTGAAAATCTCGCCAGGAAGAGCAACCAGGCCAGGCGCCACAGCTCAATAGGCTAATCCTCCACCTGCGGCGCCGGCACACCGGGTTCTAGTCCCGGTTGGGGCGCCGGATTCTGTCCCGGTTGCCCCTCTTCCAGGCCAGCTCTCTGCTGTGGCCAGGGAGTGCAGTGGAGGATGGCCCAGGTGCTTGGGCCCTGCACCCCATGGGAGACCAGGAGGAAGCACCTGGCTCCTGGCTTCGGATCAGCGCACTGTGCCAGCTGCAGCGGCCACTGGGGGGTGAACCAACGGCAAAGGAAGACCTTTCTCCCTGTCTCTCTCTCTCGCTGTCCACTCTGCCTGTCAAAATAAATAAATAAATAAAAAGAGCAACCAGATGCGGGTTTAAGGCTAGAGAGAGGTGAAGGCAGGTCCAGAGCATCTGTAGTCAGAACTGCATGGGGTCTGTGTTCGCCTCTGCTTCCCTGGGGTCTGACCTTGGTCCTGAGAGGGAAGAAGGGTTCCCAGACGTGGCTAGTCTGCTCCCTTGGTCCCATGGCCTCTGCCCCTATAGCCTGGACCCAGAGGACACAAGTGCGGGCTCTCACCCACAGATAAGCTTTGGGCTGGGGGACACCAAGGAGCAGGTTTTGCAACCTAGAGTGGTTATAGCTGCTCTTGTAAGTGGGCTGCAATGTGGGGGCAAGGTCAGACGTAACATCTCTGTTACCTCGTCGTCCTCCCAGGCTGTTCTTGTATGTTTCCTGGAATGCTTAGTTTATGCAACTCAAGTTTGTTCACTCACCCACACCCATGCCATCTCACTCCTCACTCCAATCGTCTTCCCATCCATCTATCCATCCGCATATGCACCCACTCATTCACCCATGCATCCACCCATTCATTCACTGACCCACTCACCCACTCCGTCATCCACCCCCCCAACCCCCAACCCACCCATCCATCTACTCAGCCACCCATTCTCCCACACATCCTCATATCCAACCACCCATCCATCCATCCATCCATCTGTCCGTCCATCCATCCATCCATCCATCCGTCTGTCCATCCGTCCATCCATCCATCCATCCATCCATCCAACCATCCATCACACCCCTCCCTTCATTCTTCCATCTGCCACCCATGCACTCCCCCACTTACCCGTTAGCCCAGTAAACGTTTCTGAGCACTGCCTACCAGCCGTGCCATGCAGCTGGACCTGAGACCAGCGTGTGAATGAAATCCCAGGCTCTGTGGCCCATGACAAGCAACCTTTGCATACCCTCAGCCTTTTCACTGGACTTCGGAGGGCCTCCCATTGCCAAGGACACCACACCGCCTCCACGCAGCTCTCATGAAGAGGCAGCTCTTTCTCCCTGGCTCCGGGTATGGCAGGAGCCAGGGACATGGTTGGATTTCCTCTTGATTCCAAGATATGCTGCATTCAGATGAGGCTCAGTGTGAGTGGTGCCCCCCCCCCCCCATCACTCTCCTGTGCTGCTCTCCAGCCCCCTGGCCTTATTCTCTTGAAGTGGGCACAGCCTCATAGCCTACCTGACGGCCATGCTGCCACCACGTGGGGGCATTCCTGGCCCCAACATGGGGTTGTCTCCAGGGGCTTTTGCACTTCAGCTACCCAATGCCTCAGTCACACCATGGACTGGGCCATCATCTGGATGTGCACAACCTCTAGAACTGGACACCCCAACACACTCTCCCAGACCACCAGCTCTCACTCCCCCACCTGCTCCAGCTTCTGCACTCTGAGCCCAGGGCAGCCCTGGAGTCCTGGCCCCTCCAGTTCCTCATCCGTGAGCCTCTCCTCATCTCCATTCCTCCCTCCCGCTTGGAGCCCAGAGCCAGCTCATGAGGACGCCTGCACGTGTGCCTCAGCATTTCTGCAGCCCTGCCCTTCCTCCTTCCTGTCCAGCTCAGCTCCATGAAGCTGTTTTTTTTTTTTTTTTAATTATTTTCTGAATTTTCAGTTTCTCTTAAAGGGGGAGGAGAGAAAAGAGAGGGAGAATTTTTCATTTGCAGTTCATTCCCTAAATGCCTGCAACAGCCAGGACTGGGCCAGGCCAAAGTTAGGAGGCTGGAACACCATCGAGGTCTCCCAAGTATTTAGCCATTATCTTCCTCCTCCCAGCATGCCCATCAGCTGGAAGGTGAATGGGAAGTGCTGTGGGCAAGACTTGAAAGAGACACTCTGGTATGGAATGTGGGTGTCCCAAGACACCAGAGCCTGTCCCTGGAGTGAATTTGTCAAGCCAACTCTTTATGGAAGGAGAACATACTTGCTGTTGCAAACATTTTCTTATAACATTTCACCTTATTATAAAAGTATGTTATTGTATCTGTTTGTGTTTTCTGAAAAGATGTATTTATTTATTTGAAAGGCAGAGTTACACAGAAAGTGAGAGGAGAGACGAGAGAGGTCTTCCATCTGCTGGTTCACTCCCCAAATGGCTGCAATTGCTGGAGCTGGACCAATCTGAAGCCAGGATCCAGAAGCTTCTTCTGAGTCTCCCATGTGGGTGCAGGGACTCAAACACTCCAGCCATCCTCCACTGCTTTCCCAGGCCATAAGCAGAAAGCTGGATCAGAAGAGGAGCAACCAGAACTCAAACTAGCACCCGTATGGGATGCCGGCATTGCAGACAGTGGCTTAATCCACTATGACACAAAGCTGGCCTACTGTTTGTGTTTTTAAGATCTTAATTTCATAATTTGAGATTCATAAAAAAGTTGTCAGAATACAAACACTCCTATATACCCCTTACCCAAATCCTTAAAATGTTACCAACATTTCACCATATTTGCTTTCTCAATCTGTCAGGCTGCCTGTCTGTGTGTGTGTGTGTCTGTGTGTGTGTGTTTGTGCATATGTACGTGCATATTATGTATGTGTATAATTTTTCCCTGAACCGTTTGGAGTTAAATTGGTTGTATGAGCTTTCTTTATCCATGGGAACCACCATTGTGCATTTCCTAAAGGACGAAGTGGCACACTGGTAGAAATCAGGGAGTTAGCCTCAGACACAGGGACCTGTGTTTGTATGACCCTCACCTTTGGCTGTTTGAGGTTCAGCAGCAGAGCCAAGCAGTTGAGAGCTTATCTTCCACAAGTTCAAGAAGCAGCCACCTGGCCCTGTCCGAGAGAGCTTGCCTGGCTCCGGTCCAGGGCTGAGCCACCCACAGAACACTTTGTGCGAAGGGAGCTGTTCTGTGGACCACGTTGTCCGAGCCACGCAGCTGCCTAGCACCTGGGATGCAGCCACTGGGGCTGAGAGGCTGCACTTTTTCGTTCAATTTTAATTTGTTTAAATTTAAATCAAAATACCCAGTATTTTATTTATATATATTCCCACATACAAAATACCCAGCGTGTTATTTGGTTGTGTGCTTCCCCCCCCCCTCCCTCCCTTCTCTCCTCCCTTCCTCTATTCCTTCCTTCTTTTGTTATTTGAGAGAGACATCAAGAGAGTGAGAGCACTCGCTCCAGTTGTTGGTCACTCCCAAATAGTCCACAGTGGTTGCAGTGGGGAACTCAATCCAGGCCTCCCACGAGGGTGGCAGGAACCCAGTCGCCTGAGCCATCACCACTGCCTCCTGGGGTCTGCGTCAGCAGGAAGCTGCAGTCCAGGGCTGGAGCTGGGGTCAAACCCAGGTACCCAGATATGGGGTGCCTCCTTTTGAACTTTATAAAAATGCTTTCATTCTGTGGCAGCCTTTGGCAACTTGCTTTTCTCATTCAGTGTTCTATTATGCTGTTTTGTGATGGCTGACTGAAGCTGTTAAAAGACAAATCATGGGGGTCATTGTTTTGCATTGAGTTCCCGCACTAGGCCCTAACAGAGCAGATCAAACCAAAATGCTAAATGCCACGTAATCAAATGGAAACTTTAAGGAAGCAGGTGGATCCCCAAATAGCCCAATCTTCCCTGAAAGCAGGAGATCCCAGTGTACCTGAGACAGTGTCTTAAGGAAGTGCTCTTTGTTCTGGCAGCTCCTCTGCCGGGTATAAAACCAAAGGAACCGAGATCTGTGTGTGGCGGAGATACATGCACTCCTGTGTCCATTGCAGCACTGTTCACGGTAGTCAACACACACAGTCAATTGAGGCTCCTGTAAGGGGATGAAGGGATAAAAACAACGGGTGTAGGGACCAGCGCTGTGGCATAGCTGGTAAAGCTGCTGCCTGCCGTGCCGGCATCCCATACGGGCGCTGGTTTGATTCCTGGTGCCCCGCTTCCGATCCAGCTCTCTGCTATGGCCTAGGAAAGCAGTGGAAGATGGCCCAAGTGTTTGGACACCTTCCCCCGTGTGGGAGACCTGAAGGAAGCTCCTGGCTCCTGGCTTCGGATTGGCACAGCTCTGGCCGTTGTAGCCCTCTGGGAAGTGAGCCAGTGGATGGAAGACACCTCTCTCTGTCTCTCTGTAACTCTGCCTTTCAAATAAATAAATAAATCTTAAAAAAAAGAAAAGAAAATGAGCACATACACAGTCAAGTACTCTTCAACCATAAAAAAGATGAAAATCCTGTCCACTGTGACAACAGGGATGGACTGGGAGGACATCATGTTAAGTGAAATAAACCAGGCGAGCGCACAGGACAAAGACTGTACAGCCTCACTCGTGTGTGGTCTTGTGCTGGTTACCAGAGGCATGGAGGGCTAGGGGAAATGGGAAGATGCTGGGTAAAGGATACGTCATTGGAGTTGGAGCTGTGGCTTAGTGGGTTAGGTAGCTGCGTGCGGTGTTGGCATCCCATATGGGTGCTGGTTCAAGTCCTGGCTGCTCCATTTCTGATGCAGCTCCCTGATGATAGCCTTTGTCCATAACTCTGCCTCTCAAATAAATAAATAAATCTTTAAAAAAATGGATACATAACTACAGTTAGCAGGAGGACTATTTAAAACCTTGTCCAGGGGCCAGCACTGTGGCATAGTGGTAAAGCCGCCACCTGCAGTGCTGGTATCCCATACGGGCGCTGGTTCGAGTCCTGGCTGCTCCACTTCCCATCCACTCTCTGCTCTGGCATGGGAAAGCAGTGGAAGATGGCCCAAGTCCTTGGACCCCTGCACCCATGTGGGAGATCCAGAAAAAGCTCCTGGCTCCTGGCTGTGGATGGGTGCAGTTCTCGCCATTGCAGCCATTTGGGAAGTGAACCAGCAGATGGAAGACCTTTCTCTCTCTCTCTCTCTCCTTCCCCCTCTGTGTAACTCTTACTTTTTTTTTTTGACAGGCAGAGTAGACAGTGAGAGAGAGAGAGACAGAGAGAAAGGTCTTCCTTTGCTATTGGTTCACCCTCCAATGGCCGCCGCAGCCGGCGCGCTGCAGCCGGCGCACCGTGCTGATCCGATGGCATGAGCCAGGTACTTATCCTAGTCTCCCATGGGGTGCAGGGCCCAAGCACTTGGGCCATCCTCCACTGCACTCCCTGGCCACAGCAGAGAGCTGGCCTGGAAGAGGGGCAACCGGGACAGAATCCGGCGCCCCGACCGGGACTAGAACCCGGTGTGCTGGCGTCGCAAGGTGGAGGATTAGCCTAGTGAGCCGTGGCGCCGGCCTTGTAACTCTTACTTTAAAATAAATAAATAAATTAAAAAAAAAGTTGTCCAGAACAGGCAAATTCACAGAGCCAGAAATCAGGGAAGTGACTGCCAGAGGCCAAGGGGTGAGGAAGAAGATGTAGGGCAGTAACTACTAATGGTTATGGGGTTTTCTTTCTTTTTATTATTATTTTATTTATTTGAAAGACAGAGTTACAGAAAGAGAGAGAGAGACTGCATGAATAGGAGAGCTCTTCCATCACTCCCCAAATGCCTTCAACAACCAGGGCTGGACTAGGTTGAAGCCAAGAGCCCGGAGCTCTATGGGGGTCTTCCCCATGCACAGCAGGGACCCAAGTCCTTGAGCCACTGTCTGCCGCCTCCCAGGGTCTGCACTAGCAGGAAGCTGGATCAAAAGCAGGACTTGAACTAAGGTATTCCCATATGGGATGATGGTGGCTAACCCTACCACTCCACAATGCCCACTCTGGTGTTTATTTGTTTTGGGTGAGAAAAAAATGTAAAACTGATTGTGGTGATGGTTGCCCAACTCTGTGATCATGCTGAGGACCCCTGGATTACAGTTTCAGGAGGTGAATTACGTGATATGTGAATTGTATTTCAATAAAGCTGCTTTATGGACTCATTGAATGGCAGATGCCCTGAACAGCACTCTGGCCTCAGAATCAGCCTTGAAGGCATGTGGATCTGGCTCTAGAGCCCATGAGAGTATTTTAGGCATGGAAAGCCAAGAACTCTGGCAAACAAACAAACAAACAAACAAACAAAAAACAAAAAACAAAACCCTAAATGAAAGATCTCTGCGAGTGAGATCCCAGTGGAAAGAACGGGCCATCAAAGAAGGAGGTACCTTTCTCTGAAGGGAGGAGAGAACCTCCACTTTGACTATGACCTTGTCTAAACATGATAAGAGTTGGTGAACTCAAAAGGCTTCCATAGCCTTGGCAACTCATGACTGGAGCCCAGGGAGATTACTGATGCCATAAACAAGAGTGTCAATTTGTTAAGTCAACAACAGGAGTCACTGTGCACTTACTCCTCATGTAGGATCTCGGTCCTTAATGTGCTGTACACTGTGATTTAATGCTATAACTAGTACTCAAACAGTATTTTTCGCTTTGTGTTTCTATGTGGGTGCAAACTGTTGAAATCTTTATTTAATATATACTAAACTGATCTTCTATATATAAGATAAATGAAAATGAATCTCGATGTTAGTAGAAGAGGAGAAGGAACGAGAAAGGGGAGGGTTGTGGGTGGGAGGGAAGTTATGGGGGGGGAAGCCATTGTATTCTACAAGCTGTACTTTGGAAATTTATATTCATTAAATAAAAGTTAAAAAAAGAAAAAAAATAAAGCTGCTTTATGAAAAATAAATGAGTAATAAAAAAGAAGGTCCCTTCTGCCTTCACTCTTACAGAAAAGTAACCTGATGTGAATAAATCAGTTTGCTCCTACTATTGTGTTTCCTTGTTTGCATCTCACAAAACCCTGTGTTACTGTTGCCTGACAGCAGCCCTCACTCTGTTTGGTAGAATAGAGGTTACCGTGACTGAAGAATGCCAAAGAAAAGTCAGATCTATAAGTAAATTTATTGTAACTTTGTCTTTTGACAAACACACTCATTTTTCATTTATATAGATCACTGTTTGGCTATACTAAAAATTAATGTCACCCACTTCTTGTTAGTGGCCATTGGGGTGTTTTCCAATTTCTTCTTGCTTCTAGAACGTTCTTAGACATCTTTCCTGTTGCACAAGCTCCCATGTTTCTTTAGAAGGAGAACTGCTGTGTAAGTGGGAGATGCACATGCTTAAACTTACAAGAAATACCCTCCTGTTTCCCAAAATGCTTGTACTAATTTACATTCCTACCGGGTGAGTGTGAGTATTCTTATTGATCCGGAGCCTAGCCAACCCTTGGTGGTGTCAGCTGTCTTCATTTTTTTGCTTTCTTCATTTCGTGGGTGTTAAATTGTCTCATGTTGCCTCAATCTGCATTTTCCTTGATTATGAATGGAGCTGATCTTCTCATCTGTTGATTGGTCTTTCATGTCCCACTTCCGAGAAATGCCTGTTCCTGTCTTTTGCTCATGTTTGCAGCTGGCTCATGTTTGCATGTTGCAAATAGCTTCTTCCGCTTGGTGGTCTTGTTTTCTTTCTAAGGGCTTTATTTATTTTAATGTAATTGAATTTAGAATATGTCTTAGGGGTTGGCACCTTTTTCCTTTGTCAAAAGAAGACTTTCTTGTTCTGAGACTGTAAGGATACTCTCCTATATTTTCTTCTATGAGCTTCAAAGTTGTGTCATTCATATTTAAGTCTTTAATCCATATGAAGAGGTAATATTTATGGTTTGGAGAAAGGATCCAATTTCACTGTTTTTTACGTGGATATCCAACCTCTCACTTATCAGATAGTTCCTCTGCTCACCAGTGATCTGCAATGCCATTTCTGTCTTTGCCATTTAACAGATTTCTACATTTCATGGTTTATTCCTATTGGAATATTCTATTCCATTGATCTATTTGATCATCCCAGTGTCAGTCCCATACTATCCCAAATATTTTATCTTTCTAAGTCTATAATTGGGAGAGGAAGTACCCTCACCATTCTCTCTCTCTTTTTTAAATATTTATTTATTTGAAAGTCAGAGTTACACAGAGAGAGAAGGAGAGGCAGAGAGAGAGAGAGAGAGATTGAGAGAGAGGTCTTCCATCCGCTGGTTCACTCCCCAGACGGCCGCAACGGCCGGAACTGTGCTGATCCGAAGCCAGGAGCCAGGAGCTTCCTCTGGGCCTCCCACGTGGGTGCAGGAGCCCAAGGACTTGGGCCATCCTCTATTGCTTTTCCGGGCCATAGCAGAGAGCTGGATCGGAAGTGGAGCAGCTGGATCTCGAACCGGCGTCCATATGGAATGCTGGCACTTCAGGCCAGGGCGTTAACCTGTTGTGCCACAGCTCCGGCCCCGATTTTCCCTTTTTCTAATAGTGTCTATTATTGTGCTTTTGTTCTTCTAAGAAATATTAGAATTCATTGGTCTAGATCCACAAAAAATCTGTTATGATTGGAGTTGCATTGACTTTGCAGATGAATTTAGAGGGACATTGTTAAATACATCATTAAACTCTTATCCATGAAAGATTTAAAAAAATTTTTTAATTGTCTTTAAAGTATATGACTCTCTCCACCCAGTTCTCAAACATCTTTTGTTAGTTCCTCCCATACTTATTTCTATTTGCAATTCAAGATGATAAATATTTTTAAAAGTACACCTCCTAAATTCTATTTTTTCTCCTATAGGAAAAGATAACTTTCTCTTTTCTTTTTATTACAGTGTTTAAAAAGTCAAAGGGCTGACCCTGTGGAGTAGCATGTAAAGGTGCCTCCTGCAGCACCAGCATCCTATATGGGCAATGGTTCAAGTCCCAGCTGCTCCACTTTCAATCCAGCTCCTGGCTAATGGCCTGGGAAAGCAGTAGAAGATGGCCCAAATGCTTGGGTCCCTGCACCCGCATGGGAGACCTGGAAGAAGCTCCTGGATCCTGGCTTCAGATTGGCCCAGCTCTGGCCTTTGCAGCCACTTTGGGAGTGAATCAGTGGATTGAAAATCTCTTTCCCCCTCTTTCTCTCTATAAATCTGCCTTTCAAATAAATAAATAAATATTTTTTTAAAAAAATGGTCTAGAAACTTTGTTAAATTTATTCTAATACTTATTGTTTTTTTGGTTCCTATGTAAATAAACATGTAATTCACATTTCTTCCCTTTCAATCTTTATGTTGTATTTCATTTTTTGTCATACTATCCTGGCTGGAATGCTAGTTTGGCTTTGAAGAGAAACAGTGGTAGTGGGCATCTCTGTGTTTCTATTATGCATTTATTTACTCATTGATTTGAGAGGCAGAGAGATAAAGAGACAGAGAGATCAGCCATCTATCTGTTGGAGTTAGGCCAGGCTGAAGCTGGGAGCTGGTAACTCAATCTGGGTCTCTCACAGGGGTGATAGGGCCCCAAAAGCTTGAGCCTCACGTGCTACCTCCCAGCGTGTTCATTAGCAGGAAGCTGGAGTCAGGAGCAGAGCTGGGGCCTGAACCCAGGTACTCTGACTTGGAATGTGAGCACCGTAACCTCCAGGCCAAGCAACAGCCAGTGTCGTTCCATGATTTTAAAGAGGATGTTAGTATTCCCTTTAGAGTGATGCTTTTCTAGAGCTGTTGGGTAGATAACCTTTATTGTTCAGGAAATTCCCCTTCCATTCCTAGTTTGCTGAGAGCTTTTATTTTGTTTATTTATTTATTTAAAATGAGGGATTTATTTATTTGAAAGAGAGAAGGTGAGACAGAGAGAAAGAGAGAGAGAAATCTTCCATCTGCTGGTTCACTTCCAAAAAGGCCACAACAACCAGGGTGGGCCAGCCCAAAACCAGGAGCCAGGAGCTTCCTCCGGGTATCCTATGTGGGTGGCAGGGGCCCAGGGACTTGGGCCATCCTCTGCTGCTTTCCCAGGCGCATCAGCAGGGAGTTGCATCAGAAGTGGAGCAGCCAGGACTCAAACAGGCACCCAAATGGAATGCTGGCGCTGGAGGTGGTGGCTTAACCTGCTGCACCATAGCGCCCGTCCCTGCTGAGAGTTTTTCAAGAAAAATCCCGAGTTAAATAATATCAAACACTTCTGCATCTGTTGAGAAGACAGTTAATCACAGTGTAACGCACATTTCAAAATTGCTAAGTGCATATTTCAAATGTTCTTGCTACGAAAAATGATAAGTATTTGAGTTGATGGCTATGTTAGATGGATTTAATTATTCCCAATCATAAATCATTCATAAGTCAGAATGTCAATTTGTACCTCATAAATATGTGCAATTATAAATTGTCAGTTTACAATAAAATAAAAAAGTCTTAAAAAGAAAACAGCGTTTTTCTCGATTGGCTTGTTGATGGGCGCCTCCACTTACAGACTCAGGCACTGGAGCCGCTTTGCTGTTCCAGCTTGGCCATGGATCATGTTTAGGCATTGCGGGTTCAGGCTGTGATTACCCTGTGTGGGACTCGAGTGTCCAAGCTCCCGAGTGAAGCCAGCCCGCCACACCCGTTCTCCTCGTGTCCTTGTTAGGTTTTGGGGTCAAGGTTACACTGGGCTCTTCCGTTCTTTGCAGGCGTTTGTGGTGGCTGGAGGGAGCTGTTCCCGACACAGAGTGGCTCACAGCATACACCTCCAGCTCTCTAATCTCTTTCTCATCTGCACGTTGGCTCCTCTTGTATTTTTTAATAACAATTCCCAGGGACTTCTCTCTTTTATTCAGATCAATTTTGCCAGGGGTTTGTCTGTTTATGAGTCTTCTCAAAAACCAATTTTTGGCTCTGCTGATTTTGTTTCCTATTGCCTCTTTGCTTGAAATAATTAATTTCTCTCCTTAGCTTTATTACTACTTCCTTTGGGCTTATTCTATGGTGCTTCTTACCACTTCTCAAGTTTGAAGCTTCGCTTATTTATAGTTTGGCTACAATTTCAAGGCTCTGCATTGTATCAGAAGCACTATTTTGCTTTATCTCACAGTTTTAAATTTATTTTTAATTGACATATAATAATTATACATGTTTGGGGGTACAGTGTGAGATTTTGATACATGTACGGATTGCGTGATGATCAAATCAGGGTAATTAGCAAATCCATCACCTCAAACACTTATTGTTTCTTTGTATTGGGAACATTCAAAATCCTGGCTTATAGCTATTTGGAAATATGCACTAAATTATTGTTAACCAGGGGTGGGTTCAGCTGCCGCTTGGGGTGTCCACATCCCTGTCAGCTATATCCACTTTGGATCCAGTTTCCTGCTAACGCATCCCGGAAGGCAGCAGATGATGGCTCGAGTGCTTGGGCTCCTGCTGCCCCTGGTAGAGACCTGGAGAGAATTCTGGGCTCCTAGCTTTAACCCGGTCCGGTCCTGGCTGTTGTGGGCACTTGGGGAGTAAATCAGCAGCTCCCCCCCCCCCTTTTCTCCCCTATCTCTGTCACTCTGCCTTTCAAATAAAAAAATAAATCTTAAAAATCTATTATTAGCTATAGTACCCCTACTGTGCTATAGAACACTAGAATTTAATCATCCTCTTTGTATTTTTGTACCCAGTAACCAGCCCTTGTCTAGCCTCCACTCTCCCAGCTCCTGGTAACCACTACTCTACTCTCCACTTCTTCAAAAAGTTGTTTGTTTATTTATTCATTTTCATTTTATTTGAAAGGGAGTGGTGGTGGGGGAGGCAGGAAGGGGGGGGAGTGAGAGAGAGGGAGAAAGAGAGAAAGTTCCACTTGCTGGTTTACTTCCAAATGCCCCCAGTAGCCAGGGCTGGTCCAGATGGGAGCCAGAAACCTAGAGCTCCATTAGGGTCTCCCATATGGGTGGCATGGGCCCAGGTACTTGGGCTATCACTTGGGGCCTCCAAGGGTATGCACTGGCAGGAGCTGGATTAGAATTGGAGGAGTTAGGACTCGAACCAGGCACTCTGATATGGGATGTTGGCATTCTAGCCACAGCTTCAGCTGCCGAGCCGGGTGCCCGCCCCCACTCTCCACTTCCGTGAGATCAGCTTCCACGCGTGGGTCTCACGTTTTGATAGACACTGTTTTCATTATCATTCTGCTCTGTTTTTGAATTTCCAATATGATTTCTTCTTTGACTCACACATTACTTGAAGAAGGCTTTAACATTTCCAAATGTATGTGAATGTCGAATTGATCTGTTTCTAATTTAAATACACTGCAGTCAGAGAACACGACCCGTCTGATGATGGTTCTTTGGGCTCAGACTCACTTTACAACTTAGTACGTGGCCAATAAAAATTTAAAAAAGTGTGCTTGAGAGGTTTAGTCTCTAACTATCAGATGGAGTGTCCCATACATTTCCTTAAATCTTTCTTGTTATGTGGTTCAGATCCTCTTTGACTAATTTCCTGCCTCCCAATCATGGAGAGGGAGTTTTAAAATCTGCCCCCTAGTGTCCTGGTACAGTGGGCTCAGCTGCCATCTGCAATGCCGGCATCCTATATCAGAGTGCTGGTTCGAGTCCTGGCTGCTCCACTTCCAACCCAGCTCCCCGCTGTTGTGCTTGGAAAGCAGAAGGTAGGACAAGTGCTTAGCCCCTGCCACTCATGTGAGAGACCTGCATGGAGTTTCTGTCTCCTGGCTTTGGCCTGGCTCAGCTCTGGCTGTTGTGGCCATTCAGAGAGTGAACCAGAAGATGGAAGCACCTTCCTCTCTCTCTTGTTCTGTCATTCACCCTTTTAAATAAATAAATAAATAAATTTTTTTAAAAAACTGCCCCCATGAGAGAGGTCTTGTCTCATGAGTTCTATCAATTTTGTATTGTAATTTCTAATTTTTGAAGATATTTTATTTAATCCATGCAGATTTCAAATTACTTCTCCCAGAAAACAGTGAATTTTTAATCTTTAGGTACTGATCTTTTCTGTCCCTAATAATGCTTTTCATTTTTTTTAATATTGATTGATTTGAAAGAGTGACAGAGAGAGGCAGCAACAAAGAGAGAGAGAGAGAGAGAGCGAGAGAGCATTTCCATTCTCTGGTTCACTCCCCAAATGTCTGCAAAAGCCAGGGCTGAGCCAGGCCAAAACCAGGAGCCAAGAACTCCATCCTGGCCTAGCGCATGGTGGCAGGACCGCAGGTACTTGAGCCATCATCCACTGCCTCCCCAGCTGCACTGACAAGAAGCTGGATTGCAGCAGAGTAGCGGGGACTTGAACCATGCACTCTGCAGGTGCCCCAGGCGGCGTTTTAAGCACTGTGCTAGACACTTGCCAGTAGCTGTTCTTCAAACACCTGTCTCTTCGTATTTCAGTTGTGTCACTGTACACAGCAAACAACTGGATTTTAAAAAATCCAAACTCTCTCTATCTGCATATTTATAATTCTTAAGTTTATCGTGACTGTTTTATATTTGTCCTATGTTTATGATCTTTCTTCTATTTTTCCCCCTATGCTTTCTCCCCCAACTTTCTTGCTTCTCTACCGTTGCATTGACTTTGCTTCTTATTCCATCCTTTCCTATTGATTTGGAGTCTATATGCTGTTTATTTCTGGTGGTTGCTTTAGCAATTCTAATGAAGTGGTTGCTTTTGCAGACCGAACAAAATATAATGTAATTAGTATGTGAAACCCCCCACCCGAATAATACAAGCACACTTTGACTTTGATCTTCTCCTACAGATTTACATTTTTATATATGTATATATATGCAGCATTTCAATTTTTCCCTTTCTATTCCCTCATGTTGTCATTATTTTATACAATGCTTGCATAGATTTATCTCCATGTATATCAATTTCTTTGCTTATCTTTCTTTCTTGCACACCAGTCCTTCCTTCTGGGATAATTTCCCTTTTTCTTACAACACATTCTTCAGGGGTTTCCTTTGGTCAAAAATTGCTGTTGGTGAACTCCTTCTGTGTTTCTTTATCTGAAGAAAACATCAAGATATGTCCACTGCACCCTCAGCCTTGGAAGATGGTTTTGCTAAATTCACAGTTTGAGGCTGAAGGCTATTTTTCCTCTGAAATTTTTAAAAAAGGTTTATTATTTGAAAAGCAGAGTTAGAGAGAGAGAGAGAGAGATAGAGAGAGAGAGAGAATCTTCCTTCCATCCTCTGGCTTACTTCCCAAGTGCCTGCAAAGCCAGGGCAGGGCCAGGCCAAAGTCAGGAGCCAGGAGCTACATTTAGGTCTCCCACATGGGTGGCAGGAGCAAAAGCCCTTGGTCCATCTTCTGGTGCTTTTCTCAGGGAGCTGGATCAGATGCAGAACAGTCAGGACTCAAGCCAGTGCTCTGATATGGGATGCCAGTGTCATAGGCAGTGACTTAACCCACTATGCCAGGATTCCAGCTCTTCCTCTGGGCTTTGAAGATAGTCCCTGTCTTCTGAGTTTCACTGTTGCATTCGAGGGGCCTGTTGTCTTCTAATGACCCTCCCCTCTCCTTTCAGGGGCTGCATCCTTTCTATGCAGCTGGTAGGCAGTTCTACTACACTGTGATCAGTCGTAGGTTTCTTTCTTTTTTTTTTCCCAAAGTTTTATTTATTTATTTGAAAGGCAGAGTTACAGAGAGGCAGAGGCAGAGAGAGAGAAAGGTCTTCTACCTGCTGGTTCATTCCCCAGATAGATGCAATGGGTGGACCTGTGCCAATCCAAAGCCAGGAGCCAGGAGCTTCTTCCAGGTCTTCCATGCAGTTGCAAGGGGCCAAGGACTTGGGCCATCTTCCCGGGACATAGCAGAGAGCTAGATCAGAAGTGGAGCAGATGGGACTCGAACCGGTGCCCATATGGGAAGCCAACACTGCAGGCAGCGGCTTTACCACTGTGCCACAGCACAGGCCCCTAGGTCTATGTTATGCTCCACTACCTGTGAAGTCTGACTTTTTATCAGTTCTGGAAAATTCCCAGCCAGCATCTCTTCCAATATCACTCTCTCTCTCTCTCCTCATTCTGGAACTTACTTTCTGCCTACCCTCTGTATCACTCTCTCTCTCTCCTCATTCTGGAACTTACTTTCTGCCTACCCTCTGTCTCTTTTTAACCTTTCCTTCATGTGTTTTCTCTGCTGAAATCTGTGTCACTTCTTCAGATCTGTCCACTGGCTCATTGTCTCAATCGCATCTAATGTGCTGTTTGACCCATTTATTGAATATTCAGTTCCAATAATCAGTTATCACTTTTCCTTTTCCCAGGTTCTCCTGTGATTTTTCCTAGGTCTGACACATTGTTTTATTAACTTATTTCTTGATCACTTTTGCAATCTCTTATTTCTTTAAAAAAAAAAAAAAACCTCTGTTATAATTTCTGTTTTTCTTAAGGCTCTAACTCTGTTGTTTGGTGTTTCTGCTAATCATTGCCTCCTCATGTGTTTGGTGTTTTTTTTCAAGTGTGGGTTTATTTTATGGGCATCCTGAGTGCCTAAGCTGGGAATGCTGCCTGCAAGGGAGGGTTTGCTTGCTATCTGGTCCTATGCTTTGGTGAGTGATAATAATGCTTGATTATCTTGTTTGAAAGGGGTGGGGAGGGAGAGAGAAACGAAGATCTTTTACTTGCTGGTTCACTCCTCAAACGCCTACAATAGCTGGCACTGGTCCAGGTCAAAATCAGAAGTCTGGTCCTGAATCTGAGTCTCCCATAGGGGTGTCAGGGACCCAAGTCTCAGATGTCACCTACTGCCTCCTTGAGGGAGCAACAGCAGGGAGTTGGAATTGGAAGGGGAGCTGAGACTTGAACCCAGGCACTTTGATGTGGGATATGGGCATCCCGAGTGGCATCTTAACCAGGTGCCAGCCCCCTGCCCAGATTAATTTACTTATAAGAAGCACTAAGTGAGGTGCAAAGGACCCAGCGCATTGCTTGATACATAATAGATGCTCAAAAAGTATATTTTTTTCCTGCTAATGAATCATGTATTATTTATTTCATTGGTTCCTTCTCCATCTGACACACAAAGGACGCTTAAAAGATATCTGGTAAGTGTACAGGAACAGGATCACCCTTCTCAGGGCACCTCTGGCTTCCTTAGACTGGGGCTCTGCCCATGTGCACCTGCTGCACTTTGAGACCTGTCAGAAAACAAACTGCAGTACACTTGTTCTCAAAAGACAAAGTCCGGTTCAGAGTTGAGACACACGGGGGGAAAATTCTGGCTTTTGTGAGCTCTGGCCGGCAGGCAGTCCACAGGCTGAGGCCTCTGAGTCTGGCACAGTGCCCCTCTGCTCACCCTAAATGTCTCCCGTGTGCTCCTGTCAAGTTGTTCGAATTCACTGTGTTCCATCACGTCCCTGATGTGGGGCTCTGCATGAGAAGCCTCTCTCTGAGTTGTTTCCTGGAAATATTTGTTCCTGTGGAGGAAGCGATCTATCTGCTTCCTCTTTTCTGATAGTAAGAGTGTTGGAACTCCGTTGTTGTTGTTGGTTGGTTTTTTTTTTTTTTTTTTTTTTTTTTTTTTTTTTTTTTTTTTTTTTTGCCTTGGCTGCCAGGAAGCTCAAAGCTGAATTTCAGGATCAATCACAACATTTGTGGCAACACTTAAGATGACTTCCCCCTACCCGTGCTCTGGAGTAATCTGAACCTGTTGAATGAATTCATCTTTCCTGTTGCAAAGCCATTTCATGCTCTTTTGCAAAAAAAATGAAGCACACGTGGGTTTCACCACCATCTCAAGAGTGCAGTCGGTCGAGGCCAGGCAGGATGCTGGTGAGCACGGAGGGTCTGGGGCCAGGCTGCCTCTGTGCCCATCCTAGCTCTGCCTGCCACTTACTTGGGGCTCCCAGGTAAGTGTCTAGCAGAGCACCAGCCCTTCCACTCATGAACCTCAGCTAGCACACCCGTAAAAGAGAGCCACAGAACAGCGAAGGGGAGCGAAGGAGGAGAACCATGGACAGTAAGGCATTTGGGGGAGCAGGTGACCTCGGAGAGGGTGCTCCTGGTATCTCAGCATCCAGGAGGGGAGGCAGCCAGGGCCCAGGCGCTGATCTCCTGGAGGCAGGGCAGAGTGGGGAGTGGGCTCGTGACCTTCAGCCCTCTTTGCACTCCTGGCGTCTCTGGGGAAGGGTTCCGAGAAGAAAAGGGGCTGGGTGTTAGAGTGGATCTGAGCAGGAAGCCAGCGGGAGCCACTGCACGGCAGAGTGGGTGGAGTGTGCACCTGTGTGTGGGGGCGGGGCAGGGTGTGTAGAGCGGGGAGCAGAATTGTGGGGGCAGGGATGACACAAGAGCCCAGAGCCTTCGCTGAGTTTCTGTTTGGAATTTTCCAGAACAAACAGCCTTTTGAACAGAAAGCTGCATCGTCATTCTGCTGCAATGGCTAAGTCATCACTGCTGGCCCCGAGATACTCCCCCAGCCCCCCTGGATGGCCGGGGCCCGCCCCCTTGGAGTCCCCATCTGTCTCAGACAAGGGTCAGGTGCCTCATCTGGACCTGGAGTGAAGCCGTACAAACTGTGTCCGTGGGAGGGAGAAGGGCTTCCTGAGCGCAGAGCAAAACCCAGCAGGGGTGGAAAACACCGTGGGGCTGACCTCGCAGGCGCCCTAGCATCGTCCCATCAGACTAGAGTCACAAGACAAAGCGAGAGCCTGGAAGTTGAAGGGGAAGAAAGGAAACAGCCTGGGCTTTCTCCCCAGTGTCTCTCCCAGTGAGGAGGAAATGGATAGGGAGGCAGCGAGAATGACGTCACTGAGGGCTGCGGCTCCCCACGGGGCCGGCTCCAAATTCTCTCCAGCGGTCGGAAATGAGATCACCCCTTACATTCTAAAACATTTGTTTATTTGTGGAAAAGGAGGAGGAAGAGGAGGAGAGGGAGAAGAGAGAGAGACATGGATCCCACCTGTCAGTTCTCTCCCCAAATTCTTGCCACAGCCGGGACTGGGCTGGCCCCGGAGTCAGGAGCCTGACACTCAATCCAGGTCCGTCCCTGGGGGCGGCAGGAACCCGGCGACTCAGAGCATCACCACCGCCTCTCAGAATCGGACCTGGCAAGGCTGGAGTCAGGAGGCGGAGCTGGGGATGGAGCCCAGGCACTCTGACGTGGGCCCCGGGCGCCTTAACCACTCGGCCAGATACCCGCCTTGTGAGGCAGCTCCTAGGGGCATCCCACTGATGAGCAGGAGAGGATGAGTGACCCACCGAGGGGACACAGCAGGCCGGTGGCTGAGACAGGCTGAGCTCCTGTGCGACTCTGTCACCCACGTGGCCACTGAGCTGGTCTGCAGCTACTTTTCAGTCAGCTATGGGGGGTGGAGTCAGCAAGGCCGCTGACCTCAGGGGTCAGTGAAGGGATGGGGCCAGCTGGCCCCAAGTGTCCCTTGTTACAGCCTAAACAGGACAAGCCCAGGTCACTGCAGGGCATGAATGTGAAACTGAGCCCAGGGCCACCCAGGCCCTGACAGCTGTCCTTTCCTTCATGGTGGGGGTTTGGGGTTTTGCCCGTGTTGTAGGGCCGAGATGGGGGCAGGCTGGGTGTGTCCTGCCCACGGTGCGGGGTCTGGGATGATGGGGGACCTCACAGCTGGTAGGAGAGAGTCTTTCCACAGAGTGGAGAGTCTGGGGGAATGAGGAGAGCTGCCCACCAGACCAGGGAGCCAGAGAAGCCGACGAGGATCCGGCTCATGACCACAGCCTTGGGCCATGCTGTGTGGTCCTCTCTCTTGTAGGTGGCGGGGTGATTGCCAGGGTTGGGGGTGCCCAGCGGGGAACAGGAGCTCTGGTATCCAAGCTGAGCCACCCAGCACCCGTCTTCTCTGTAGGGGCCTGTGGGGGAGCAGACGATGTCTCGCAGGCGCTGGGATTGCACGGTGCACATGGTCTCACAGGGCGGGAGCAAGCCTTCTTCCTTTGTGAACCCTTTCTCCCATCCTGCAGCGGGGTGATGGCAGCGGAGGCTGGGAGAGATGAAAAGATGTTTCTTCTCTCCTAGACAGGGGTCCAGGATTCTCATGCTTCTGCTTTTTACTTAAAAAAAAAAAAAAAAGATTGATTATTTATTTGAAAGGCAGAGTTGTAACAGACAGGCAGGAGCAGAGAGAGAGAGAGAGAGAGGTCTTCCATCTGCTGGTTTACTCCCCAGATGGCTGCAATGGCCAGAGCTGTGCGGATCCGAAGCCAGGAGCCGGAGCTTCTTCCAGGTCTCCCAAGTGGGTGCAGGGCCTAAGGACTTGGGTCATCTTCTACTACTTTCCCAGGCCATAGCAGAGAGCTGGATCGGAAGTGGAGCAGCAGGGACATGAACTGGCACCCATATGGGATGCCAGCGCTGCAGGTGGCAGCTTTACACGGTATGCCACAGTGCCGGCCCCTGCTTTTCACTTTTAAAATTTATTTATTTTCACTTTGTTTCAGACACACACACACACACACACATACACACAGATCTTCCATCTGCTGGTTGACTCCTCAAATGCCTGCCACAGCCAGGGCTAGGCCAGGCCCAAGCCAGGAGCCAGGAACTCACTCCAAGTCTCACATATGGGTGACAGGGATCTGAACAGTTGAGCCAGTTCCTGCTGCCTTCAAGGGTGCACATTAGTAGGCAGCCAGTTTGGAAGTGGAGGAGCCAGAGCTGGGGCTCAGCACTCCCCTTTGGGAAATGGGCATCCAAGTGACAGCTTAATGGCTG
Source organism: Oryctolagus cuniculus (assembly GCF_051225735.1). Taxonomy (NCBI): domain Eukaryota; kingdom Metazoa; phylum Chordata; class Mammalia; order Lagomorpha; family Leporidae; genus Oryctolagus; species Oryctolagus cuniculus. Next base: position 136,958,860 of record NC_142873.1, on the reverse strand, counting down.
TGCCCCCCGCCTGCCCCCAGTGTTACTAAAGGCTGACTTCTCCTCTGTACTCAGGGAGCGAGTGAGCGTGTGACGTGCGTGTGTGTGCACATGTGTGTTGGGAATGGGGGGAAGTCCCTGATGGCCCGTTAAGTACTCCTTTTCAGCATGATTTTAAGAAGACTTATTTTTTATTTATTTGAAAGCAAGAGTCAGAGAGAGAGAGAGAGAGAGAGAGAGAGAGGTCTTATATCTGCTGGATCCCTGCCCAGATGGCTGCAACTGTCAGGGCTAGGCTGATCTGAAGCCAACAGCCAGGAGCCAGGAGCTTCTTCCAGGTCTCCCACGCAGGTGCAGGGGCCCAAGCACTTGGGCCATCTTCTACTGCTTTCCCAGGCACATCAGCAGGGAGCTGGATCGGAACTGCAGCAGCCGGGACTCGAACCGGTGGCCATATGGGATGCTGGCCTCGTAGGTGGTGTTTCAGCCATTGATAATGCTGGCCCTTTCCAGGATTTCTGTGAGAGGGAAGAAGGGATCCCAGTTGTGTGTGGGGGCAGCCCTGGGATGTAAGAGCCAGCCAGGAGGTTGGAGCCTGCTCTGGGTATTTTAAGGGATAGAATTCAATGCAGGCCACATGCCTGTCCCAGGCTGATTGGTCCTGGAGGCCACCCAGGGTCCTAGGACCCCCTGACCTGCACGACTCAGCTACAGGGACTAGGACGTTCTGGGCTGCAGACCTGAGCCCTTGTTTCCTGACCTGAGGCTATGCTGGCCCCTTCCTTCCTATCTGGGTCCAAGCGTGGCCCTGCTGGACGCCATGTCCCCTCCTCTCCGTGATCCACCTTGTCTCCTGCCCAGGTTCCGAGCTCATGGCTCAGCTCGCCCTGCCATTCCTGGGAAAGAGGAAACACCAGCAGATTTCAGAACAACGTGGCTTCCTCCTGGCTGTGAGACAGCAGAATTCAGAGGTGGCACGGTTGGGCTGAGTGAGTTCTGGGCCCAGGACACAGACCTGGACCCCACCTCGTCCCAGCGCACCCATGTCACAGATGGGGAAGCACGAAGGCTCGTGGGTGTGTGTGTGACACAGTCACTGGGCAGAGCTGGAAGTAACCCTGCCCACAGGCCAGGTCCTCGGAGCAGCAGAACTGACAGTCACAGCCGGGTTCCTCTTCTTGGTAGAACCCCCGACTCCACCCACTGCCAGCTGGGGGATGCCCACTGCCGGCTGGGGGATGCCCCCAGACCCATCGACAGACTCCAGGACCAGCCCCTTCGCCCCCATGCTGGAAACCGAGTGATGCTCTCGCAGCTGAGGCCCCCAGTGTCTTCTGTGTTGGGCCCAGAAATGCGGAGACTTGGGCGAGACAGCGGCTATTGCTGTGACTCCTGGCCCATGTGTCTGGTCTCCACCTTCACCAGGGCCTGCTCAGTGGGCTCTGGGGCAGGGAAAATGATTTAGTGACCCAGGCTGGTGCCTTCCTAGGCAGGTCTGGAAAGCCCGTCCCTCTGAAAGCTGCCAAGTGGCTTTTTCCCTCCCCGGGAGCGCGCTTGCCGCTTTCCCATAATGGCCAGCAGGTGGCGCTGTGCCTCCAGCTTTGCAGGGCCTGGGTCTGGGCTGGGAAGTTCTGCTCAGCCGGAGGCGGGACGGTGGTCGGTGGTCGGCCGGCTTATGTGCACCCTGCCAAGGCCCCGTCTGTCTTTCTTTGTTGGTGGTATCTGCTGGAGGTGGAGTGCCTCCCAGGGCTGGCTGAGACACAGCGTGAGAGTTCTCAACACAGGTGAGAATTATTGCCCCTGCTTCTTGCTATCCTGAGAGGCCTCCCTGCAGCCCCAGCTTCCGGTCCCTGTGCCTGGGCATTTTAGATGCCGCCTATTTCAATGCGTGCCATGCGTTGTATCGGACACAGCTCACCCCTCTCATGGATTCACTACGCAGCTGGGTGAAGCAGGCACCCATTTTGCACATGGAAACTCCTAGTTCAGAGCCAGTGAGAGCCCTTGGCTAGCATGCGTGCTTTGAATCTGGTACCGGACTGTATCCCTGCTCTTAGAGCCCCAAGCCCAGCACTTCTCATCCTTTCTGCCTGCCCCACGACATTGGGACCCTTTGCCCGCCCACAGGAAGTCCTCAGCAGAGTGGGAAAGGGCCGCCCGGGGCGGCTATGGGAGGCTGTCTTGCCCTGACCACAGTGTGCCCTGTGCCACCAGGGACAGGCGTCAGGATGAAGGAGTCACAGTGGGAACCTCAGGGCGGCAAGGGGTCCCAGCCCTGCCCTCTGTGCCGCCCTGGTCCCAGGGCCACCCCTGCCTGTTTGTCCCACTCCGCATCTCCTCCGCCCTGCCTCTCGCTCTTCCCTGGTTTCCACCGGGTTTCCCCCCTCGCAGCCGTCCTGCCTGCGCGCCCCGTGTCCCCGCCTTTCACGCCGTCAGCCTGTCTTTCTCTCTTTTCGTGTCTCTGTCTCTCTCCTACAGAATCCGAGTTAAGTGACAAAAGAAAAATGATCGCCTCCTGCCAGGGTTATTAAAATCATGTTCTACAATTGAGCTGCCAGCAGCGCTGGCTAATGACAGCTGATGAGGCCACCGCGTCCCTGCAGCTGGGAGCGGGGCGATAGGGCCCGGGCGCGGAATTACCACCAATTTCTCCGGCACAGAGCGAGCGGATCCTCTCCTCTCCTTCAAATCACCTCCCTCCTGCTCCTCAGAGATAAAGTCTCCCCCTGCATGGAGAGGCTGGGGCAGGCTTGTGTGTTTGTGCGTGGGGGTGCGGGGGGGAGGGGCTGGAGTTATGTGTGGCTCCCCAGGGGCCAGGTGTCCCTCAGTCTGTAGGGACCCTCAGGCCCCCCGGAGAGCTCCCATGGCTCCCTAAGCGAGGAGGCAAGCGAGGCAGGATTCGGAGCTCGCTCACCCGCCTGAGGCCACCCAGCCAGTATGTGAGAGTCGGTACTCGAGCTCCAAACTTCAATGTCTCTCTCTTTTTTTAAAGATTTATTCATTTGAATGACAGAGTTACAGAGAGGCAGAGGCAGAGAGAGAGAGAGGGCTTCCATCCCCTGGTTCACTCCCCAGATGGCTGCAACGGCTGGAGCTGCGCCGATCCGAAGCCAGGAGCTTCTTCCAGGTCTCCCATGCGGGTACAGGGGCCCAAGCACTTGGGCCATCTTCTACTGCTTTCCCAGGCCATAGCAGAAAGCTGGATCGGAAGAGGAGCAGCTGGGACTTGAACCGGCGCCCATATGGGATGCCGGCACTGCATCCTACGCCCTGGTGCCATCCTTTCAATGTCTCTTTTACTCATTAGGTAACTGTCCATTCTCCCCTATGTGCAAGGAATATTGGGAAAGGAAAGTTTTGGTCACCGGCAGGCACTAGCACCTATCATCAACCAGCCTTGGATCCTGGGGAGCCGCCCTACGAATCAGCAAGCACACTGCAGCAAAGCAGACTCGAGTTAGACATTAGGAGGCACTTCCCAAAGGAGTCAGCTCTGAAACAGATGGGCAGGCGCCTGTGGTTTTGTCTTCTTTAATGCGCTCTTGGAGCAAGACGCCCGGGCATGGCAGTCTTTTTAAACACCAGGGAATCTGAGGGTTCTGGAGCCAGGAGTGTGGGGTCAGAGCCACTTGGCCGGGTCATCTGCCGAAGAGAAGCCGAGGCCGAGGCTCCTTCGTCAGATCCAGCCCTGCGGGAGCGCTGCTCAGGGAGCAAGGGTCCCGGCGGGTGGGGGCTGCAGCCTGAAGCCCTCCCAGGTGGCGCTCAGGTAAATGGCACACACACAGCCTTTGCGGTGGCCACGGCGCCCTCTGCATCCCCCTACTGCAGGTGAGGAAAACGAGTGTCCAAAAGGCCACACTGGGAACCGGGACCCCTGTGCGTGGGCTCCGACCTGGCTCTCTCCAGCCAGCCACCCCATCCCCCACCTGCTAGGGCCTGGCCCCCGGAGAGGGCACTGTTGCGGGCGCCACATTGTGCACAGGACGAATGAGTATCTCTTCCCCATCTGGATTCCATTATTTTTCGGTTTATTCTGGTCAAAAAGCACAAGATGAACGTCTGGAGGAAAAAATATACAATCTTTGAGAAAATTGAAAATATCTATCACTGTTTGGGGCTGGGGGCCTGGGGGCCCTGGGGGCCGACTGTCTCTCTGGCTGGCTGCTGGGAGCCAGGCTCCGCTGCCCTTGCACAGTCGCCTCCTCTGCCTGATGGCCCGCCCCCGGCCATCGCAGGGCACCTCCCTCCCCGCTCTTGGGGCTCTGTGCAGGGCCTGGTGTCCAGTGTGTGTGTGTGTGTGTGTGTGTGTGTGTGAAAGAGAGAGAGAGAGAGAGAGAGAGAGAGAGAGAGAGAGGAGTGAGAGGCGGTGGGCTGCTGGGTGGTAGGGGGAGGACTCCCACCTGCCTCCCTAGGGCCATGGGCTCTCTGTGTGTTTAATGTCTGGTATTCCAGATTGCTCTGTGCAGGAGAAATCACACCTGTGCTGTGTTGGGTCATTCTTTTCTTTCTTTTTTTTTTAAGCTTTGTTTATTTGAGAGGCAGAGTTACAGACAGAAAGGCAGAAGCAGAGAGAGAGAGAGAGAGAGAGAGAGAGAGGAGAGAGAGAGGTCTTCCATCCGCTGGTTCACTCCCCAAATGGCTTCAATGACTGGAGCTAAGCCACTCCGAAGCCAGGAGCCAGAAGCTTCTTCTGGGTCTCCCGTGTGAGTGCAGCGACCCAAGCACTTGGGCCATCTTCTACTGCTTTCCCAGGCCATTAGCAGGGGGCTGAATCAGAAGTGGAGCAGCCGGGACTCGAACTGGCTGCTGTATGGGATGCCAGCACCGCAGGCAAAAGCTTAACCTGCTGCACCACAGAGCCAGCCCCCAGGGTTGTTCTTTTCACGTGTAGATGAGGAAACGTGGCCAAGCTCACACAGCTGGGGACGAACCCCAGAGTTCACTTCTCAACCCCCACTCCGGAAGGCTTCCCTTCATTGCGAAGAGAAGGGGGAGAAGCAGGCGGGGAGAGGGAATGTGCACACAGGGAGGATGTGGGCGGCTGTAGAGACCCCTGTGTGGCGCTGTGTACCCTGCACAGCTGTGTGTGTCCCCTGTGCATTGACTTACTCACCCACTCTGATAAACCATGGATCATCTATCTATCTATGGATCATCTGTCTGCATCCATCGTCATCCCCTTTTCACCCATCCATCTACCCACCTACCCATCCACCTGTCGTTATCTATCTTATCAGTCTATCTGCCCACTCATCCATCCACCCACCCCCTATCCTTCCATCCAGCTACTCAACCACCTGTCCATCCATCCATCATCTATCTAGTTACCTATCCATCCACCCACTCACCTACCCCTCCCTCCCTCCCTTCACCACCCACTCACCCACCCACTTATTATCTTCTACCTACTCGCTCATGCAGCCACCCTTCCATCACATCTACCCCCTCATTATTTATCTTCTTCTTCTTCATCATATCATCATCATCATCATCATCATCATCATCATCATCATCTCTCTATCCCTTCACCCACCTACCCACCCACCTCTCTCTCTCTCTCTCATTTTAAAGTGTGGGTCCCGAGGTATGTGTGCGTGCATGCGTGTGTACATCTGAGCATACATCGTGACGGCCAGTGTATGTGTGGGCATGCAGACACGCGATCCCCTCCACTCCCTCACCAGACTCTTCCCTGGCACCTGAAAAGCCGCAGGAGGGAGGAGGAGGCGCAGCCCCGGCAGGCCTGCCCTGGGCCCGGGCTCCCCTCTGCACCAGGAGGAGAGTTAATTAAATCTCTTTCCCAACAAGTGTGGTAATTAGTGCTAATGGTTTGGCTTCCACTTGGCAGCTGAAGAGGTTCCTGCTGTGTGTGGGTGCGTGTGTGTGTGTGTGTGTGTGTGTGTGTGCGTGGGGGGCGGGTAGCAGGGCCTTCTCAGCTCCAGAAACTCGTGGCTGTGGAGAGGGCATTTTGAGAGCTCCCTGTTCTGCTCTTTGTCTCCTGCTGGCCTGCCTGGAAAGGCCCACTTGTGGGGCCCTTCGCTTGGGGACTGTGGTGCACCAGGGATCTGAGGAGATGAGGCAGTGCCTCTGTGTGTGTGTGTGTGTGTGTGGGTGCGTGCGTGCGCGCACCCAGGGACGCTCCGTCTGCAGTGATGTGAATGGAATTGTGCCACACGGTGGCCCTGACGCGTGGACCCCGAGTCTGTGTGTCCGTGACTGTGTATGTTGGTGTGCGTTTCTGGGCACCTCCGTGTGTCTCGAGGTGTTCCCGGATGCGGCTGCCTGTGAGCGTGTGCCCATGCATGTAGTGAAAAGCAAGGCGCAGCAGGGCAGCCCGCTGCCGGGGCCTGACTGACACCCCCAGCAAATAAATGTGACAATGAAATATGGCCCTGCGATTGCTTCGGACGCTCTGTCACGCGGGCCATGCAGAATAGGTGAAGTTGTAAAACGGTCCCTGGGGAGCCGGCCTGCTGAGTGACAGCTTGGGCCTGCCTCTGCCTCTCAGCCTGCTCTCCCTGCGGAGGCCCTGGGGCTGACCCGCAGCTGGGAGACCGGGACCCTGTTTCTGCAGCCTGTTTAAGGGGGGTGGCAGAGGAGACCCGGCTTTATGCTTGTCCCATCACGGCTTTCAGAAGGGGGAGCCCTGAGCATGCTCTGTGCGTCTCTAATTTATGCACTTGGACCAGGCTCCCAGAGGCCGGGCCCCAGTCTTCCACCTTGGGCTGGAGCTCCAGAGGGCACAGCTCCCCCTCCCTCTGATCGCAGCCCCCTTGTGGGCAGGGGTGCGTCCCGTGAGAATGGGGGATCCCTGACGAGAGTGTCCAGGCTTCCCTGCAGAAGGGGCTCGCCTGGTGACGGGGGTGATGGGAGCATAAGCATATTGGTTTTACTCCAGGCTCTTGTGTCACACAAAGGTAAGATTTCTGAGTGCAGACAGGTATGAGGTGCAGAATATGGTAGCAAGATTTCCTCAAAAGGTGAGAAAGTGAGCACGCGGACACGTGGGAGTATGGGTCGCCCCAGATGGAGAAATACCCGCTACGGGTGGGCCAGAGGATTGCCTGAGGGGCCGGGGTCGGGGAGGGGGAGAAAGAGCAGCTGTGCAGCCCCTCCAGCTGTGGTCAAGAAGAAGGCGACAGCTCCCCTGTTTTATGATGTAGGGGTGGTGCCTGCGGGAAGCCACCTGGGAATTTTATGATATCTCCATAGGTTCCACATGGAGCCTAATAAATACCCATATTTTCATGGCATTCTCCCTTTCTGGCCCAAATGCAGCAGGTGCATCCTAGGAAAGGGGAGTCTTGATTGACGGGTAGAGTGGGGGCGGGCAGGGACTCCCAGCTCACGCAGACCCAAGGGAGTTGCCTGGTTAGACTGCATCAACCGTGCCTGCATGGTCAGGGGTGTGTGTCTGGGAGCTGGTTGTGGGGACCGCAGGTGCAGAGGGAGGCACTCACTGTCGGTTCTTCCTCTCCCACAGACAGGAAGTCCTACGAGGGGCCGTGGGTCTGGCCAAGCCCTCCTCAGCTCCTGAGGAGGCCGTGGGCTGGCGCTGGGCAGTGGCACAGCCCCTGTATGGAGCTGGCGACCACACCTTCTCCTCAGCGACACCCCTCGCCCCCAGCACACGCTGTCTGCTCAATAGACTCTGTGCCGTGAGTGATTGTGGTCCTAGGGGCCGTCCTTCCCCAGCTCTGGGTGGGGCCTGAGGTCTCTCAGCTGACAGAATGTTCTGGAAGCTTTACAGACCGGAAGGAGGGGCAGCCAAGTCCCGGGTCCAGCCAGACTCAGAGAGAAAGCCTGCTTGCTTTCTCTCTCTCTCTCTCTCTCTCTCTCTCTCTCTCTTTCTTTCTTCTTCTTCCTTTTTTAAAAAAGATTTATTTATTTATTTGAAAGGCAGAGTTACAGAGAGCCAGAGGCAGAGAGAGAGAGAGAGAGAGAGAGAGAGAGAGAGAGGTCTCCCATCTGCTGGTTCACTCCCCAAATGGCTGCAATGGTCAGAGCTGCACTGATCCAAAGCCAGGAGCCAGGAGCTTCCTCCCCATCTCCCACAGCCGGGACCACCTGCTAAACCATAGCACTGGCCTGAGAGAAAGGTTTACACACAAGCTTTACCAGCTTTGAACGTGATGCTACCTGCCACCCCCGACTTCCACCCACTTCCATTCCAGCCCACCAAGACAGCCTGGCCTGGGCAGGAGAGGCTATTTTTTTCTTAAAAATATTTATTTAATATACTCCAAAGGCAGAGTCATGGGGGTGGGAAGGAGGGGTGACAGAGTGAGAGAGGTCTTCCATCCACTGGTTCTCTCTCCAGATGGTCACCTCCAGTGAACCAGGGGATAAAAGATTCTCCCTCTCTTTGTCTCTTCTCCTCTTTCTATAACTGTTTCAAATAAATAAATAAATAAATAAATGTGAAAAGCAAAACAAGACAGATGGGGGCTGGTGCTGTGGCATAGTGGGTTAAGCCTCCTTTTGTGGTGCCGGCATCCCATATGGGTGTCTGAGTCCTAGCTGCTCCACTTCTCATCCAGCTCTCTGCTAATGTGCCTGGGAAGGCAGAAGAGGATGGCCCAAGTGCTTGGGCCCCTGCACCCATGCGGGAGACCCGGAAGAAGCTCCTGGCTCCTGGTTTCAGCCTGGCCCACCCCTGCAGCTACCCACTCCACAGTCCACTGTGCTTTGGCAGCCCCCTGCAAGTTAAAACACTGGTTAGTTATAAGAGGCCCTCCAGGGAACATGAGCCAGGGCTAGTGGGCAGGTGTGAGTGTGGATGGAACAGGACCAGTGCCAGACTGTGAGTGCATGCACACGTGTGTGCATACAGCTGTGTGGGGCCACCTTGGTGGGCCAGCACTGACTTGGGTGTGCGTGTGACAGCACACGTGTGCGTGGAGTCAGACGTGTGGTCTTGTAGGTGGGGACCCGTGGACAGCCGGGTGAGTGCAGTTGTTGGTACCCAGGTGTGTGTGCGTGCAGCCCAGTTTTGCAATCGAGTTAAAGACAGACACGGCTGTGCACATGCACGCACATGCACACGCATGTGCCACCACAATGGTCTCCCCTGGGTGTGTAAAGCACTTGTGCATCCCCCTTGGATCGGGATGAGGCTTTATGATCCTGACACCGAGTTAATGCTCATTAAATGTTGTTGTGCTCATCACCATCAAGTTTATCACAATTTTACAGAGGAGGAAACACACAGCATGGCCTGTTCAATATCACATTTATAGTTAGTTTATGGTGGAAATGGGGGCCCACCTTCCAGAACCCTATTCCCGGGCAAGAGGCATTTTCATACATCCTACCATGTATGTCAATCCCACACACACATGTTCATACGTGTCACATACATGCCACATGCTCATACACCCAGGTATTCATCATGTGCACACGCATGGGCGTCCATCAGAAACACAGACATCCACCAATCACATGCTCACCTGATGTCCATCACACAGACACACAGGTGTCCATCACACGCACACACACGTGCATGCAGGCGCCTAAACAGAGCCATACAACACTCACATGCATAATCTCACCTTACAAATCTAAAATGCATAATCTCACTCACAAAACCCCTGGAAAGGAACCGCCATTCTCATCTTGCCGAGAAGGAAACTGAGGCACGAGCGGCTGAGTCGCTTCCAGGTCTTCCTGCTGTTCTGCAGAAACACCGGAGCCCGGGGCTGCTGACCCCTCTGCTCCACGCCCCGCTGTGCGCACCTTCTTCCTGTCCGTCATTTGCCCCCGGAGGTCTGTAATTAGTCATCACAGAATGATCTACTATGAAAATGAAATTAGCAGCGACCCAGGCGTGGGTACGCTTTCAAACTTGGCTCCCTCCCCCATCCTCTCCCCAGGAAAGCCGGAGCGGCTTTCACTGATCAGACGCCTGTGTAGTGGCTTCTCTTTGTTCCCACTAAATTGGCCAGAATACATAGCCTTGTTAAACCTGGAGATCTCCAGACCAAGGTCCAAGCTTTATACCCTTGTCTGTAAGCAAGAGTGTGGCTGGAATGGGTGAGTGTGTCAATTTCCCTCTGTCTCGTGTGCACAGTCAGAATTTTAAAGTTCGACTCAGAGTCCCGAGGGGTCAGTGGATAGCCTATTTGGTTTCTTTTTAAATATTAATGTATTTCTTTGAAAGTCAGAGTTGGAGAGAGAGAGAGAAAAGAGAGGGAGAGAGAGGGAGAGAGAGGGAGAAAGAGGGAGGGGGAGAGAGAGAGAGAGAGAGAGAGAGAAAGGTATTTTCACTCCCCAGCTGGCTGCAATGGCCAGGGCTTGGCCTTGATGAAGCCAGGAGCCAGGAGCTTCTTCCAGGTCTCCCACGTGGGTGCAGGGGCCCAAGCACTTGGGTCATCCTCCACTGCTTTCCCAGGCGCATCAGCAGGGAGCTGGATCAGAAGTGGAGCAGCCGGGACTCAAACCAGAGTCTGTAAGGATTACCAGCAGTGCTGCCAGCGGCTTTACTGCTGTGCCACAATGCTGGTGGATGGCCTATTTGGAAGATTAAAGAGTGGAGCAAGAGCCTTTAGGAGGAGGAGAGAAAGTCATGGTAGAAAACTGTCTCTCCCGGGGCTGGCGTTGTGGCATAGCAGCGTAGCAGGTAAAGCCCAGCAACGCAGTCTGTCACAGGCACGGAGGCTGCAAGTTCTAGGTCAAATCCACGGGGCTGGATTCCCAGAGCCCTCCCCCCGGGGCTGGCAGGCAGACGGCCCTCATCCCCTGTGTCTTCTCATGGTCTTCCCTGCGCATGCTCTCCCGTGTCTGTGTCCACATTTCTCTTTCTTACAGGGACATCAGTCCTATTGGAATAAGGCTGCCCTAACAGCTTCATTTTAATCACCTCTTTTTTTTTTTTTTAATTTTATTGAAAGTCAGGGTTATAGTGAGAGAGGGAGAGAAAGAAAGATCTTCCATCCCCTGGATCAATCCCAAATGCCTGCAAAGACCATGGTTGGGCCAGGTTGAAGCCAGGATCCAGGAGCTTCATCCAGGACTCCCATATGCGGGTAGGGGTCCAAGCACTTAGGCCATCTCCTACTGCTTTCCCAGGCCATAGCAGAGAGCTGGGTCCAAAGAGGAGCAGCCTGGACTCGAACTGGTGCCCATATGGGATGCTGGCATTGCAGGTAGTGACTTTACCTGCTACACCACAGCACTGGCACCTAAATAGATCTTTAAAAAGACTCTATTTACAAATACAGCCACATCCTAAGGGGCATGGTTGGGACTTTGACATCAGGATTTCTGGAGGGAGCGATTCAGCCTGCAACAGGGGGAGGGAGATTCCTCAGCAGTGGGCCCTCTGTGGAGAGACCTTGGCTCGGCCCCGCTGCAGCTTCCTCGTCTGTGGAATGGGTATAAAGGACTGCGCCCGCCTCCCACCATTGCTCTGAAAATCACATCCGCTAATCCCTGGAAGTCCTCAGGGCAGTGCCTGGCACACAGTACGTGCTCAGTACATATTAGCTGTGTTTACCATCGTTTATTACAACACGGGATCAGAGTTTTTTATTTCTTTATTTATTTTTATTTATTATTTTTTTTTTGACAGGCAGAGTGGACAGTGAGAGAGAGAGAGACAGAGAGAAAGGTCTTCCTTTTGCCGTTGGTTCACCCCCCAATGGCCGCCGCGGCTGGCGTGCTGTGGCCGGCATGCTGCGGCCGGCCCACTGCGCTGGGGATCAGAGTTTTACGTTTGCTTAAACCTGAATCCCTGATGCTGTACCTGTGATGAACAGCAGTGAACTGTGGGGCCCGGGCAGGCAGGAGCAGCGAGTGAGGGTCAACCCTCTGAGGTGCGCTTCCTGCTTGGCATTGACGGAGTCAGAAGAAATACACCTGCGTCTGCCCCCCAGGAGGTGACCTTGAACCCCACGCCCCAGAGGCCATAGACTCTTCCACCTGCTTGCTGAGTAGGAGCTCTTTCTGTGTCCCCCCGAGAAGCACTTGTCAAGTTTTATTTGCGTGCCCCCAGTGACGGGGAGCTCATCCCCACACACAGCGCCCTTGAGGGACACTGCTCTCCGCCTGCTCCCCTGGGCTGCCCACGGCAGTTTTGGTGACTGTGGCCACACGGCACAGCCGCACCCACTTCTGCACGGCTTCCCTGGGACTGCAGCCTCTGCTGGCTCTCTTGCCTTAGGAGTGGTGGCGGCAGAGCCAGGCCCCGAGCTTTTGCCAAGTGAGCAGCCTATTCAAGAGAACGTTAATTGCCCTATTATTTTTCTTGATTTAAAAGTGTGGTACGTGGTCATTAAAAGAATCCAGACAATGCAGGAAAATATGAAGAAGTAAAACCACCCATCACGCCAGCAAGCGGAGATAACTCGTGTTAACATCCTTTAATTTAATTTTTGAATAGGCAGTACATTCGTGAGGCTCAAAATTGAAAATTATAAAGCAGGATTCTGTGAAAAATTTCCCTCCCACACCTCTGTCCTCCAGCCTCCGTCCCCTCCCCACAGATGAAAAGAAGTCATTAATTTCCTAGTATATTTCCAGGGACATTTTAAGTTCTACAGGGCTATTTTAAGATTTTTTACGGCTACTTGAAAGGGTTTTACAGGATATTTTAAGACGTGAGTGCCCCACCTCCCCACTTCTGTTTGCTGCTTGGTTTGTTCAGCAGCATATGCTGGGCATCTTTCTGCACCGGTTTTCCAAGGGCTGGCCACCTACCTGCTTCCGGTCCTCGGGGGGCCGCTGCTCCGGGGCTCGGGGGTCCTTTGGCATTCTTTGATGGGCTCTTCTAGCTTGGCGACATCTTGTCATGCAAACCTGCAGTGACCCTCCTGTAGAACACGCCTCTGATGGCTCTGAGCAACCTCCCTTGGGAGAGCAGTGCTTCTGACGTATCTATGGTGTTCTCTCTATCTTTTTTAAAAAACATTTATTTTTTATTTATTTGAAAGGCAGAGTCACAGAGAAGCAGAGGCAGAGAGAGAGAGAGAAGTCTTCCATCTGCCTTTCTACTCCCCAGATGACTACAAGGGCAGGAACTGGGCAGATCTGAAGCCAGGAGTCTGGAGCCTCCTCTGGGTCCCCCATGAGGGTGTGGGGGCCCAAGGACCTGGGCCCTCTTCTACTGCTTTCCCAAGCCATAGCAGAGAGCTGGATCGGAAGTGGAGTGGCCGGGACCAGAACTGGCGCCCCCCTGGAATGCCAGCATTGAAGGCGCTGTCTCACCTGCTATGCCACAGCGCCTGCCCCTGGAGTATTCAGGAGTACATCATCCCAGCAATGTTCTTTGATTCAGGTGTGAGCAGGACATAACTTTTTTTAAATAGATATTTATTTATTTGAAAGGCAGAGTTACAGTGCGGGGAAAGAGAGAGAATCTTCCATCTGCTGGTTCACTCCCCGAATGGCCACAATGGCCAGGGCTGGGCCAGACCAAAGCCGGGAGCCAGGAGCTTCATCTGGGTCTCCCACATACATGGCAGAGACCCAAGCCCTAGGGCCATCTTCCATTGCTTTCCCAGGTGTGTTAGCAGGGAGCTGGATGGGAAGTGGAGCAGCCTGGACTTGAGCTGAGGCTCACATGGGACGCTGGCCTTGCAGATGGTGGCTTAATCCGGCCCCGGCGTAACTTTTGGAAATGAACCATTGTTGGCTTCTGGTGACTTCTCTTCTTGAGATGACAACCCATGACGATGACAGCAGATGGCTAGCATGGTGAATGTCTTGCACCTGCCACCTGTGGCTTTGAAATCGTCACATGTCTTATAGTGTTCAACCACCTTATAAAGAAGTACGGTTATCATCAATTCACAGGCAAGGAAACAGTCTCAGAGAGGTGGGTTAACTCACCTGGGGCCACACAGCTTGTGCCTGGGATCCCCACTTTGCTTGTGTTACTGACTTGTGCGATACGGGGTGCTGCTGGGATTGGTACTGAGTTCCTGGCCCTGCGTTGTCACCACCCCATTGGGCCTGCGTGGCGCAGTGGTCCAGCCTCTGGATGGGGTCCCCTCTGCATGGTGGTCCAGAGATGGCTTCACTTATTGGACAACCCAAAGCTCCTTCCTTGTGACTCCCCTTAGTGTGGCTTTGTGGGAGGAGTTTTAACCCCCAGGGCCAGTCGCAGCAGGAGTGAGTCCTGCAGTCATGGCCAGCAGGACCACAGTGGGTGGTGGGCACAGCGTGGTCCAGGGTAACAACCAAGGGTACAGGCTCAGGCGTGAGAAGGCTGAACCCCAGCCCACTTCCACCCCTTGCTGCTGTGTCTCCTTGGACAAGGCACCTAACCTCTCTGGACCTCAGTCCCCACATCTCTAAGAGAGGATGCATGGGAAATGCCCAGGGTCAAGGTCATGCTCTGCACATTAGCGTGGTGTTGCAACCTCACTGGATGACTCTCTCAGCTAGTCCCTCTCCAGTGGCACAGCTCAGGGCCTGGGCTGGCAAGGTGACACAGGGGCTGTAGACATCAGCAGTCTTGGTCCCATCCTCCACTCACCCAGTGTGGACTGGTGTGGGGCAGTCAGGGCCCCAGGCAGTGAGGCCAGGGTGGCTGAGGCTGGAGGGAGGTGGCCTGGGCTGGGCCTCCATGAGCTCGCCCTGCCTCTGCTTGTCCTTTCTCCGTGGGTTTCTAAAGAAATGGGGTCCCCTGTCTTCCTCAAGGGAGGGTGGGGTTCCCAGACACAGCCCTGTCCGCCCCGCAAGTGCTCATTCTGGCTCCATTCCCCGTCTCGCCCCATAGAGACACTGGCCTTTGTTCCAGCCCCTTCTCGGAGCAGGAGGTGCCTGGGAAGGGAGCAGTATCCCCCCCGGGACCACTGGAATGCCACCCTCCAGGGTTGGGCCTGAGGCTTCCAAGAACAGGGCCAAGCCTCTGTCCAGGGCTGTCCCAGAGCAGGGCTGTGCTGTCCCTCTCAAGCATGGAGGGCATCCAATGGTGGGGGGAGGGTGGATGTGTGGTGCTGCTTGGGACACCGCATCTCCTTTCAGAGTGCCTGGATTTGAGACGCAGCTCCACTCATGATTCCAGCTCCCTGCTAATGCACACCCTGGGAGGCAGCAGGTGATGCCTCAAGTACTTGGGCCCCTGCCACCATGCGGGAGACCGGGATGAAGTTCCAGGCTCCTGGTTTCAACCTGGCCCAGCCCTGGTGGTTGTAGGCATTTGGGAAATCAACCAGTGGATGGAAGAACTCTGCCTGTCTGTCTCTCTCTACCTTTCAATAAAATCATAAATCATCATAATAAAAAACACACAAAGAGAGGGGCTGCACCTCTCCAAACCATGGACAGGAGTTGGGATTCCCCAGCAAGTCCTTTGGGGATCTGAATGTGTCTCTGCCCTCGCTGGAGCTGCTAAGACAGAGGGGGCACATTTGTCCACCGTCCCCCCCAGGCTGAGGCCCTCCAGGGACAAGAGCTGTGTCTTCTTCCTTGTCTTGGTACTCTCCTGGGATCAAGTTATGTCTCCTCTCTCATGCTGGGGGCTCTTCTGGGACAGGACTGCCTCCTCCCTCAGACTGGGGCTCCCAGGCTGTGCTGTGCACCTCTAGGGTGGGGCATTTGTCGCCTGGCCAGGAGTGCAGTGCCAGGCAAGCAATTGAATTCCTGCCTATTAACAAGTCAATCACAGAGTCTTAATGAGTGCTGAGTAATCTCAGACATGCGTGTTAATTAGATAGCTGTCCGGGTTCTAATCCACTGGAAGTTAATCATTGGGGAATTAGGAGGTGTCAGCCCCAGAACTTCATTAAAGCAGTGAGGGAGGGGCCTGGCGGGGGCTTGGAGGGGGCCAGGGACTGAGTGAGGCAGGGGTGCTCTGGGCTGAGGCCGGGAGGTGGGGCCACTAGAGGGCTGGGAGTACACAGCTGCAGTATCTCAACCTCCTTGGGGTGTCAGGGTCAAGAGCGCCCCTACCCTCAGTCCTTACCAGCCCCTTCAGCCCGGACAGGGCTCTTCCTCCTCTTCCCTGTCCCTGCCCTAGCTCAGTGGGGGGTAGGGGGTGCTCTACAGACACAAGTTCTCTCTCCCACTCCACCCCTCCTGCCCCACCCCCACTCTCCTCCCCTTCTTTGTGTGGCCCCCAGAAGCCCCATCTCTGCAGAGGACACCACCTGCAAGCCCTCTCAGGCCTCTGCAGCTGGGTCTGGCACAGGTCGCTCCTGTCAGGTGGCAGTCGGGAGCCTCCCCAGTTCCGTGGGTCCTGCGGGCCCTGCCTGCCCCTCCGTAAACAGCGCAGCCATTCAGCTCCCTTCTGGAGCCCCCTAAGGAGCCAGGCTGTTTCTTGCCAGAGCCCTGAGCTAGTGGCCTGCCTGCGGAATGATTCAGAACCTGCAGTGGGGGGTGGGGCAGGCCTGTAAGAGGGAGCCATTCATTCCATGTGAGGTTGGATGGGTTCTAAAGTGGGTCAGCCACACGCGCCCACTCTTGCCTCTCCCAGTGCTCCCCCAATGTGATGCAGCACGAGGCCCTCGCAAGATGCACCTGCCTGATCTTCAACTTCGCTGCGCCCAGAACTGTGAGCTAAATAAACCTCTTTCTTCGTCACCCAGTCTCAGGCGTTCTGTTAGAGCGACAAAGGACTAGGACAGGGGCACTGCTGATGGGACACAGCTCTGCTCAGTGTAAGAACAGGTGCCCTGAGACAGCCGGCAGCTGGGCGGGCAGTGGGAGGTCGCAGCGGTCTGGGCTTGGATCTCCAGGGACAGGGCCGGGACAACAGACTGCTCCGTTCCTTCTGATTGGCACCTGGATGCTGGAGAGTTCGAGAGGAGGAAGCTTTGGTTCCATGTGCTGGGCAGAGAAAGTTCCTGGCTTATTTATTTAAAAATGTATTTATTTATTTATTTGAAAGTCAGAATTACAGAAAGAGAGAGGGAAAGATAGAGGGAAAGAGAGGTCTTCTATCCACTGGTTCACCCTTCAAGTGGCTGCCACAGCCAGGGCTGGGCCAGGCCAAAGCCAGGAGCCGGGAGCTTCATCCGGGTCTCCGTGTGGGTGCGGGGGCCCAAACACTTGTGCTTTCTGCTGCTTTCCCTGGTTGTTAGCGGGGAGCTGGATTGGAAATGGAGCAGCTGGGTTATGAACTGGTGCTCATATGGGATGCCGGCATTGCAGGCAGCGGCTTTACTTCCTACACCATGATGCTGGCCCTGAGAGAAAGTTCTTGGTTTAAACTGACACCTGTGGCTGGGCCCTGGAGTCTGGATGGGAGGCTGGGTGGGAGCTTGGGACCTGAGGTCTGTTTCGAGTTGCAGTCGGGATGGTGCTTGTGGGTGTATTCTCAGGGCTCTCCGGAGAAGCACAACCAACATTCCAGTTGCTTACATAAATATAACCAATTACTTATACTAAATCTTTCTACGTATGAAGAGATTTAGCCTGAGTAATTGGCTTATGTGATTATGGAGGCTAAGAAGTCCCTGGATCTGCAGCCTGCAAACCGGAGCCCTGGGGTGGCTCTGCTCTGAAACCTGGAGGCTCCAGACATGGAACAAGTCTGGAGGCAGGAAGGGACCCTGCCCCAGCTCGAGGCAGTCAGGCAGGGCTCCTCTGCGACCTGGGGGAGGCCTTTGGGTGTCCTTCAGATCTTCACCTGATTGGGCAAGGCCCACCGACCCTGGGGACCCTGGGAGGTAATGGATTTACAGTGTGATATTGTGAGATAGGTATCTGGCATCTGCCTTCCTGATTCCAAGAAACTCCTTGGCATCATCTTAAATGGGATTAAGTGCTAAGTGCCTTTTGTATGCTAATGATGGGACTGGGGAGGGGGGTTGGTTGGAACTTTCAATCTCCCCTACTCCTCCAGGCTGGGGAAAAGGCAGAAAGTTGAGCTCATCACCAACAGCCAAAGACTTGATCAGCCGGGCCACCTAGGGAAGCCCCTATGAAAGCCGCAAAGTAGAGTGTGCAGAGCTTCCCAGGAGCTGTAACAGCAGGGTGTGTCCCCAGGGAGGACCAGAAGCTCCGCCCTGCCTTCCCACTCCTCCCCTTGTCTCTCTCCTTCTGGGTTCTCTGTAGAAGCCTCTGAACATCAATTGACAGCATGTGCAACCAGCATCCCATATCAGAGTCCAGCTGCTCTGCTTCCGATCCAGCTCCCTGCACTTGTGCCTGGGAAGCAGCAGAAGTTGGCCCAGGGGCTGGAGCACCTGCCACCCACATGGGCGACCAGGATGGAGTTCCTGGCTCCTGGCTTCAGCTTGACCCACACCTGGCTGTTCTGACCATTTGGGGAGTGAACCAGCAGATGGAAGATCTCTCTCTCCCCCTTTCTGTGTCAACTTGCCTTTCAAATAAATAAATCTTTAAAAAAGTAAATCGATAGGCATATGTATTTCTCTGAGTCCTGTGGGCACCTCTAGCAAGTCAAACCTAAGGAATGGGCTCTGGGGACCCTGTTTGTGGTCGCTCTGTCGTAGACACAGGTCAGCTTGTCTGTGCTTGTGATTGATGTCTGAGAGGGGAGTGCAGTTTGGGGGCACAGAGCCCCCCTTTGTGGGATCAGACACTTCAGGGAGACCCTGTCACTCTGAGCTGAACTAGGGGCCACCCGGCTGGTGTCTGCGGCAGAATTGGTTGTGGTTGGGGAGAAAGGGCCATGTGTACTTTGGTGACCACAGGGAAGTGTTCTGTGCTGAGTGTTGTGCCGTATGGGAATTTTTGGCCCTTTGCAAAGACTTGGTTTGTCAAATCAAATGTTCATCTCACCCAAAAACACACCTTCACAAACACCGGCAGAATGAGGCTTGAATGAATATGTGGGCACCCAGGGTGAGTTCAGGCTGCAGGCAGTGACAGCCCTGCACGATTCAGAGGTCCCCAAAAGTTGGACAGAAAACAGACTGGCCTGAGAAGGGCCCCAAAGCCAGGCCCCCCCACTGCCTTCCTGCCCTGACTCAGTCCAATTTCCTTTTTAGCAGAGTGACGGGGGCACGGTGGAGATCTGCTCTGTGGGAGGGGTGGAGGTGGCGCCCGGGGAGCTGGATCTGTGGCCTCCAGGGCTGGAAGAGAGGTCCAGGGGATCAGTGGGAAGAAGCCAGCCCTTGCTGGCTCTGGGTCAGCTCTCATCCTTGCCCGTGCCTGTGGAAGCTGGGCTGGGGCCATTCTGCCAGTGGAAGGGACGCTGGAGAGCAGGCTCCGGGCTGGCACCTGCTGAGGGCCACGGGGAATGCCCGTACCCTCTGGGCTGGGTCTCTGTGGGCTGACCTGGGGCGACCCCTGCTGGGCCCACAGGGAACGCCTTCCCCTCCTGGGAGCTTGGGGACGTGGTCCTGGGTTTTGATGGATGCTGGGGCAGTTAGCTTTCTGAGGTTTCGCTTTTTACAGACAGGCTCTACTGTCTCTCAGGTGTAAACACGTGTGTTATGTGCATGTGTGTGCGTGCGTGCATGTGCTGATCAGGCGAGGGGGCAGAGGAGGGGCTGGGACCCTTAGTAGGGAGCAGATCCCAGCCCTCCATTTCCCCAGGAGCACTCCCAGTCCCCATCTCCATTTAGATGTGGCAGTGTAGACACTAGGAATCTCTCCTCCCACTCACTAGCCCAACACATACCTAGAGCTGTCATGGGGGTGGGGAGGAGACTGGGCTCTAGATGTGTGACCTCGGGCAAGGTCACACAGCCTTGTCCCCTTTGGACCTGGGTGCTGTCCAAGGGCCTGGAGAATGTCAGCCTCCTGGACCCTGGGGTTTCCTCACACTCTCCTCCTTCTCCTCGACTTTTTCTAACCATTTTTATTTATTTTATTTATTTGCGATGCAGCCAGACAGAGATCTTTGATCTGCTGGTTTACTCCCCATTTACTCCCCATTGTGTCCCAGCAACAGCTGGGACGGGGCCAGACTGAGACCAGGAGCAGGGAACTCAATCCTGGTGACCCACCTGGTGGCAGGGACTTAAGTACTTGAGCCATCACCTGCTGCGTTTCAGGCGTTAGCAGAAAGCTGGAATTGGCAGCAGAGCCGGGACTTGAACCCAGGCCCTTGGTATGGGAGGTAGGTGTCCCAAGCTGTGCCAAATGCCAGCCCTTTCCTCTTCTTTATCCTTCACCTGCAAGCCCCAAAGTAAGGCCCTGGGAACCTGGCAGCTGGAGCCACTAGCGACTTCCGTCTTGCGGATGCCTGGTTTTGGCCAAGCTACTCTTCGCTCTCAACACCATTGGATTCCCAGTGCAAGCAGCTCTTAATTAGAGGAGACACCTCATCTCCCTCCCTCCTGAGGTTTCTTTAGGGGCATCAGATCAGGAGGCAGTGCGGCATGTGGAGGGGGTAAGGTGAGAAGGACAGAGATGGATTTCCTGGAATCGCTTTTCTCGTGTTTCGCTGGGTTTCTGTCTCATCTCCATGGTTTTGGCATGGATTCGGCACCTGCCCTGGCCCTTGGCTGCCACCACTGTCATCAGTGCAAGTACTTGTGTTCCTAGTACCACGGTCTGGTGTTACCCCATTGCATGGTATTTTAAACGCCACACACAACCCTCCAGCGGCCTCTCACTTCACCCGCGGTGGACTCTGAAGTTCATGTCATGGCTACGGTCCCCTCTCTGGTTTAGTCTTCTGTGTCCTTCTTGCTCACTTCCCTCCCGAGCTGTCCTAGCCTTTTGCTGGCTCGTCTATGCATGAGGATGGTCCTGCCCCAGGGCCTTTGCACTAACTCTTCCTCCTGCATGAGCATCTCTTCCTTGATGCCCACGGCTCTCTCCTTTGCCCCATATGAGTCAATTTACAGAGGCCCGTCCCCTGTCCCCTGGAGAGAACAACACCCCCCATCACTGTCTATTCTTCTTCCCTGTTGTCTACTCCTCCTCTCCCACAGCGCTCATTGCCACCTGCTGGGGGCCCCCCTGAGGCCTGTCTCCTCCAACGACTGCACACGCCTCAGGGGAGGGGCTCTTCTGCTCAGCTCTGCAGCCCCCCATGCCTTCAAGGGGTGTGGTTGTTCAACGAGGAAATGAACTATTGTCTCGGTTAAGCCTTGCCCCAGCCCTGGGAGCAGGCTGCTCTTATTTTAGAGACAAGGAAGTAGAGGCATGGAGGAGTCCAGTAACTAGGTCAAGTTCACAGACATGCTAAGAGGCTCAGTGGGTTCCCAAGCGCAGCAGTGTCACTCTTGTGTCCTGGTTCCTATTTGTACCTGGTAGGGGTGGACACGCCCCACGCTGCTCTCTCTAGCTGACGGGTCAGGGAGCGGCTGTGTGGGCTCCGCAGGGCAGGGATTCCTAGGGACCCCGTCCCGTGTCCTTGCTCCCCCCAGCCTTTCAGGAACTGGGTGCCCAGCCAGGGTCTCTGAGGCTCTGCAGGTGGCCTGTTGTGCAGGTAAGGGAGGCGCTGTCACCAGCCCACTGCGCTATGCCCTGCCCGGCCCTCCCCCTTGTTTTCATGAGACTGATACGAAACAGTCCCTTTTTAAAGAAAGGCCACACCCACATGGGTGCAACTGGGCCATCTGTCCGTTGGCGCAGCCTGAGGGTTCAGATCAGATTTCTCGTGCTCCAGGGAACCTGCTGTGACTTCCGACCTTCACCCTGGGTAGCAGCCTGCCCTGGTTTCTTCTCTGCTTCCTGGACACACAGGACATCACCCTTTCTAGCCGCTGGGAAGCTGGGCAGGGCTGTGGGACAGCTCCAGCCAGCGAAGCAGGGGTGCAGGCGATGGGTACCACTTCTGAGCCAAGGTATTTAAAAACCTGGCTGCTCACACTCCCAAATCTACGGCAACGCTGGAGGCCCCATGTTCAGCCCTGAGATAAGGCAGGCACTTCTGTGTCCCTGGAATTCACTCGGCCAGACCGAACCTGCGACGGGCATGGGAATACATCTGTGCTGTGCTATGCCCTCGCGCACTGGGGTTAATGTGTTACCGCAGTGGGGCTTAGCCTCTGCTGCCTGCTGCCCCCTTTAGCTCCGTTCTGTGTCTCGTCATTAGCAGTGGCCGGCATCTCATCCATCCCCCCCGGCGGGACTGCAAATTGGTGCCACCTTTTCAGGGAGATTCTCAGCTGCCTTTGTACTAGGACAAGCCCTACGTAAAGTCTATTGTCTTTGACTCGGAAATTTTCCTTCTAGGATTTCATCCTAAGGAAATAATTGGACAAGTTCTAGAAGTGGTGTGGATAAAGAGGATATTCATCACATGAAATGGTGAGAAATTGGATCAGCCTAAATATCCCACAACAGCAAATTGGTGAGATAAATTGTGATTCAGCTCTACAACGGGGTGCTAGCTGCTGCTAGCGATATAGAGTTATGGACATCGAAAGAGGGTCACACTCCATTGCGATGCCACGTCTGCATAATACCGGCCAGGCTTTGTTAGAAAAAAGTGCATTTGCATGAAGACCCGGCTAGAAGATCCACAGGGAATACTGCACACAGGTCAGTTCTGGGTGGAGTCTCAAGGGATTTGACATGGATTTTTTTTGCAGGAACTTTTTTTTATATTTTAATTTTTAAAAAGATTTATTTGAAACACAGAGAGACAGAGAGACAAGGAGAGAGAGAGAGAGAGAGAGAGAGAGAGAGAGAGAGAGATCTTCCACTCACTGGTTCATACTCCAAGTGGCCACAATGGCCAGGTGTATGCCAGATTGAAGCCAGGAGCTTCTTCCAGGTCTCCCATGTAGGTGCATGGGCCCAAGGACTTGGGCCATTTTCTACTGTTCTCCCAGGTGCATTTGCAAGGAGCTGGATCAGAAGCAGAGCATCTGGGTCTTGAACCGGTGTCCATGTGGGATACTAGCACTGCAGGTAGAGGCTTAACCTTCTACTCCACAACGCCGGCCCCAGAAACTGTTAAATAATAATTTTGTATGATGTCTGTTTGCTAAGCAGCAATGGAAAATGAGACCCCTCTTAATTTATTCACCCTGGGCATCTTTGGTGCCTCCTTCTCCTCTCTGGTATTTCTTTCTCTCTTTTTATTTTTAAGATTGACTTATTTATTTGAAAGTTAGAGTTACAGAGAGAGTGGGAGAGACAGAGAAAAAGAGATCTTCCATCCAGTCCCCAGATGGCCACAATGGCCAAGGCTGGGCCAGGCTGAGGCCAGGACCCAGGAGCTTCATGTGGGTCTCTCATGTGGGTGGCAGGGGCCCAAGCACTTGGGCCATCCTCCGCTGCTTTCCCAGGCTCTTTAGCAGGGAGCTGGATTGGAAGTGGAGCAGCTGGGATACGAATCAGCGCCCATATAGGACTGCTGGCATTATAGGTGGTGGATTAACCTGACATGCACACCACTGGACCCCATGGATTATTTTTTATTTTGTCTGTTTTGATTTAAACTATTTTTCCCCAGTGATTTTGTATCATGTATTTCAAAATTAAATGAGAGGAAAAAAAGTGGCTGTGTGGTCTTGGACAAGTAAACCTCTAAGCTTGGTAATTTCCTCATCCGGGAACCGAGCTTGGCGATGCCTATTTCACCGGTAGTGGTGAGGGTCCCGTTAGGGCTGTGCTAGTCAACGCTAGGAAGCCTCTGCTGGATTCAGAACCCACCGCCGTAGTTATCAGTTGTCAACTCCGAAAGCTTGGGAACTATTGGTTCATTCATTAATCCACCCATCTATTCATTTATTTAATAAACATGTCCCAGAGCTGGCATTGTGGCCTAGTGGGTTAAGCCTCCATCTGTGGTGCTGGCATCCCATGTGGGCGCTGGTTCAAGTCCCTCGGCTGCTCCACTTCCAATCCAGCTCCCTGCTAAGGCCTGGGAAAGCAATAGAGGATGGCCTGAGTACTTGGGTCCCTGCACCCACATGGGAGAGCTGGAAGAAGCTCCTGTCTCCTGGCTTTGGCCTGGTCCAGCTCTGGCCGCTGCAGCCATCTGGGGAGTGAACCAGCAGATGGAAGATCTCCCTACACCAACCTCTCTGCAAGTGTGCCTTTCAAATAAAATAAATAAATCTTCATAAAAAAACAAAAACAAACAAACAAACAAAACATGTCCCGAAACCTACGGTGCACGATATACTGGTTAAATATAGCAATGGTAAGAAGAACAGCAAATGCTAGAGGCTTTGGCCCAGCAGTTGAGATGCTGCTTAGGACACCTGCATCACAGAGCAAAGTGCTCCTCTGAGTCCTGGCTCTGCTTCTGATCCAGCTTCCTGCTAATGCGCACCCTGGAAGGCAGCAGGTGATGGCTCAAGTGTTTGGACCTTTGCCACCCATGAGGAGACTCGGAGCTCTGGGCTCCTGGCTTTGGCCTGGCCCAGCACTGACTGTAATGGGAACTTGGGGAGTGAGCCAGCAGATTAAAAAAAAAAAAAATCCATCCTTCTCTGTATCTTTGCCTTTCAAATAAAATGCAAATAAATAAATATGAAAGCTCACCGAATACTCATGTAGCACTTCGAGGTGCCAAGCGCCACTGTGAGTACTTGATGTTGATTGACTAACCGAGTCTGCACAGTATCCTGAGGGGTGGGAGACCATTCCAAGCTCTGCTCTGTAGATGATGAAGCTGAGGCACAGAGAGGCCGAGTGGCCTGGCCAAAGTCGCAGAGCTAGGAGGAGGCACCGCCAGGCAGTCCACGCTCCGAGCCCCTGGGCCATGTGGCCTGCTGATGATGGCGGTGGGGACTGTTTCTCTTCAGGTCTTGTCTCATTCCCAAGCTGGGAGCGGCAGGGCAGGACTGAGGTGGACAGGGCAGCAGCTGGGTGGGAGATCTCTGAGCAACCCAGACATGAGTGAGACACTCACCAGAGACAAGGACCTGGCCGTTGTTCTGAAGCCCCGGCTGAACTGGCGGATGCAGGTGTTGGAGGAGGGAGCAGCCTCCAGCCCTGGCTCTCCCTGGCACATTTAAAAAAAAATATTTTATTTATTTATTTGAGAGGTAGAGTTATAGACAGTGAGAGGGGGAGACTGTGAGAGAGGTCTTCTATCTGCTGGTTCACTCCCCAAATGGCTGCAATGGCTGGAGCTGGGCTGATCTGGAGCCAGAAGCCAGGAGCTTCTTCTGGGTCTCCCACGTGAGTGCAGGGACCAAAGTGCTTGGGCCATCTTCTGCTGTTTTCCCAGGTCATAGCAGAAAGCTGGATCAGAAGCGGAGCAGTTGGGGCCAGTGCCTTGGCTCACTACGCTAATCCTCTGCCTGTGGCACTGGCACTCCGGGTTCTAGTCCTGGTTGGGGCGCCGGATTCTGTCCCGGTTGCTCCTCTTCCAGTCCAGCTCTCTGCTGTGGCCCGGAAGGCAGTGGAGGATGGCCCAAGTGCTTGGGCCCTGCACCTGCATGGGAGACCAGGAGGAAGCACCTGGCTCCTGGCTTTGGATTGGCTCAGTGCACCAGCTGTAGTGGCCATTTGGGGGGTGAACCAACGGAAGGAAGACCTTTCTCTCTCTCTCTCTCTCTCTCTCTCTCTCTCTCTCTCTAACTCTGCCTGCCAAAAAAAATAAATAAATAAATAAAAAGAAGTGGAGCAGTCGGGACTTGAACAGATGCCCATATGGGATCCTGGCATTGCAGGTAGTGGATTTACCCAGGAAGCCACAGTACCAGCCCCAAGTTGTTGTCTTCCTCCTCCTCCTCCTCTTTTCCTTCTCCTTCGTATTCATCTTCTTTTTAAAGATTTATTTGGGGCTGGCACTATGGCACAGTGGGTGAAGCTGCTGCCTGTGGTGCCAGCATCCCATATGTGCACTGGTTCGAGTTCTGGATGCTCCACTTCTGATCAAGCTCCCTGTTAAAGTGCCTGGGAAAGCAGCAGAACATGGCCCAAGTCCTTTGACCCCTACACCCATGTGGGAGACCTGAAGGAAGTTTCAGGCTCCTGGCTTTGGCCTGGCCCAGTTCCAGCCATTGTGGCCATTTGGGGAATGAACCAGCAAATGGAAGATTCTATATAAAATAAGAAAAAAATAGGGGCCAGTGCTGTGGTGTAGTGGGTAAAGCTGCCGCCTGCAGTGCCGGTGTCCCATATGGACCCTGGTTCGAGTTCTAGTTGTTCCACTTCCGATCCAGCTCTCTGTTATGGCCTGGGAAAGCAGTGGAAGATGGCCTAAGCCCTTAGGCCTCTGCAACTTTGTGGGAGACCTGGAAGAAGCTCCTGGCTTCTGGCTTCAGATCGGCACAGCTCTGGCTGTTGTGACCATTTTGGGAGTGACCAGCTGATGGAAGGATGGAAGACCTCTTTCTCTCTCTAGACCTCTGCCTCTCTGTAACTCTGCCTTTCAAATAAATAAATAAATATAAAAAAAACAAAAAAGATTTATTTATTTATATTGAAAGTCAGAGTTACAGAGAGAGAGAGACAGAGAGTGACAGCAGAGAGAGAGAGAGAAAGAGAGAGAGAGTGATCTTCTATTCACTGGTTCACTCCCCAGATGGCTGCAATGGCCAGGGCTGGGTCAGGCAGAAGCCAGGACTAGGAACTTCATTCAGGTCTCCCATGTGGGTGGCAGGGACCCAAACACTTGAGCCATCTTCTGCTGCTTTTCCCAGGCCATTAACAGGGAGTTGGATCAGAAGTGGAGCAGCTGGGAGATGAACTGGTACCCATATGGGATGCCAGTGTCACAGGCGGTAGCTTAATCTTTAATGCTACAACACCGGCTCCAAGCTAGAGTCTTTTTAGAAAAAGAGAGAAAGAATTTATCATCTAGCTATGTATGTATGTATGTATGTATGTATCTATCATCTATCTGTCTATGACAGTGATAAAGAGATCTTCCAACTGCTGGTTCACTCCCCAAATGGTTTCAACAGTCAGGGCTAGGACAGTCCATGGCCGGGAGCTAAGAGCTCCATCTCAGTCTCATGTGGATGCAGGGACCTAAGCACTTGGACCATCTTCCACTGCCTTCCTGGGTGCTTTAGCAGGGAGCTGGACCAGAGGCAGGGCAGTTGGGATTGAAACTAGCACTTTGATGTGGGATGAGGGTGTTAACCTGCTGTGCCATGACACCGGGCCCCTAGGCTGGAGTCTTAACCACTTGCTAAGCTCCTGAGGAATGGGGGTCCTGGTCTCTCATTGGGGAGCTGGCAGACTTCCCGTCCTAGGCACACTCTATTTTTTATTTTATTTTATTTTATTATTATTTTTTTTGTTTTTTGTTTTTTTTTTTGACAGGCAGAGTGGACAGTGAGAGAGAGAGACAGAGAGAAAGGTCTTCCTTTGCCATTGGTTCACCCTCCAATGGCCGCAGCGGCCAGCGCGCTGCGGCCGGCGCACCGCGCTGATCCGATGGCAGGAGCCAGGATCCAGGTGCTTTTCCTGGTCTCCCATGGGGTGCAGGGCCCAAGCACATGGGCCGTCCTCCACTGCACTCCCTGGCCACAGCAGAGGGCTGGCCTGGAAGAGGGGCAACCGGGACAGAATCCGGCGCCCCGACCGGGACTAGAACCCGGTGTGCCGGCGCCGCTAGGCGGAGGATTAGCCTAGTGAGCCGCGGCGCCGGCCCCTAGGCACACTCTAGACAGCTCCCATTACCCCTGCTGGCACCAGCCACAACACACTGGCACATCAGGGCAGAAGCTGGGGAGGAGCCAGAGACTTGCAGGGTCAAATGGGACCCTAAGTTGAGGGTTGGTTAGGAGGAGAGAGAGCACCCCCAGACCCTCCAGAGTGGTCCAAAAAGGAAAAGAGAAAATGATGACCCACACTCAGGCAGCCCCATCGATCCCCTACCATCCGCACCACTGCGCTCTCAGTCTGCAGATGCAGACCTGGAGGCTGGGGGTGGGGCAGTGACACCTGCCCACAGTCCTGCTCCCACACACCACTTAACACACGTGTGTGAGCTGCTTCCTCGGACCCCAGCAGTTCTGCAGTGGACACCAGCTGGGTGTCCTCGGATTCAACCTCTGTCTACCTGGAGAGAGCGTAGCATAGCACAGCGCCATCCTGAAGCAGTGTCGGGGCTGCCGGCCACCACTCATCTCATTAGCATCCGCCGTGGTCTGAGTTGTCGGCGTTCCCCCCATGCCCCTCCCCACCTCCACCTGTTGACCTGTCACCTCCAGGACGATGGTTCCAAGAGGTGGGGGGGGCATTTTGAGATATGATTTAGTGCAAACAGGGGGCTTACCAAAGTGTTGAATGTGTCGGCTGGTGCCTGGTCCTTCACCCCTTCTGCCCTGTGGGGTCGTAGCAAAGATGCCCCATCTACGTTGCAGAGCGAGAGCGGAGTGGGAGCCTCTCCAGACACCGGACCTGCTGGTGTCTTGATTGGGGACTTTGCAGTGTCATAACTGTAAGAAATACATCTTGTATTGAAATAAATGACCCAGTCTAAAGTATTCTGTTACAGCAGCCCAAACAGATGAGCCAGCATACAAAAGACACGCTTATCACTCTGGAGGTTACGAGAGTTTTAGTAGCCGTGTGCCAGGGAACGTGATGGAGACGAAGCCTGTTTCGCCGTATCAGGGCCTCCTTACCTGATGGCTAACGTTTCCCAGGGAAGCCATTCGCTTCTGAAATGATCGTCCCCAGAAGGTTTCAACTACAAACTCAGCTTATTTGCCAGAGGCTCCCTTATTCCTTGTTAATATTGTGGGTCTATAGTGACGTAGCTGCTGCCAGTCCTCACATTGGCCATGTGTGTCTCTTCTGGTTTTTCTGTTCAGTTCAGCTAGAGTTGTGTCAATTTTATTGGTTTCTTCGAACAACCAACCATCTTTTTGTTGATTTCTTCTATTATTTTTCTGTTTCCCGTTTCGTGGCTTTCTGCTCTATTTGTTGATTTCTTCTGCTCACCTGGGCTTCAATGTGCTCTTTTTTCCCCTCCTTTCTCCAGGTAGATGCTGAAGTCATTGATTTGAGATCCTTCTTTCCTAATATCAGCCCCAGTGCTTTGACTATGCCCCCACGTTCTGTTGAAGAGGCATCCACTGACTTCGCGTTTTCATTTTCATTCCGTTCAAAATATTCTATAATTTCCCTTTTGATTTCTTCTTTGACCATGGGTTATTAAAAGTGTATTCTTCAGATTCCAAGTTGGTGGCGATTTGTGCACGTCTCTGTTACTGAATCCTAATTCAATTCCATTGTGGTCTGAAAACAATATTTGTATGAATTGAATTATTTTAAATTTATTCAGAGCTTTTTATGGTTGGGAATATGACTTATCTTTTATCTTTTAAAATATTCCATCTGTACTTGAAAATAATCTGTATTCTGATGCCGTGGAACCATGTTCTGAAAAATGTCAATTAGGCCAAGTTGCTTTATCGTGTTGTTCCAATCTTCCAAATCCTTAGTGATTTTCTGTCTGCTTGTTTTATCAGCCACTGAGGGAGGAGTATTAAAACCTCCAGCTGCAGTTGTGGATTTTTCTATTTGTTCCTGCAGTTTTGTCCACTTTTGCATCACACATTTTGAAGCTTTGTAATCAGATGTAGAAACATGGCGAATGGTTGTGCCCTCTTGATTAATCGACCCCTTGGTTCTTAGGAAATGAACTTCTTTATTGCCATTAACAATTTTGTGATCTGAAATTACTTTTGTCTATTTTATAACTACTCCAGCTTTCTTTCTATTTAGTGGTAGCAGGGCATGTCTTTTTATGTTTTTACTTTTAACCTATTTATGTTTTTATATTTAATATCTCTTTTAAGCAGCATATACTATGTCTTGATTTAGTATCTGATCTGAATCTCTGCCTTTTAACTGGGGTGTTTAGAACGATCACACTTAGTATGGTTATTGATATGGTTATGTGTAAGTCTATTATCCTGTTGTTTGTTTTATATTTGTTTATATATGTATTCTTTGTTCTCCTTTTCTGCCTTCTTTTGGATTAAATAAATATTTTTGTGTTTTTAATGTATGTCCATTGTTGAGTAGCTATATCTCTTAATTTTTTTTTTTTTTGACAGGCAGAGTGGACAGTGAGAGAGAGAGACAGAGAGAAAGGTCTTCCTTTGCCGTTGGTTCACTCTCCAATGGCCGCCGCAGCCAGCGTGCTGCGGCCGGCGCACCGTGCTGATCCGATGGCAGGAGCCAGGTGCTTCTCCTGGTCTCCCATGGGGTGCAGGGCCCAAGCACTTGGGCCATCCTCCACTGCACTCCCGGGCCACAGCAGAGGGCTGGCCTGGAAGAGGGACAACCGGGAAAGAATCCAGTGCCCTGACAGGGACTAGAACCCGGTGTGCCGGCGCCGCAAGGCGGAGGATTAGCCTAGTGAGCCACGGCGCCGACCCTCTTAATTTCTTTATTAGTGGCTATTTCAGAGCTCATAGTATGTATATTTAACTTATCAGTCTACTTTCAAATGATGTTATACTACTTCAGCTATGGTGTAAGAATCTTAGGATATTACACCTGTTTTCTCATTTCTCAGTTGTATTATATGTATATAAATTATTATATATTAAATGCATGTAAACATACATTTTCTTACTATATACATGTTATAAACTCTACAATATACACTGTTGTTGCTTAAGTAGTCAGTATTTTTTTTGTAAGTTTTTATTTATTTATTTGAGAGGTAGAGCTACAGAGGTAGAGAGAGAGAGGTCTTTCATCTGTTGGTTCACTCCCCAGATGGCTGCAAGAGCTGCAGCTGGGCAGATCCAAAGCCAGGAGCCAGGAGCTTCTTCTGGGTCTCCTATACAAGTGCAAGGGTCCAAGGACTTGGGCCATCTTTTACTGCTTCCCCAGGCCATTAGCAGAGAGCTGGATTAGAAGTAGAAAAGCCGGGACCCGCGCTGGTGACCATATGGGATGCCGGCACTGCAGGTGGAGGCTTTACCCGCTACGCTTCTGCACTGGCCCCAGTAGTCAGTTTGTTTTAAAGTGGCGTAAATAATAACAAAATATGTATTTCCTCATGTGATGACCACTTATGGTGTGTTTCATTTCTTGAATCCACACCTCCGGCTGGTATCATTTTCCTTCGCCTGAAGGAGTTCCATTAACATTTTTTTTCTTTTTACTTTTTAATTCAAGAGCGCATTTTTCCTCCAGAAGCCAGGGAGCTTACAACTTGTAGCCCTATTGTGACTGCTCAAAACCCTTCGACAGTCCCCTCACATACCTTGGAGCGAAGCCCGAGGCCCTCATGTTGGTGCACAGGACCCTGTATGAGATGGCCTCGCCACCCCTCCCGTCTCATCTCCCCTCTCCTCCCTGCTCACACCACACGGCTACCCAGGCCTCCTGGCAGTGGCTTGGACATTCCGAGGATCCTCCTCCACCTTCCCGGGGCCTGCATCGCTTTCCTGCCACGTGTGTCCCCATTTTCACGGGGTCTCAGCTGGAACGTCACCGCCTCAGAGAGCCCTCCTCTAAGTGCCTGGTTCAACGCAGCTCCTCTGCTACTCCTCACCCCTTCACTTTGTTTCTCACTCCTCACCCCTCACTTTGTTTCTCTGCAAACAGCTTGACTCCACCTGGGTGTCCTGCCTATGCACTTGTTTGTGTGTTTACCGTCTCTTTCCCTCTTGGTTTCCTAGAACGTAGGCTTCTGGGCAGGGACTTTGTCTTGTCACTGCTGGGTTCCCCGTGCCTCAGACAGTGCCTGGCACATAGCCAATGCTCAGTGAAGCACAGTGAGCGAATGAATGAATGAATGAACGAGTGCTCTTCTTGGCCCCTAGGTGCAATCAACTTGCTGTGTGACTGCACCAGTCTGTGCTGTTTCAGAGTGTGTCCCTGTCAAAGGGCACTGGAAAAAAAGTCACGGTTCTCCCACTGTGCACTGCTCAGTGAGCCCTAGACTTGGCGGTTTAGCCTCACGGTCACAGCCAGTGCAGGGGAACGGGCCAGAGGCTCCCGGTCCTGCAAAGGGTGGCTCCAGGGAATGGATGGCCGTGGCAGCCACCAGAGGGCGCTTGGTGCCTGGGTTATGGACCAGGGCCTATGCCCTGGCTCCTCTCTGGTTGGTGGAAGTCACCATGACTGATGTCATTTAGCATTCCTGTGTGTTGGTGATAAAAATGTATATGGGGAATGGAGAGGTGTTTCTAGAAGGTTCTAGAGTCCAGAGTGTAGGATCCCAGTTCCTGCTCTCAAGCTCCCCACCCAGAGACAGACCCTGAGGGGAAGGTTTCACCTGTGTGTTTCTGGGGGAGCGGAAGAAGTGGACCCCTAGAGTAGAAACTGGGGTGCTCCATGACTTTCTGGCCCCCCAAATCTCCTCGTGGGTTTGGACAAGACAGCAAACCTCTGGCATCACTGAGCAGGGCCCTTCCAACGAGCCAGAACCCTGGCAAAACCCTGGCCAGTCTCTCAGCCCCCTGGAGGGCGAGGCCCCTGGTTGTTCCTCCTCAGGCCTGGGAAAGCCCCCAGCCCAGGCTGCAGGTCATCCCCCAGACCCTCAAGGCCCTGCTGAGTGCAGGGAGAGGCGAGAGTGAGGCCGTGACTTCTGAGGGGTGGCCATACATGAGCAAACTCGCTGCTTCTCTCAGCAAGCTGAGAGAAGCTGCTCAAGGCAGATGGGGAAACTGAGGCCCGAGAGGAGGGGACTAATGGCTCCTTGGCAGCCTCTGTCTTGGGTGGGCCCATGGCCTCCTTCCCAGAGCGCCCCCTTCTCAATCTCAAATGCAGCTTCTGAGCCTTCGTCCTTGCTGTTCCTTCTGCTGTGGTTGTCTTTCCCTCTGATCCTCACAGGGCTCCTTCCTGTCACTCAGGCAGCCGGGGCCAGAGGACACCTCCTCCCTGGCCACACCCCTCCCACCAGCTTGCATGGGAAATAGGGCAGCTTCCTGGCTTCCGGTCTCTGCTCTGTCTCCCCTGTCAGAAGGCAAGATCCTTGGCCTTTGTCGCCTTAGTGGGTAAAGCTGTCACCTGTGACAGGCCCCAGTTCATGTCCCAGCTGCTCCACTTCCGATCCAGCTCTCTGGCCTGGGAAAGTGGTAGAAGATGGCCCAAGTCCTTGGACCCCTGCACCCACGTGGGAAACTGAATGAAGCTCCTGGCCCTGGCTTCAGCCTGGCCCAGCGCTGGCTGTTAAAGGCATTTGTGGAGTGAACCAGCAGAGAGCAGATCTCTCTCTTTCTCTCTCTCTCTCTTTCTCCCTCCCCCTGTAACTCCGTCTTTCAAATAAATACATCTTTTTTTTTTTTTTTTAAAGATTGATTGATTTATTTGAAAGGCAGAGTTACAGAGAGGCAGAGACAGAGAGAGAGAGATCTTGCATCTGATGGTTCACTCCCCAAATGGCCCCAATGGGCGGACCTGGGCTGATCCGAAGCCAGGAGCTTCTTCCAGGTCTCCCACATGGGTACAGGGGCCCAAGGACCTGGGCCATCCTCTACCGCTTTCTCAGGCCTTAGCAGAGAGCTGGATTGAAGTGGAGCAGCCGAGTCTCGAATTGGCATGGGATGCGGGCACTGTAGGTGGTGGCTTTACCTGCTACGCCACAGCGTCAGCCCCAAATAAATAAAACTTTTAACAAAGGAAGGAGAGCGCCACAGCCACCAGGCCCTGTCCCTCTTGTTCCCAGATGGGCCACATTGCACACATGGCACACGGTGGGAGGAGCCCATGGGTGTTACCCCATGAGTGACAGAGGGGGATGAAAGGTGACCTGTCAACCCCGTGGGGCCCAGATGGTCCCGACAGCACAGGGTCAGCCAGGCCCCTCCTGGACGCTGGCTCCCTTCCTGGATCATCACCCCCACCCCCCCGGTGATGCTCAGGGGGTGGGGTGTGCTCACTCCTCTAGGGAAGCTGCTTCTTCTTTTTTTTTTTTTTTTTAAGATTTATTTATTTATTTTTTTAAAGACAGAGTGACAGAGAGAGAGAGAGAGTGAAGGAGAGAGAGATTTTCTATTTGTGAGTTCATTCTCCAAATGCCTGCAACAGCTGGGGCTGGGCCAGGCTGAAGCCAGGAGCCAGGAGCTCCATCCAGGTCTCCCATGTGGATGGCAGGAACCCAAGTACTTGGGCCCTCATCCACTGCCTCCCAGGCACACGAGCAGGGAGCTGGATTAGAAGCAAGGAGTTGGCCGGCGCCGCGGCTCACTAGGCTAATCCTCCGCCTTGCGGCGCCGGCACACTGGGTTCTAGTCCCAGTTGGGGCGCCGGATTCTGTCCCAGTTGCCCCTCTTCCAGGCCAGCTCTCTGCTGTGGCCAGGGAGTGCAGTGGAGGATGGCCCGAGTACTTGAGCCCTGCACCCCATGGGAGACCAGGATAAGTACCTGGCTCCTGCCATCGGATCAGCGCGGTGCGCCGGCTGTAGCGCGCTGGCTGTAGTGTGCCGGCCGCGGCGACCATTGGAGGGTGAACCAACGGCAAAAGGAAGACCTTTCTCTCTGTCTCTCTCTCTCACTGTCCACTCTGCCTGTCAAAAAAAAAAAAAAAAAAAAAGGCAAGGGGTAGCCAGGTACTCTGACAAGGGCTCAGGATCCCAAGTGGCTGCCCACCCCAAGGAGTGGGCACTGCCCACAGGAAGCCATGGATGTTCAGTTTAAGAAGAACCAAGGCCAGGAGACCGGCGGTGGGGCACAGCTGCCCAGGCCTGCGGCTGCCGAGGTGCCGGGTGCTTTAGTTTCCCCAAACTCCCCTAAGTGTGAGCATTGCCTGTGCGCTGGGACCACTGCCCTCTGGAGGTGGTGGGCTCCCCCTCTGAGGCTGCAGAGGGCACCCCTGACCATGCGGGAGCCCTCCCCACGCCCAGAGTGCTGGCCTGTAGGACGACGACTTGGTGAGAGGGTGGGGAGCAGATGATGGATGGAGCAGAACGAGTTTCGCTTTGGGCCAGGAAGGTCTGAGTTTGGAACCTGACTCAGCCTCTTCTGTGCTATGTGGCTTTGGGCAAGCGACCTCCTCTCTCCTCTGAGCACCGTGCTTTCCTGACACGCAGGGCTCTGCTCCACTCCCGGGCTCCGCTTGTCCACCTGGGCTTCCTGGTCACCTTTCAAAGCTCAGCATAGAGGGCGCCACCTTCGGGAAGCCACCCCTCTGTCCATGCCTGGGGAGCAGGACTCTGCCTCAGAGGCCAGCCGTGCAGCCTGTGTCTGTGCCATGTGGACACTGAGGGTCACTGGCCGGGAGCCCCTTGCGGGCAGGCCCAGGCTCAGCCATACCCACGGCCCTCGTGCTTAGCATGGGGGTCGTACACAGAGAGTCGGGGTTGATTTGTATTTCCAAGGATTCTCAGACCCGGAACTGACTCACCCTCCAGCAGCCCTTCCCTCCCCCACCTCCTCAGTAGACTTGCCCAGAGACCACACACAGCAGCTGGCTTGCCTAGTGCTAGCTGCACACAGACTGCTATTCCCTTCAGTCCTCACAGCCGTGCTATGATTTTTTTTAAAGATTTATTTATTTATTTGAAAGAGTTACACAGAAAGAGGAGAAACGGCCAGAGCTGTGCTGATCCAAAGCCAGGAGCCAGGAGTTTCTTCTGGGTCTCCTACGTGGGTACAGGGGCCTAAGGACTTGGGCCATCCTCCACTGCTTTCCCAGGCCATGGCAGAGAGCTGGATCGGAAGTGGAGCAGCCGGGTCTCGAGACAGTGCCCATATGGGATGTTGGCGCTTCAGGCCAGGGCTTTAACCCTCTGTGCCACAGCGCCGGCCCTGACATTATTTTCATACCCATTTTAGGCGTGGACAAATTGAGGTTCAGCAACTTGCCAGAGGCCACACAGATTATAATGGGCAAGGCTGGTAAGTGTGGAACAACTGATTCTCCAAACAAATTTGTGGTGTTGGCCACTGTTCCCAGAACTTCGGGCAGACCCAAGCCTGTTTGGTGCTGACCAAGGAGCACTGTGTTTTTGATTTCTAAGAATCAAAATTGAGTGTTCGAAGCAAGATGCATAAGGGTGTACATGAAGGGAAATAAGGATCTGCATAGGCCGGCGCCGCGGCTCACTAGGCTAATCCTCCGCCTTGCGGCGCCGGCACACCGGGTTCTAGTCCCGGTTGGGGCGCCGGATTCTGTCCCGGTTGCCCCTCTTCCAGGCCAGCCCTCTGCTGTGGCCCGGGAGTGCAGTGGAGGATGGCCCAGGTGCTTGGGCCCTGCACGCCATGGGAGACCAGGAAAAGCACCTGGCTCCTGGCTCCTGCCATCGGATCAGCGCGGTGCGCCGGCCGCAGCGCGCCGGCCGCGGCGGCCATTGGAGGGTGAACCAACGGCAAAGGAAGACCTTTCTCTCTGTCTCTCTCTCTCACTGTCCACTCTGCCTGTCAAAAAAAAAAAAAAAAAAAAAAAGGATCTGCATAGACATGTATCAGAGAACACGTGCTCCCAGGTATGCATTTGTGTGCCTGGATCGTGAAGGATCTTCCAGAAGTGGGTAATGTCAGGAAGGGGAACTGGGTGGTGGCTGGGAGGCAAGGTGGGAGATTTTTCTCTGGACATCTTTTTATACTTGTTGCTTTTTGAATTAACTTTTCCAAACAATGAGCCAATAAATAATGAATCCAGACACAACACCAACCAAGCCAGCAAGCGCACTTGGGCGCTGGGCCCGGCTCTCTGCTGGGCTGGTCTGTGGGCCTGGAGCTGGCAGGGCAAGGGGTTTGACTGGCATTTGGCTGCACTTGGCAGGAGCAGCCAGGCTGCTGGGAGGGGGAAGCGGGGATGCCACAGTCTTCCCGGAGCGTGAGGCATGGGTGCACTTGCTTTCATTCTCATCCATGTGGCTTGGTCGCCGGGCCCATGGCACTGCACTCTAAACTCAATTAGAAATTTAACAAACCTTATAAATCCTCCCCAGCCCGAGTCTTGTAAATCTCCGGAGCGGGGCTGGCTTAGCACTTATCCATCTCCAGCTTAATGACCTCCCCAGCCCGGCCTGGGAATGACTCAGGGCTGGCGACAGGGCTAATTAGTGAGTGCAAACTGCAGCGGCAAGCAAGGTGAGAGAGGACGGCAAGCCTGGTCCCTGCCCCAGTGACCCCAGGGGGCTGCGTCTTGGCCCTGGGCCAGGCCAAGCCTTGGGACTCCTTGGCTCCTGATGGGGGGAGGGACAAGGGGAACAGACAAGTGTCTGCCTCTTGGATTGTCACGTGGCCCTGTGGACTGTGCCATTGTCAGGTGGGCTGATGTGTGGTCAGTGGCCATGTGGGCCATAAGTGCTCTCCTAAGGAAGCAGCCAGTTTGTGGGCGGATCTGAGACTGTGTTGGAAGCATGCGTGGGGGGCCAGAGTTGTGCAGTGGGTAAGGCTGGCTCTTGTGACACCAGCATCTCATAGGAGTTCTGGTTTGTGTCCTGGCTACTCCACGTAGGATCCAGCTCCCTACTAATGCACCTGAGAAGGCAGTGCAAGACGGCCCAAGTCCTTGGGCCCCTGCACCCACGTCGGAGACCCGGAAGAAGCTCCTGGCTCCTGGCTTTGGCCTGGCCTAGCCCTGGACCATTGCTTCCATTTGGGGAGTGAACAATCGCATGGAAGTTCTCTCCCCCACCCCCTCTGTCTCTCTCTCTGGGTATGGTGTTTCCACACAACACGTGCAATCAGAAAGGGTCCAGCTAGCCTCGTTGTTAAGGACTCAGGGTTCAGAGTTCGCGATGTTGAGGTGAGGTTTTCCAGCCAAGCTGACTGACCTTGGGAGGTGATGAGGACCTGGATCTGCTGGTACCTTGACCTTAGACTTCCAGCCTCCGGAGCCACAGGAAACAGTGATTTATTTTGGTCAGCGGCCAGGTTTATAGCTGTGCATTTGGGCTACAGGCCGGGGAGGGTGGGGGGAGGTTAAGGCCCTCCCCTCTCAGCCTCCACTACCCCTGCTCGGATCCTGGAGGCAGCCCTGGCACGGGCTGGGGGCGCTGATGTCTGCCGGCTCCCACCCCCACCCCGGCACCTCTCTTCCTCTCCCTGTCCTTGACCCCAGGAGGAGGCCTGAGTAATTGGTTCCATCCAAGCCTCACCCTCAGTGGTGTGAAAGGGAAAGTTATGAATATTTTTATCTATAACTCACGATGAATAAAAATTTAATTACACTGAAAAATTTAAATTTCATAAGAAATAAATATTAATCCTGGAGAGTGACTTTTGTGGGATGTTAACTTTCAGATGTCGTTACTCTGGAGATACCTGGACATGGAGAGGGAGGGAAGGCCCTGTGCAGGCTCGGGGTCTGGGGCTGGGGTCTCTACCCCCGAGACTGGGGGCCGGAGGACTCAGACCACCCCACAGGGGAGAGGCGGGGTGGTGGCGCCGAGGGTCTCGCGGCTCACCCTCCCTGCTCCTGCCCCAGCCCCTGTCAGTCACTCCCTCTCTTCGATGACATTTCATCACCAACCGCATCCAGACAGTTCTCCAGGTGCCAGGGACGCTGCAGCCGCGGGGGAGCCAGGCATCGTCCTTGGCCTTGTGGAGCGTTAAGGTCATGTGCAGACACAGACAGGAAATGAGTAGCCACCGACAGCACTGCCCGGTGGACGCCTTTCTATGGGCACCAACCCCCCTCCCTCAACCCTTGGTTTTGTTTCATTATTATTGTGATTTTTACCTAAAAAATTTCCAGTGTCACACACATCTAGAAGGTGTGCGAAACAAGCAGCAACACCCCGGGGAACGGACGTGACGAAGGAGAAGCCAGGCTCCTTGGGTTAATGGATGTCACACGGCGCCTTGGGCTGGACATGGGGGCAGGGCCCTGGCCTTGGGCACCTTCACAGACTGCCCGGCGGCAGGTCCCTGCTTCCTCACTGGGGAGAGACCCGTATGGGGCTAGGGTGGCTTCATATTGGTAACCACACCTCAGTTCATGCTTATGACGTGTCTTGTGCGCCCAGCCCGAGTCTAGGTGCACTATGGGTATAAGCTCATTGAACTCTGACCCCGTCCAAGTAGGGGCTGCTGTCACCTCCATTCTATTGATGAGAAACAGACACTGAGAGGTTATATAACAAGGCCCAAGTCACCTAGCCGACGAAAGGCTGAGCTAGGTTTCACCTGGGGGTCCGGGCTTAGGGCCCCCTGGCTCCTCTGAGATGGGCGAGCCCAGGGCTTGGTCCAGGTGCCCTCTGGAACCGCCGCACACCTCTGCGTGCTTCCTGGCTCCAGGGCCTGAGCGAGTCTCTCCAGCTCTCTGAGCTTCTGGTTGCCTCCTTGGAGCAAGGGAGCTAAAAATCCCCATGCCGCACGCCACAGTGTTGGTGTGGGGGTGGGAAGGGGTGGCAGAGGTGGACACCACACCCTCGGCATGGTGACAAAGCTGATGGTTCCCGTGAGCTGCTCTGGGCGCTGACACAGATACCCTGAGCGCACTGTGCGTCTCCTGGGGAGGCAGACCCTGGTATCACTGCCCGGGGGCCTGGGGTGGTCAGCAAAGCTTCCTGGCAGAGTGGTGGAGGCACGGGATGGAGAGGGCAGGATTTGGGACCTGCTTTCCAGGAGGGCTCTCGCAGCGGCAGAGGCCGCCATCTCTGCGGGGCCGGATGTGGCCAGGCTGGGCCCCCAGCTGCCCACCGCTGTCACTTCTCCTTTCCTGACATGCTGAAGCTGGGCTGCAGAGCCCGGGCCCGAGACTGTGTGCACCTGGACGGAGGAGGGGACGATGGCACGGCCACCTGGACTTGGGTGTCAAATGAAGTCCTGGGCTCCCCAGCCTGAGGCCAAGGCTCAAGGTGCTGGGGGCGGGGGCTGGGCCCCAGCACCCAGAGCGCCTTGTCTGTGATGTGGTTGGAAGGGGACACTCATGCCCCCGCTGTGGCATGGGCAGTCCTGAGGAAGCTGGGCCAGGGGATCTGGTTTTCCTGTGTTCTCCAGGGGCCACACGGACCAGGTACCCCTTGGTATGGGAAAATGCCCTGGATCGGATTGTTGTTAGGCAGGCCCAGGCCCCCGGACGTGGGGGCTTTCCGCACTAAACAGGAGGTCCATCTTCTGTAGCAAAAATACAGGCACACGTCACCCCCCTCCTCCAGGCCGGCCCCAGACTTAACACATATTACAGTCAGGTATCCAGATGTGGATATGCACGCAGACACACATGTGTATCCAAACACACACGTGTGTTCCCACAGACACATGTGCAGATACGTGTGCACAGGCCTCTGCATCACCATGGAGACCCTTGGAGTGGGCGGGGCATGCATACCCGGAACCCCTCACCTTCCTGACTGCATTCTGCTGATGGAATGCTGTAATATTTTTCTATTAAATGTTGCATTTGTTGTGCCTTTTAGCAGATCCTCTCATTAAAAATGATATTATCCCCATAAATAAGCTGGCGCCCCAGAAGAGCGGCCGGCTCCATTCCTCTTCCTAATTGAGGCACTTAGCTTTGATTTGCACGTCCGTACGTACCGAGTGGATTAATTTTCAATTAATGCTCCTGCGCTGGGCAGCTGCAGACAGCATGGGCTCATGCAGCCCAGTGGCCTAGGAACGGTCGCCA
The DNA here is from genome assembly GCF_051225735.1 of Oryctolagus cuniculus. Taxonomy (NCBI): domain Eukaryota; kingdom Metazoa; phylum Chordata; class Mammalia; order Lagomorpha; family Leporidae; genus Oryctolagus; species Oryctolagus cuniculus. Next base: position 136,918,653 of record NC_142873.1, on the reverse strand, counting down.
TGGGAGCTGGGGGCGACGCAGGTGCAAGCCAGGAGGTTCCAGCCATGGTTTGCAGTTCACGGTTCCTGGCCACCAGGGGGCAGTGTGGAGCACAGTGGTTTTGTTGGCTTCCGGGCCTCATCTGCGGGAAGCGCCTGACCAGGTGCTAGGAGTGGGCGCCCAGCTCTGGACTTTGCTGCTGGAGGCCTTGCGCCTGTCTGATCTCGGCTATCGCGGGCTCTCCTCTGTGGGCCCAGCGCTCTGCATAAACATGAATGCGGTGGTCTCAGCGCCTCTGCTTAGCCGGACCGTGAGTTTGTCCTGTTGCCCCCAGACCTGTGCCTGGTGTGCGGGTGGCTGTCCCTTGTCCCTTGGGCTACCCAGCTCCATGGGACCTCTCTTCTCTCCCTCTCATGGTTATCGAAAGTGTTGGCAATCAGGCAGGTGAACGGGAGGAAGGGATGTGGGCATCTCACCTCTGTGTTTTGTTTCTCTTGACGTCGGGGCCTGCCTGCTCAGCTCCTGATGGTGGGTGGGGCTCCTCCTCCTCCTAGCTCCAGAACCTCTTGCGGCTCCAGTTAAAGATCCCTCTCTCTCGGGCTGGCAATGTGGTGTTGGGCCTCCATCTGTTTGTCAGCAGCCCGTGTGGGTGCCGGTTGGAGTCCCAGCTGCTGTTTCCACTCCACCTCCCTGCTAATGCCCTTGGGAGAGCAGTGGAGGATGGCCCTGTGCCCGCATGGGAGACCTGGAAAAGGCTCCCTGGCTCCTGGTTTTGGGCTGGTCTAGACCCAGCTGTTGGCAGCTGTCTGGGGAGTAAACCAGAGGATGGAAGACCTCTCTCTGTCTCTCCCTCCCTCTCTCTGTAACTCTGCCTTTCAAATGAATGGAATGCATCTTTAAAAGGTATTGAGATCTCTCGCTCCAAAGCCAGCCCCTGCCAGCATCAAAGCAGATTTCCAGAGCTGGTGCCTTCCTCTTCTGGGCCCAGCAACACCTGCTTTCCCGACCACGGCTTCTCCTCCATTAGGGTCAGGATTTCTCTGGAACAAAGAATGTAAGCTCGTGTCAGCGCCATCCTGCCTGGCCTCAGAGCCTCACTCCTGCTGTGGCTCAGAGCAACACTGGGGGGGATGGAACACTCGGGCCAGGAGACCTGGGTTCAGATCCTGCTGCGTCTGCTCAGCTCTGTGACCTTGGTGAAGTTGTTCCTCAGGTTTTCTGTAACACAAGGGCGATCAGAACTGTGGCGTTGACTGCATGAGACTTTGCATGAGACTCATCGCCCAGAGTGCGGTCTTCGGGCTTTGGGCAGCTCAGCCCCTACCCAGACCTGCTGACTCTGAACCCGGATTTCAGCGAGAGACCCGGGGCTCCCTGTGCACACTCACGTTTGAGAAGTTCTGACGTAGTCGAGCTTGGGGTAAGAACTGGGTGTCACGCTAGTCGTCCAGTGAGACTCCCTTGGGACAGGTGTTAGTGCAGAGCTTAAGATGCTGCCCAGGGTGGGGGTGGGGAAGTGTTGTGGCACAGCAGGTGAAGCCACAGCCTGCGATGCCAGCATCCCATATGGGCACCAGTTCAAGTCCCGGCTGCTCCACTTTCGATCCAGCTCCCTGCTAGTGGCCTGGGGGGAGCAGTGGAAGATGGCCCAAGTGCTTGGGCCCCTGCCACCTATATGGGGGACCCAGAAGAAGCGCCTGGATCCTGGAATCTGAGGAGTGAGCCAGTGGATGGAGGATCCCTCTTTCTCTGTCTCTCCCTCTCTCTGTAACTCTTTCAAAATAAATAATAAATAAATCTTTTAAAAAAGATGCTGCTTGGGACCCCTGGGCCCTGGCTTTTCTCCAAATTCCAGCTTCCTGGTGTGCACTCTGGGAGGCGGCAGGCGAGCAGGTCCTTGAGTGCCTGCCACCGTGTGGGAGACCTGGACTGAGTTCCCGGCTCCTGGATTTGGCCTTGGGGCATCTGGGGAGTGAACTTGTGGATGGGAGTTCTCTGAGTCTTTTCCTGTCAAATAAAAACAAAATAAAATGATTTTTTTAAAAAGAATACCTCCTGTCAGATTCTGGCCCTGGAGCCAAGACAAGGAGCTCACCTCCCGGCTCTGTGAATGAGAACTGGGCGCTCACTTCCGCCTTGCAGCCGGGTCCCAAGTCAGTGACCAGTGACCAGTACGTGGTCTCCTGGATCTAGGAGGTCACCCCACAGCCAGGGCCCCTGGCCCGCTTGCCTGCTCCTCCCCCAGCAATAACCCTCCAGGGCCCCCTCCCTGAATCCTGCTGTGAGCTGGCTGCTTCCTGTTTGGGTCTTAGGGGCAGCTGTGGCTGCAGGACAGGGTGGAGGTGGGGGAAGGGAGGATGGAGCAGCGGTGCATGACAGTGTCCTTGGAGGGGGCCTGGTTCCTCTCTGGCTATGTAGGAGTGGTGGGAAGGAGGCCCAGCCCTGGATGGTGCTGTCCACACTGCCTCCAGAATATTCCATCTTGTTTCCATAATAGCTTCTGTCACCGCTCTTGACAAGCCGGCCATGAAGTCTTTGGCACAATTGTAAGAATTATTAACATGTGAGGTTTTATGTTATTTGACAGCTGGCGGTTCCTTTAGCACGCACAGCACCCCGCTTCTCCCTTCCCTCTCATCCCTCCCCTCGCTGTCGCCCTCCCCACCCCGGGAGGATGGGGGGGCCTCTCAGTCACTCTCCCTGGCGTCTGCACATCTGGGGAAGGGGCCTCTCTCTGGCCTTAGCTGGAGTCGTTGCTCATCGTCGGCCAGCCTCATCCCGCTCCTGGCTCTGACGGCTTCCACCTCTGCCTCCAGGCCCATCTGTCTCCAGATGTCTCTCTGTGCTCCAGATTCCTCACCCGACACACCCCCAACCAAACTCTGCCCTCTGCCCCAGCCCTGGCTCTGCTTTCCGCAGGTGATGGTCCAAGTCCTTGAGTCCCACCAGTGCCTCTCGCCGTCATCCATCTCCTTTCCCAGACCGGAATTCTAAGGACCACCCCTCTTCCTGCACCTGCACAGTCTCTCCAGGCCTTGCCCATTCTGCTCCCTAAAAGCCTCTTGACCTCCCCTCCCCTCCCCTGCCGTCTTCTCCCTGCCTCTCCCTACTGTCTCATCTGCTGTTCCGGTGTCTCACTGGTCGGTACCCTGCCCTCTCCCCCAAGGCTGCAGCTGCTCCCTCCACCTGGGCAGGCAGGGAGCGCTGGAGAACTGATGCCCCTCCCTGCCGCTCAGGGCCCCTCTCACCCATGGCTGCTGGGAGCTGGTGTACAAATACCCCAGCTCCTTCTCCCCCTGAGGCCCACGCTCCACCCTGACTCCCAGAGGTCGCAGCCAGGCGAAGCTCCATCTCCCCTGGGCAGGAACCGGCTGGGCCAAGGCACCCTCCCCAGCTCCAATCCCCTCCCTGCCCCGTTTCCCCACTCCCCTCCCGATGTTGTCGGGCACCACACACTCAGTCCTTGTTTCCGAGTCTGCTTCTGGGGGCACCCAAGGGAAACCAGGCCATGTGCACCGCCTCTCCCGCACCTGCAGCCAGGTGAGCCGTGGGCACACACATCAGACTCTCTCCCGTCCTGGTGGTCTCAGCGCTGCGCCCGCAGAGTTCTTCCAGCTGAGCTGGGGCGTGGGTGCCAACAACCTGCCACACACAGTATTTGCAGGCTGCCACGTGCATGTCAAAGGCAGTCACCCCAGGCCTCAACCAGTGCGCTTTTATAAAGCGTGACACTTTGTATATAAAATAAGCTTTCTTAATTAAAAAACCTGCCAATGGGTGCAGATACAGTGCATCTGTGCTGAAGAGAAACACACTCTCAGATATCAACGTGTGTCCCACACTGTGCTAAACCCAGCTTGCGTCGGTTAGCACGAGCATGAGCAGATGGACAGGTCTGACACAGACCTCATATCTGATCAAAGTGGCATTTCAGTCTGCAGAGAGGACGAGCGGGTAAGTTGGTGACAAAATGGTGTGGACACTCGGCTAACTGTTTGGGAAAGAGAAGGACTTCTCCATCGGGCACATTCGGGTGGATCAGACTGTCAATGTAGGGCCAGAGCCGCAGCTCACTAGGCTAATCCTCTGCCTGCGGCGCCGGCACACCGGGTTCTAGTCCCGGTTGGGGTGCCGGATTCTGTCCTGGTCGTTCCTCTTCCAGTCCAGCTCTCTGCTGTGGCCAGGGAGTGCAGTGGAGGATGGCCCAGGTCCTTGGGCCCTGCACCGCATGGGTGATCAGGAGAAGCACCTGGCTCCTGGCTTCGGATCGGTGCAGCGCATGGCCATAGCAACCATTTGGGGGGTGAACCAACGGAAGGAAGACCTTTCTCTCTGTCTCTCTCTCTCTCACTGTCTAACTCTGCCTGTCAAAAAAAATAAAAATAAAAAAAAGTCAATGTAGGATGCAACATCACGAAAGATCTGGAAGCAGCAAAGGGAGTATCACAGCCTGGGCGGGGCGGGGGGTGGGGGGGCTTCCCGAGTGTTCCACCAACGGGAGAGACCACAGACAAGACCGTGAGAACAGCAAAATGAAAACAGGGAATGGGAGAGCTAAACAAAATAAAAACCTGGCAGATCGCCTGGGAAAGTATATTAGCTGCATTCACTACAGAAAAAAGGAAAGAGATGGAGTGGGTTTAGCTGAATCAACCTCTGCTGTAGTTGGCACCTGACGCTGGTATATCATCGACTTAAAAAGTCAGCGGAAGCCGGAACAAATCCCGAGACAAGCGTCCAGTTGTCTGCTGGTGAGAGGGCTCATTCTCATGACCAGGAAGTTCTGCCTGGAGTCCAGCCTGCATTCCTCATGCTGCCACGAGGACCTCTTTTCTTGCGGTCTGCAGGGGAGTTGGGAGGACCTTTCCTTGGGGTGGCTCCCGAGGCATGCAGGTCAGGAGGCACTGGTGTGTGTGTGCGCATCAGCGAGTGTGGACCAGTCACAGGGGGTCTGGCAGGGTGCAGCCTTCTCCAAAGGACTCGGCGACCGTCGCTTGGACACCGGGGTCACAGCTGGCCCTGGCCTTGTGCTGTCCCCCATTATGTCCCCATTGCCATCCTGAGCACACCCTCATCCTCCTACCCGGTCCTGGGTCCCATCCTGATGGCCACGTGGTTTGAGTCATGTCTGACCCCCAGTCCACCCACTCTGGGCCTCCACAGGAGCCCCTGTGGTCAGTGCGGCCGCTCTGAGCCACGGCTGTGGCGGCGGTGCAGAAGCTAATCCACTTTTATCTCGTTATGGTGACAGCCACCCTGTTAAACGGAATGGACTATTGATTCGGGGCTCACTTCCAGCCCTAGGATTTTCCATCACAGACATGAACAGAATAGGAGAAAAGCAACACTTATTAACTTGGGTGCCAGTCAGAGAGAGGCTGGGGCGCAGGCAGCGGCTGGGCAGGCACAAGCCTTGGCTCCTCCTCCAAGGTGGACCGTGGGGTTAGCGGCAGGCAGGGACGCCTCCACGCACACTGGCATGCACCCTGGCCAATCAGCACGCACAACACTGGTGCATATCTACACATCTCTGACACAGATAGCCACAAGTTCACTGGCACACGGCGATGCTTAACCCCTCACTGGCATGTGTCTGAACCCACTGTGGACACCAACAGACACTCAACACAGACACACGACACTGACAATGATGTGCAAACGAGGCTGGCACACACACACACACAAGACCCACACATAATCCAACACTGACACACACAGACACATGATACTGACACTGATTTGAAAATGAGGTTGGCACAAATATACACACACACAACTCTACACATAATCCATACTGACACAGACACATGACACTGACACTGATGTGCAAACGAGGCTCACACACACACACAACACCCACACATAATCCATACTGACATGCAGAGACACAACACTGACACTGATGTGCAAATGGGGCTGGCACACACACACACACACACTCATAACACCCACACATAACCCAACACTGACAAGTCGCATGCCCAGCACTGTCATAGGTACCCACAAAACTGATGCATATGTGTAAGCAAAGCTGACACACACACACAATTCTGACAGATCACACATGCACAGCTGGAACACATCTATACACACACTCAACCTTGAAACACATACATGCTGGCACGAGCACACTCGCATGCTCACCAACACACACATGCACACAATGCTGACTCAAGTACATCCCTGCCATGGACACAGATCTACATACACAACATGGGGCTGGTGCTGTGGTTCAGTGGGTTAAAGCTCCAGCCTACAGTGCTGGATCCCTTATGGGCACCAGTTCGAGTCCCAGCTGATCCACATCCAATCCAGTGCTCTGCTGTGGCCTGGGAAAGCAGTAGAAGATGGCCTAAGTGCTTGGGCCCCTGCACCCACGTGGGAGACTTGGAAGAAGCTCCTTGCTCCTGGCTTTGGATCGGCACAACTCCAGCCACATTTGGGGAGTGAACCAGTGGATGGAAGATCTCTCTCTCTGGCTCTACCTCTCTATGCAACTCTGTCTTTCAAATAAATAAAAAGAATTCTTTAAACACACACAAACACACACACACACCACTGTCCATGCTCACAGAAGGTCGACACACACACGATGCTCACAGTATACAAGCACACTGTCACATAGCAACACACATGCCCACCACCGGCACACGTATGAGCCTACTGCCAACACATCTTCACACTCAGCTCTGGCACACACATGTACTCCAGCCTGACAAGATGCACACACACCACACACACATGTACTACACACACTACACACATGTACATGCAACACTGACATGTAAGCACCCAGCCTGTGTTGCCACATACACATCCAGTGTGCCCCACAGGTGCACCACACTGCCCACGTGTGCCCACCATGCTGCCGTAGAGAGACACAGGGGCTGGTGCACCGTGCACGCACTCTTGCGCATGGTGCCTACGTGAACGCACTCATGGGCCCACACCCTAGCAGCATGTCCCGTTCCCACCACGCCCGCCTCCCAGCCACTCACCGGTGTCATGCTGGGGGCCGGATCCCGACAAACACAAATACCACAGCGACACCGGCGTGTTTCTCTGCCATCTGTGTGGACACGCAGGTGATTGATGCACACACAGAGCACACACACCTACACAGTCCCCAGTCATTACAGAGCCCCCTTCCCACTGTGTCCCAGGCGGTGCATGCTGGTGGGGAGGGGCTGCCCAGCAGATCACGTGGCACACATGGTGCAACCAGTGCCTGCTGCCCCGCCCCCCACCACGGGTCACACAGCCCTTGCTGTTGTAAACACTTCAGCTGCACAGACTTGACGCATCTCTAGCACAGCCTTTGGAGGGGGGTGCTATCTGTCATTAGCCCCAGTCTGTAGTTGAGGGACGTTGGCACAGAGAGGCTAAGAGACTTGCCCATGGTCACACAGCTGTGAAGCGGCAGAGCTGGGATTTGAACCCAGGCCATCCAGACCCCAGAGGCTGTAAGTGTGACCTCGAGAGTACTGTTGCATCTCACCTGCATTGGTTTCCCCTGCAACCTCCCCTTACATGAGGCCTGCACACACAGATGCACACCCACAACCAGCAGGGTTGTCCTCCTGGCCTGGCTTCCCAGGAGGGCTGAGTGCCTGGGGGGGCACTGGCTGAGGACTGGGCTGGGGCCTGTCTCCCATGGGAGGCAGCTCATGCTGGAAAAAGCCCTGGAGGCCGGTGCTGTGGCTCAATAGACTAATCCTCCACCTGTGGTGCCGGCACACCAGGTTCTAGTCCTGGTCGGGGCGCCGGATTCTGTCCTGGTTGCTCCTCTTCCAGGCCAGCTCTCTGCTGTGGCCAGGGAGTGCAGTGGAGGATGGCCCAAGCGCTTGGGCCCTGTACCCTATGGGAGACCAGGATAAGTACCTGGCTCCTGCCTTTGGATCAACGCGGTGCACCAGCCGCGGCGGCCATTGGAGGGTGAACCAACGGCAAAGGGAGACCTTTCTCTCTGTCTCTCTCTCTCACTGTCCACTCTGCCTGTAAAAAAAAAAAAGAGAGAGAGAGAGAGAAAGAAAAGGGCCTGGAAAGGTCTGAGCTGAGCAGTAGGCAGGGGCCTTTGCCGGGGCAAGCGTGGGCTGGCAGGTGTCCTGCTGAGCATCACGGCTCCCTGTCCCTGGTAGGTCAGTCCCCAGGCCTCTTCCTCTGCCTACTTTCACATCCCCAGCAATGGCTGCTTTGTGTAGCTCAGATCTCCGGGGGGCCAGGGCCTGGGGGCCCAGCGCTGCCAGGGCACCGAATATCTCCAACAGGGCAGGGGAGCAGCTGAATCAGAAATCGAGACTTGAGTGTGCTGGGCCCTGAGCTCTGGAACAGGTTCTAGACTGTGCACTAGGAGGCCACAGCCCAGCGACAAAAGCTTGGAATGGAACAGCCCGTGCCCAATCCTGCTTGGACCCCCACTCCCTCTGTCTGACAGCGGCCAGGTCACTTAACGTCTCTAATCTTCAATTTCCCCATCTGAGAGATGCAGCTAATGAGAGCACCTGACCCACAAGATTAGAATTAAAAAAAAAAAATGACACTGGTACAGGGACTGGCATATGGGGTGGGACACGTGTTCTTCCCTGCTCCCTAGGCTGCTGAGTTCTTGGGGCAGCTTCCCCACGCCCACAGTCAGGATAGGAACACAGAAATGGGCTCAGCTCCCTCTGGGAAGGACCGCAGAAGTGCCTTATTGGCCAGGGCCTGGTGTCCGCGGGCCGGGGGGTAGCCATGGGCTGAATGTGCTCCTGATAGGGCTCCTGCTTGGAAGCCCTATCCCCGGAGTGATGCGGTTTGTGGGGGTTGGGGGGTCAGGGTTAGGTGAGGTCAGGTGGGCGAGGCCTCTGCGAGGGACAGGTGCACCAAGAGGCCCGGGGAGCACAGGTGGCAGCCGGGACAGGAGGCCTCGCCAGAACCCAGCTTGTGCTGATGCCTTGGCCTCTGTCTTCTAGCCTTTGGAGCCAGGCAGACCTCTGTCTGGTGCTGAAACCCCCTGCTGGTGGTATTTTGCTTTGACAGCCAAGCTGGCTAAGCTGGGGCGGCAGGCTACTGTCAAGGTGCGGGAGAGGCCACTGGCAGCCGGGCAGACTCTGTGCTCAGGGCCCAGCTGTAAGCTGTGGGCCCAGGCAGGGGAGGGGGGACGCTGTCCTGCAGCCTACTCTGTTCGGTGAGCCTGGAAGTCAAGGTCAGGGGAGTGGGGGAGAGTGGCGGAAGGCAAGGCCCAAAGTCGGCACCACCCCACTGCCCCGAGCCCGGTTCCTGGGGCTTGCTGCTGCCGCCATGGAACCCACGTGGTAGTGTGACCCTCCCCTCCCTTGGCCTGGGGCATCAGAGTCACCCTCTGGTCAGATTTCCCAAGGCATTCTGGAAATGGGGTGACGGTCAGAGCGGGAGACACCTGGGGACTCAGTGACACTGCCCTGTGGCTCTGCTCAGTCTCATCTGCCAAGTTGTCCTCCTCCCTCCTCTGCCCAGCTGTCCCCATCCCAGCCCCGCTGTCCCCTCCCCAGCCCTGCTGTCCCCTCCCCAGCCCCGCTGTCCCCTCCCCAGCCTAGTCCGACTGCCCCCTCCCCAGCCCCGCTGTCCCCTCCCCAGCCTAGTCCGACTGCCCCCTCCCCAGCCCCGCTGTCCCCTCCCTAGCCCGCTGTCCCCTCCCCAGCCTAGTCCGACTGCCCCCTCCCCAGCCCACTGTCCCCTCCCCAGCCCGTTGTGCCCTCCCCAGCCCGGCTGTCCTCACCCCAGCCCTGCTGTCCCACTTCACACTGCGGAGCTGACCTCCCTGTGCCAGCCCAGCTGTTGCTCAGCCCGAGCTCCGTTCGCTGCTCTCTCACCTCTGCGCAGCTGTGCTCCGCGTCAGTCCAGGTTTGCAGGCAGCTGTGCCCTTGCTGGCCCAGGGCCTCTGCTCTCACCTGGGTCAGGTGCCTGCTCTGCTCAGCTGCTGCTTCCTCAGGCCTGCCCAGCCGGCCCCTCTCTCCTTATGCAGCCCAGAGGTCTCCTCGCCGGGCACTTCTACGGGAGCGGAGGGGACATATGGGGTCCCCCTGCCTCGGGTAACCTCATGGCATCGTAGAGGGCACCTCCTGCTTTGCCCCAACTTCCCTTGGCCTGGGGGCCAGGGCACGGCCCCATGGTGTCTAATCCTAGTTCTGCCCTTCCCGGCACACTGGAAGGAGAGAACTCCCCTCCCCTTTCCTGGTCCCCAATCTCCAGAGTGGAGTGACACTCCGTCCCCTCCCCCACAGAGACAGGAGCATCCCCTGGACTCATCTGTCCCACCCTGGTCTGAAGCCCCAGAGGAGAAAAGACAGTTCCTGATTAAATATGCAAATTCCGGCAGAAGGCGGCGCGGTGATGGACGGGCTGTCAGGAGCGCAGGGCACCGTGGGATGTCTGTGTGCCTTCGTGATTAGTGAGGGGACACTGCAGCGGGGAGGGGCCGGTCCAGTGGGGCTGGGTCCCCCGGGGTGCCTGGGCTGGAGGGGCTGGAAGGGCCCAATGGGACGAGCTGCACCTGCCCAGACCGCCTTAGGTCCGGCTCCCCAGGCCTCCCCAGGTCCCTCTGAGGCAGGGTGCAAATTTCAGAAACACGGGGCTGGATTTGCTAGTGTGATCTGCACCTGCATCTCAGCTCTTGCCACGGGCCAAACAATAAAAGACACAATATTTACACAACTCACCGGGGGAAGCAATATTGGGCCATTGATTTTGTGTCCCTTGGATTTTCACGGTCTAAACCTTAATGGTTTTTAATCATAAAATATTAGCGCCACAGGGCACTTAGCACTGGCACCTCCCAGTGAGGGATGGCCCCCATGGCTCCTGCATGGGGAGCGCCCCCTCCACATATCTCCGGGGTTGTGGTGGGCTGGGTCCTGGCCTGGGCACAGCTGTGGGGCCCTGGAGTGTAGGGCAGGCGCCTGGAAGTCAGCCTGTGCCCGGGACGAGATCTGCCTTCCTCCAGGGCCTCCCAAACAGAAGTCTTTGCTCTTTCCTTCCCCCGGACCCACACTTCACCCCTTGTAGCTCAAGGCCTCCTCGCCCTGCCCCCCCAGCCCCTGATGGTTCTCCCAGGCGGGGGGCTCCACAAGGATCAGACCCCCGGACCTCAGGGCACTGGCGTTCAGTGGTGCTTGAATGAATGAAGGGCTAGACTCCGAAGTCTTGGATTCATTCACTCATTCCACCAATATTTACTGATTCCCCCTCCCTGTGCCTGGTCTCTGAGATGCATCAGACCAAGGACCTGCTCTCCCCTTGGTGTGTGCAGTGCAGGGGCTCAGGGGAAGCAAAGGTGGGTTTGGGGAGGGGAGCGTGGGGGGAATGAACAGGGGGATTGAGTCCCCGACTGTGACTGAGCCTCTGCATCCAGGGGATCCCTTGCAGAGCTCAGCTGTGAGGTGCTGAGAGCTGAGTGCATCGCTCTCAGTCCTGGACTTGGGGGGGGGGGCTTCCTGCAAGGGGCTTCCTTGGAGAGAGAAAGAGAGGAGTGTGTGTGTGTGTGTGAGTGTGTGTGTGTGTGCAGGAGGAAGCCCTGAGAGGGGCAGGTTTCTCTGGCGCAGAGGAAGAGGTGGGCGGGGTGAATGTTGCTGTTGTTGTTTATTTGTTCTGAAAAAGAACACGCGCGCATCCCCCCACCCCCTCCCCACTGCCTGCGGGGAAGTCGATAGCGATGGATTAAACAGCAAGAGGAAGGCTGGGCGCACAATTGGAAGAAAGATAAAGATAATTAAAACTAATTCCAACTGCTCCCAGAGAAATCAATTTCATAACTTCGGTGTGTCCCGAAACTTGTTCCTGCGGCTCTGCCCTGTGAGTGCGCAGGTGCAGGTGCCGCGGTGGGCGTACATGGGTGCTGGCAGGTGCAGGTGTGCACGGATGTGTGCACATGCACGCATGTTTGAATGGACACACGTGTGCTCCGCGTGTCTGGGGCACACGCAGATGGGGGGGCAGCAAGTCCTCTAGCTGTCCGTGTGGTGCCAGCTGATGACCTCACTTTTGACAGTGGGTGACGAGGGCCAGAGACGAGGGTGGTTGGTGGGGGGGTTAGGCCCCCTCTTCTCCACCAAGGCCTTAAAGGCCACCTGCCTGGTCCAGTTCCCCTTCCCACCCGCGGGCAGCAGGGGCCCAGAGAGGGCAGGCTTACAATGCTGCTCTCTGGTTTCCTCTGCTCTAGCAGCTGGGGGGGGAGGGAGAGCTGAGCTTACGTGGCAGGAGCCCCTGTGCCAATGGCCCCTTAGCTTGCCCACCCATTTATTCTTTTTTTTTTTTTTTTGACAGGCAGAGTGGATAGTCAGAGAGAGAGACAGAGAGAAAGGTCTTCCTTTTGCAGTTGGTTCACCCTCCAATGGCCGCCACGGCTGGTGTGCTGTGGCCGGCGCATCGCGCTGATCCAAAGCCAGGAGCCAGGTGCTTCTCCTGGTCTCCCATGGGGTGCAGGGCCCAAGCACTTGGGCCATCCTCCACTGCACTCCCGGGCCACAGCAGAGAGCTGGCCTGGAAGAGGGGCAACCGGGACAGAATCCGGTGCCCCGACCAGGACTAGAACCCGGTGTGCCGGCGCCACAAGGCGGAGGATTAGCCTAGTGAGCCGCGGAGCTGGCTGTGAGCTCTTCTGTTCTGGCTCCACCTTAGAGAAATTGAGACTGGAAATCGAGGCAGGTGGCTGGTGGGTTTAGTTTACCCAGGAAAGACGACACAGCTCCAAGCAGGGGACCCGTCAGCAAGGGACAGACTGCGGCCTTGCGTTAGAGGAAACAAAACAGGGAAACAAGTGGCATGTTCAGGGAAGTAAAGCGTTGACATGAGAAGGTGCTATTGCTTTTTATGATTTCCCCGAGAGCCAAGTTTGCTGATTAACCTACTACCCAAACTAATGGATTCTTTTATTCTTCAAACCCGGGCTGAGCGCCTGCTGTGCATCGGGTCGTGCGGGCTCTCTGGCTTGGTTGGGGACTGCGGAGACCGTTGCTGGCCCTGGGAGAGGTTCCTTTTCGGCAGAGGGCTGCTTGACTGTGGGGAATGGGGGATGGCAGCTCCTTCTCAGCCCAAGACAAAACCCTCGTAAGAGAGGTCTGAGATGCCCAAGGGCCCACCCTGGCTGGGATGGCTCATTTGTCATGGCTGACACAACTGGTAACGTCTCACAGGGATCTCATGGCTGGTGTCCCAGAGGACTCTCTGGTGTGGCGCCTGGAAGGAGGAGGCCAGGCAGGTCAGGAATCCTGCCCGCATCCCCTCCTCCCCGCCCTGAGTGTGCCCAGGGAAGGGTGTGGCCTGGCCTTGGGCTGTTCAGGACCTGACACAGACCCTGGTCACATCAGTGGGCATCAGTGGGCCCTAAGTGATTCCTCTCTTCCCCAAATGAAGCCAGGAAACTGACTCATGTTAGGCAGTAGTCACTCTAGCCGAATGGCCCTCTCTGCCCGTCTGAGTCTGTGTCCTGTCTTTAATCTACAAGGGGCTTCTGCAGTTCCTCAGGTGAGGAGATGTGGAACAAGTGCCTTGTGGGTAGTTTTCCCCTCTTGTAGGCCCTGAGCTCCTTGCAGGGGTCATGCTGAGAACAAGGGGTCGAGAAACAATACGTGGCTTTCCAGAAGCACCTGGTCCAAAAGTTCCTCTCCCAGCATGCCCATCCTTGGTACTCCTTCCATGGGCACCCCGGGGAATGGGGACTCCTGGGGTTCCCGGTCCCTGCAACAGTGCCTGCAGTTGCACAACTGACCTCTAGATGGCAGCATTGGCGAGCGGGAGCCAAGCGGGCCAAGCCAGGAGTGGGAGGGGCTGGGTGGGATGCGCTAAGTCCACAGCCGCCAACCTATGCCTTCAAGTCCCCGTCCTGTCCCACGGCCTGAAAGCAGATGTGGGTGCGAGAGAGGATGAAATGGGGGAGGGGTGGGGAAAGAAGGCATCTTGGGAATTCTTGGCCTGGGGAGAGAGGCTTGCCCCTTCTCTTCCTGAAACAGTGCTGTGTGAGAGCTCAGGATGCCAGCAGCTGGGGCTAGGGTCTGGGCAGGACACTGCAGCTGCCACCTCTGCTCTCAGAGGCCCTCAGGCCCTTAGGGGCTGACCGTCCCGGGCTGTGTGCATGGGCTGAGGGGGTCCCTGCAGCAGAGCCCAGCAAGGGGTGGGGCGGGGTGAGCCTGCACTCCACCCTCCTATCTGGGCTCTACCTTCCTTGGCACCTCCTGCGCTCTCTTCCTTTCCCCAGGAAGCCAAGAGGAGCAGATGGGAGCTGTCAGCAGCTTGTTAGGGTTACAGATGGGGAGACGGGGGCCAGCGGCGGGGAGGGAGGCAGGGAGTCAGAGCCACAGGGTTCCTGGTCAGGCCCCCGTGGAGCTGCGAGGCCCACTTTGGGGAGGCACTGGGGTCCGTCCTCTGGGTGCCCCCTAGGGAGAGTCTCAGGAGAAGCCCCCGGTTCTCCAAGGCAGCTGCAGCTGGTAGTGATCTGGAGGAGAAGCTGGGGCATGGAGAAGCCCAGGCATCCCGCGTCCCTCCCCAAGGCTGGCCAGCCGGTGCCAGCTGGACACCAGGGCCTCCTTTACCTCTGCTGTCCCAGCACGTCTCTGACTCCCCAGAGTTGGGAGCTGGAGGCCAGGGCTAGATCTGCTACAGGGAGGGGCTTTATGTGACCTCCAGACCAGAGGGGGACGGGGCTGAGGACACTCCTTGGCACACAGGTGTGCTGGGAAGGCTGCAGTGGGTGGGTTCAGCCTGGGGGGCTCTGAGCCACCTGCATGCCCTGGGTGCTGGGGCGGGAGGATGTCCAGGACGGACCACTGAGCTCAGACTGCCCACCCCGCCTCCAGCGTCTTGGCCACGAAGCAGTAAAGCAGCTGAGCATGGCAGTGCCCAGGGCTGGGACACTGCGGCCCTGAGCGTGGGTGGGCATGAGGTCTGCACGGACTCCTGGTGCCCTGCAGCAGGTCCTGTCTCGCTTTCAGCCCAGTTTTACCATCTGATAAACAATAATAATGATGATTGTTGGTGCTGCGGTGTAGTGGGTAAAGCCGCTGCCTGCAGTGCCGGCATCCCATAGGGGCACTGGTTCGAGTCTCAGCTGTTCCATATCTAATCCAGCTCTCTGCTATGGCCTGGGAAAGCAGTAGGAGATGACCCAAGTCCTTGGGACCCTGCACCCGCGTGGGAGACCTGGAAGAAGCTCTGGGCTCCTGGCTTTGGATTGGCCCAGCCCCGGCCATTGTGACCATCTGGGGAGTGAACCAGTGGATGGAAGACCTCTCTCTTTCCCTGAATCTGCCATTCCTTCTCCTCTCTGTGTAACTCTGTCAAGTAAATAAATAAATCTTTAAAAAAAATGGCCCCTTTCCTTTGGACCCTTGAATAGGGGTCATCAGTTTGCATGGATTGTCTTATTGGACTGTCAGCATCCCCCATGGAAAGGTGGAGAACCAAAGGAAGCGTGACTTGGCCAAGGTCACACAACAAGGGATAAAAACGCAGACCCAGGCCTGCCTGGGGTCAAGGCCCAGGTCCTTACTAGCGTTTCCCCTCGGCTGTCAGTGCTTTCTCCAGTGTGCTGCGGTGAGGGGCTGAGGCTCACTCCTGGGGGTGATCTCAGCAGGCTCAGGAGTGGATCAGTGAGAGGAGGGGACGCTGCAGGGGTCCAGACTGAGCTTGTGAAAATCCAGGACACCAGTTAACTCTGAATGTCAAACAATGAATAGCATTTTAAGTAGGTGTTTTCCATGTGCTACTGGGAGATGCCCATTGCGGCCGACCCCGGCCGGAAAATGCATTTTATTGTGTCCTGGCTAACTGTAAGGGATTGTGCAGGCGGTCAGGAGGGATGTGTGCAGGTCACGCCCAAGCTTTGTTCTTGGCTGTAGGGATGCCTCTTGGGGTTCACTTTCCACATCTGTGAAGTGGGGGAGAAAGAGCCAGCATCCAATGCGTGGTTCGATGAGGATGGCTTTGAGGCATTCAGCGAGCTTTGCCAAGATGAGCCTTGGTCTGGTCCAGCTTGAACCCAGGCCCCCGTCCATCCCCAGGACCCCCACCAGTCAGCGAGCCTCCCCCATAAGCTACACAGGTGCCCGCGACGAGCAGGCTGGTGTCCATGAGCGGGTCTCAAACACTTCGTGGGAGTCAGCGGTTCCTTAGTCTTCCTGGGGCACGGGCTGCTCAGTGCTGGTCAGCCCCGTGGCACCGCTGTCTGGCCCAAGAAGCATGCCATGCCTCAGCACCCCTGCTTCCTCCTTGGTGGTGCGGAGTCCAGGATCCACAGCTCAGCACCAAGAGGTGACAGTAAGTGGACACGGAGGACATGCTGAGTGAGCACATGTCCTGCCCTGCCTCCGGCTTTATCTTGTGGCGAGGGCCTGAGATGTGACACCAACAGACTGGCCGCAGCTCCAAAAGAGGGCCCGCCAGCACCCACATCACCTTCACCTGCCCTGGACGGATGGCTGGGGGCAGAAGCCGTGGTTCTTCATGGCCTGGGCTGGGGTGAGTGACAGGGGATTCATCAGTGTCCCATAAATTCCTGGGCACAGAGACACACACACTCAGCACGTGCACAGGTCAGTCCACACCTACCTGCCCAGCAGGCTGTCCTGATTCATCTGGCTCCACCTCTCACCTCTCACCAGACAGAGGTCCACCCTCTTTGTCCACTGTTCTCCAGCGTCTTAGTCTGTGGGCTTGCACTCCCACAGGTGGGGTGGTGTACTTTGCCAAGAGCCAGTTGTATTTGTTTCTAAATTAGTTTATGCCCGTGGCACTTAGTGAAATTGTATGATTCAGTTATATCATGAGTAACCCCAAATATTGTGAACACACAAAAAGCTGTTCTTGTGAAATGAAACCAATGCCTTTAGAGTGACTCTATAAAGGTGAATTGCTAAAAAAAATTTGCTGTCAAATTAGGAGTGGGGAAGCAACTGGTAAGATGGTAAGATGGGGGAAGTGAATTGTATGGCATCCAGATCACTGGGTGAGCTTTTCTTTCTTTTCTTTTCTTTTTCTTTTTTTTTTTTTTTGACAGGCAGAGTGGACAGTGAGAGAGAGAGACAGAGAGAAAGGTCTTCCTTTGCCGTTGGTTCACCCTCCAATGGCTGCCGCGCTGCAGCCGGCGCACTGCACTGATCCGATGGCAGGAGCCAGGTACTTCTGGTCTCCCATGGAGTGCAGGGCCCAAGCACCTGGGCCATCCTCCACTGCACTCCCTGGCCACAGCAGAGAGCTGGCCTGGAAGAGGAGCAACCGGGACAGAATCCGGTGCCCTGACCGGGACTAGAACCCGGTGTGCCGGCGCCGCAAGGCGGAGGATTAGCCTAGTGAGCCGCGGCGCTGGCTGTGAGCTCTTCTGTTCTGGCTCCACCTTAGAGAAATTGAGACTGGAAATCGAGGCAGGTGGCTGGTGGGTTTAGTTTACCCAGGAAAGATGACACAGCTCCGAGCAGGGGACCCGTCAGCAAGGGACAGACTGCGGCCTTGCGTTAGAGGAAACAAAACAGGGAAACAAGTGGCATGTTCAGGGGAAGTGAAGCGTTGACATGAGAAGGTGCTATTGCTTTTTATGATTTCCCCGAGAGCCAAGTTTGCTGATTAACCTACTACCCAAACTAATGGATTCTTTTAATCAGAGGCTTTATCTCTAGTCTCCTGAGCACACAGACACACACTCCCACTCCTGCACACATACACAACCCTGTTCACAGATACATGCGTCGGCTCAAGTCTTGTGTGATACACATAATATGCACACATGCACATGCACACATACAACACACTTCCACTCAGTAAGTCATATGTACCTGGGTGTGTGCACACACACACACACACACACACACGCTGAGCCCTTGTTCCCCTGCAAGAACAGCCAAGGCAATAAGCAGAGCTGGTTTTTAATCAGAAATTCTCCCTTTGGTGTTTCCCTCTCCTGGGCCCTGCGAGGGGCGGGGCTGAGGAGGACCACGGAGTGGGGAGGAGGTGGGAGCCAGGGAGGGAGCTGGTGGGAGGACTGGGCCTGGGGCTAGATCCACCTAGCAGGCACCCGGCTGGGGAGTGGGGTGGCGGCTGCAGGTGGGCTGGGTTCCAGCTGCATTCTTGAGTGCCCTGCTCTGCTTTTCTCTAAAATGGAGCCAGGGCTGCCTGGGGAGGCAGGCAGAGCCAGGGACGCACTTGGCCTGCTGGGCCCAGCTGCCCCCTGCTAGGCCTGGGAAGACCCAGCTGGGCTTCTCCAACCCCACATCAGATTCTTGGCTGCGCCCTTGGCCCTGCTGCTGAATTGCTCTGAGTCAGGCCAAGGAATCTGCATTTCCCCTCAGCCTGCCTCTTCCCCGGAATCTGAATTTTAAAATTTCTCCAGGTGACTGATGAGTACCAGAAGACTTGGTGTGACTTTGGCCAGACAAGAGCAGAGACTCCTGGAGTTCAGGGACCTAGAAGGAGCCTCATCCAGGGGTCCCCTGTTTTTTAAAGAGGAGCTAGAGAGCCGGAGGGCAAGGGATTTGCCCAAGGCCATTCAGAGAGGGGGCGAAGTTGCTGGAGTGCGAACCTGGGCTCTTGGCTTCCAAAACTCCTATTCTGTGAATCAGCCAGGATAGGCCAGGCTGTGCATCCATAACAAATAGCCCCGGTCTCACTGGCTGCAAACCATGTTGTTTTTTTTTTTTTTTTTTAAGATTAATTTATTTGAAAGGCAGAGTGATAGAGAGGGAGTGAGAGCAAGAGTGAGAGCGAGAGAGACAGGCATCTTCCATTTGCTGGTTCACTTCCCCAGTGGCTGCGATGTTTGGGGCTGGGCCAGAATGAAGCCAGGAGGCAGGAGCTCCATCTGGGTCTCCCACATAGGTGGTGGGCGCTGAAGCTCTTGGCCCACCTTCCACTGCCTTCCAAGGCACTTTAGCAAGGATCTGGACAGGAAGTGGAGCTGCTGAGACTCAAGCCGGAGCCCACATGGTATGCTGTGTCACAGGTGGCAGGCTAACTCACGGTGCCACAACATGGGCCCCAAACGACAGGGATTTATTTATTTTTTTTCTGCAGCAGGTGCGGGGAGGGTCGGCAGCAGCCCTGGCGATGGAACAGCCCCCACCTGGGATTCTGGAGGGGATTCTGAGCTCTGGAAGGGTACCTTGGGACAGAAACGTTCATTTCCGCTTGCAGTCATTGGCCAGAACCAGTGGCACACCTGGCTCCATGTGCAGGAAGTGAATTCCAGCACCCGCCAGGAAGGGGCAGTACTGGGACTACTTAGTGAACAGCTCCGATCACATCCACTCTCTGCCACCAGCAGCTGAGCACGGGGGCCAGGATGGGTGGCCCACAGCCTGGGGAGCCGCCTGCCCCCGTCTCTGGTGGGAGCATTTGGAGGAGCAGCTCAGGGCAGCCCCTCTCTTGCGCTCTTCAGCCCAGCCCCTGCAGCTCTATCTCTGGGACTCTCCTCTTTCTGTTCCAACCCGGGGGCTCCAGGGTCCAGTCCTGGCTTTGCCTCTAACTCCCTGTGCAGGAGGATCCGAGGTGGGCCCTTTCTCCTCCTCCTGTGGGCCTCAGTCTGCTCATCTGTGCGCTGGGACAATGCCTCTGAATCTCAGCTCCCATTGCCTGCTGCAGGAAGCATTTCGAAGACCGCTGCCTGTTGAGACAACAGACCTGGGGGAACAGACTTTATTTTTCCTCCTTTCCTGTCCCTGTTTTAGAAGATCCCACATATGTTGGGCCTGAAGACAACCCACGCGTCCTGGGAGCGGAGGGGGCTGCTGCTTCTGCCAGGAAATTCCGGGAGGTAGGGAGCTCTCCCGAGAAAGGGGCCAGGCTCAATCTGTCCCCTCCCCTTGTTGGGCAGCGGGCACAGGGGCCTTGGCGGGGGCATGAGGCCAGAGTCCTGCAGCTCCTCCCCTCTCTCCTGGACGCAGCCCCAGAAAGGGCTCAAGTCTTGGGGGATTCAGGGTCGGCATCTGGGAGTACTTCCTGGCAGAGGCCATTGTTGTCTGGGGGAATGGAGGCTAAGGACCTCTTCCTGGAAGTGTGTTTAATTCTTAATGAAGTCTGCAAAAGCTAAACATGTCTCCCGTGTTTAGTGTGGCAAAACACTAAGTTCTCACCATAAAAAACCCAGCACGGTGGTTATGGAGTCCAGAGTGAAGGTTGCTCCCCCTGCCAGGGGCAGCCCGGGCCAGCAGTTCACTGTGGGTTCTCCCAGGCCTTTCCCCAGACACGCACAGGAGAACGTAAGGTTTGATAATGCTGCTTTACACAATTGGCATCATGTTTGTATTTACACACTCAGAGCAGCACCCACCCAGCTACATACCCCATCACCCAGCCACCCATCACTCCCCTGCCCACCCACCTACTTATCCACCTACCCACCCACTCACTCTTGAGACAGGCACTGAGTCACTGCTGCCACCTGGTCCTGGGTTGGGCCCCGGCCCTTGCCGGCATGCCCTGGGCTGGCCCGGGGGAGGTCGTCGCTGGCTCCTCCTGAACGCCCTCTGTGCCCTGGATGCTTTCTTCTGGGCTGCCTTGGCCCACTCTACAGCTGCCCGGATGAAACACCACCTCCTCCAGGAAGTCTTCCCTGGGAATGAGTCAGTGTCTTCCTCTCCCTGCTATGCCTCCCTGTGCTTTCCCCACTCCCTTGGAGCAATGGCCTCCTGTGTGTGCCCCCTGCCCACTCCCAGACTGTAAACACAGCTCCCCAACGAGGGTAGGTGCTGAGATCAGGGTCAAGTGTGCACCCACCAACTCCAGCACGTGGGAGACACTGGATCCGAAAATGACTGCAACTTCCTGCTGGCGGGGACTCAGGGTGGCCCCCCGGAGGGGGGCTGGCTGTACCTCTCCGAGCCTCCCCCCTTCTTCTCCCTGCCTTTCCTGGTTCTCTGTCCTGCGCCAGCCAAGAGGTCTGGGGGTGGACTCTGACTTGTGTCAGAGAGTGTCCCAGTTTGAACAAACTTCCCAGCTGGAGAGCTCCCCACCCCCTACAGAACCCCTCTTGTGTGGGGAAAGGCTTTCTTGCGGGATACTGCAGTCTGCACCGAGGACGGCAGGGTGGGTCCAGGCCAGCTCGACCCGTCTTCCACGGAGGAGGGGACTACGTGCCGGGGGAGCCAGTGGCCTGCTTAAAGTCGCCTCACCAGGGGACGGAGGATTGGAGACCTGTCCCGGACTCCTGGGCCAGTGCTCCTCCTCTGAGCTGTAGCTGGGCCGATGACCGAGGCCGGCACGTGGGGGAAGTCCTCACCCTGTCCACCCTCTCCGGCTGTCGGTGTGGCAGGTCGGTGGGGCACAGCCTGCTGCCCCGGAGAGGCTGTCGCCGGGCCCCTCCCCCTACTTGCCGCCTCCTTCCCTGGCGCCTCTCATTTTTCCTCTGAAAGGAAAAAATTAATAGCAAATGTAAGTGAGCAATCTCGCGGCCGAGGCGGGTTTTCATTATTTGCGGCTGGGGAAGGCGGGCTGGGGCGCGCATCCCCGTGAAGCCTGGGTCCTGCCGCGAGCCTCGGCAGATAATTGAGCGGTGGTGGCGGCGGCGGCGGAGGCGGCGGGCGCGGCGCGGGTGCGGGAGCTGTATTATCATTAGAATTTACATGACACATTAGCCAGAAGTGGCAGCGTTCATCTTTCTAACCAAATCCCATTTACCAAATGAGCAGCCGGCACGTGTTTAATCGGATGGCTCAGTTCTCCACGCAGCCTTGTGCTCTGTGCGCCCGGACTGGGCTACTGTCCCTCTGGGCATGGGAAGGGGAGGCCATCGACCGTTACTGAGTGGCTCCGGGTGATGGTGAGTCCTTTGCATAACCCCTGTGGGCAGGCAGGGTATCATACCCATTTGATGGACCGGGAAACAGAGGTTTAGCTCAGGCAGGCCCTGCTTTGCCTCAGTATGGCAATAATAGTAAATAATAATAATGGTAGACTTAAGAGAGTGGAAGGAGAAGCAGACTTCCTGAGTTTGAATCTTGGATCTTCCCCTTGCCAGCTGTGCAGCCTCGGGCAGCTTACAGGACCTTCCCCGAACCTCCATCCTCACCTGTAATGGGCCCTGTGCAGCACTGGGGGCAGAGTGGTGAGCGCTGACCCCTGTTAGTTACTGCTGTCATTAGTTTTTATTTTTATTTTATTTTTTGACAGGCAGAATTAGACAGTGAGAGAGAGAGAGACAGAGAGAAAGGTCTTCCTTCCATTGGTTCACCCCCCAAATGGCCGCTATGGCCGGTGTGCTGCGCCGATCCGAAGCCAGGAGCCTGGTGCTTCCTCCTGGTCTCCCATGCGGGTGCAGGGCCCAAGCACTTGGGCCATCCTCCACTGCCTTCCCAGGCCACAGCAGAGAGCTGGACTGGAAGAGGAGCAGCCAGACAGAACCGGCACCCTAAACGGGACTAGAACTCGGGGTGCCGGCGCCGCGCACGGAGGATTAGCCTAGTGAGCTGCAGCACCAGCCACTGTCATTATTTTTACACTGGCAATGATTGTGCCCCCACTAGGTGCCAGGCACTCTCCATCCTGGACCCTCCGTGTTGCATTTTATTTCTTTCTTTATGTTTTTCTGATGAGTAGACCTGAAGCTCAGAGAGGTGAGCTGGCTTGCCCAAGGTCACCCAGCTCCTAGGAGGCAAAGCCACTTCCCGGGCTGCAGCTGGGTCTCTTGGAGACAAAGCCCTGTTTCTTCCCAGCTGTGCCAGCTGCTTCCAAACCCTAGAAGTGAGTTTGGCTTCAGAGCAAGATGGTGGAGTCCTTGATGGTTCTCTTTGAGCTGTTCCCCTCCTTCCTTCCCCCAACTCTTGGCCCCCAGAGACTTGCAGTGTGTGTGTGGGGGTGGTGGGAGGGGACAGGGGATGTCTACCTCTGCCCCCAGGGCCATCATCTGGTGAGCCCATCACTCACGCAGGGAAGCGGTGAGGGTTAATGATGGGGAACCCCTGATTGAGCACCTACTATGTGCTGGAACCTGGGGCCAGACGGAGATGAATGAGATAGAGGCTCCAATGACAACACAAAGGGTCTCACCCGACATCACATGATTAATTGCCGGAGGAAGGCCACAGACAATAGCTGGGGCTGGCGTTTGCTGGAGCACAGCCTGGTCCTGCACAGGAGCCAGGATCGCCGCCGCTGTGCCCATGGCCTTGCTCACTCGCCCGCCAACCATTCACTGAGTTCCAACTATGTGCCAGGCACCTTTCTGGGTGCTTGGTTCTGCTCTGCGCAGTGGGAGACCCTTCTGGGGTGACCAGGATTTGTGTCACTCGGCAAGTGCTCTAGAGAGGACGACACAGGCTGCTGGACTGGGGGGTGGATGGGGAGGTTTCTGGGAGGAGCAGGCCCTTGGGTGGGGTCCTGCCTTAGGAGGAGGAGCCAGCTGCGGAGTGGAGGGGGAAGGGCGTTCCAGGCGGTGTTCCGGACCCCCCTCCGTGTCCCTCGATGCCCCTCTTGGAGCACTGGAATGTCTCATTCCCAGGGTGGGCTGGGGGGAGGGGGGCTCGCTGATGACTGCCTGCAGATGAATTGGAGAGTAGCGTCCTTTTCAGTCTATGGCTCGGTACCTTCTGAGGGGGCTCCTGGCCCCTGGGACTTCTCTTGATTCCCGCTGAGGCTGGAGGGGGCGTGGAAGGGCTTTTCCCCACCTCGTCTGCCCCCCACTGTGGGGGTTCCCTCTCTGTGGGCCTGGGCCGGGGCGGAGCAGCCCCCTGGGCTCAGGAGCCTGTACTTCTGTGCTCAAGGAAATGACTTGGAGATGCTCTGTGAAGCACAAGATAGAAATTGCAGGCAGTTTTTAAACGTTTGGAGAGATTGCTTTTTGAGTGGCAACCTGCATCTGTGCGCATCAGGAGGGGGTGGGGCAGCGTGTGGCTGCTTTTCTCTGTTCTCCCTCCTCCCTGGGGCTCAGCTCCTTCCTGGCAGGACCCCAGCTCAGGCCTGGGCCGAGGTGTAGGGACTGCGGGCACAGTGGGGATTGACTGGAGGGGGTCCTGGGCCCAGAGCTGGGTGGTGGTCTGGCGGCTGGCCCTGGCTTAGGGGGTTGGGGGCCAGGCAGAGCCCCCACCTTGCCAGGCGTCTGCCGCTTCTCTGCTGGGCTGGCTCTCAGGGCGGTGATGGGACTGCATTTTCTTCCATCTCAGGCTCTCACAGATCCCACGCAGGCCCCAACTCTGCCCGGGTGACCTCATTTTCTAGACCTTCTGGGGCCATAGGCTGGGCCTCTGCGTTCCACCCTGGGGGCTGCCGAGGCTCTGGGGTCAACTGGAGATAATCTGTCAAGCAGGGGTGATTGCAGTGGGGCCAGCTGCTGACCCCAGAAGCCATTATTCATTTGTTTCTTTGTTCATTCAGTCATTCACACACACACACACACACACACGCACACGCACGCACACACATGTTTGAACGTTTGCTCAAGCCTGGCTAAGACAGGGTTTCCGCCCTCGTGGGATCTGCCTTCCTGGACTTTACACAGGGCTTTGTTCTGGAGCCCCAGTTGCTCCCTGACTGCTGCGTGGTGATGGTCAAGGTGCCCACCCCGCAGGAGGTTGGAGGCTTCAGTGATGTAGGGCTGCAAAAGCCTGGAAGGCTCAGTAAGGGCTTCCTGGGTGGGACCAGGCCCTGAGGCTGCCAGCACACAGCGGATGGAGACTTCTGAGGGGCCAGGCCCCCTCCCCACGCACCTCTGTGTCCAGCTCCCGTTGGGCCCTTGAGGTGTGTCTCCTGGGCTGCAGCAGTGACTCCCCGACAAGCATCTCTCCCTGTCCCCTGGGCCACGAGAGCCACCCAGAGCCAGTCACGGAAGCCCCCCTGCTTCCACCCCAGGGGGAGGGCAGGGGGTCCAGGACTTGCGGCCAAACTGTAAGGGATCAGCCGGCTGGGAGGGGGCCAGGGCTTTGGGCCCCGTTGTGGTCCCTGCAATGTAGGTGGTCCTACAGTGGGAGGAGGCCGTGGGCACACGTTGGGCAGAGCTGGGCCCAGCTGCCACGGATTGCTGTGCGGCCTGGAGGAGGAGCCACCTGCCAGCTTTTCGCCAGCAGCCCAAGGGCTCCCTGGGGGCCTGGCCGCCCCGGCACGTGTGCTCGGAGAGCTGGTTACAGTTTGAGTTAATGCTCCTTGGAAGGAGCCGATGGGTCCCCGCGGGGCCTTTCTGAAGATTACAGATCACATTCAAACCAATCCACCCTGGAGAGGGAGAGCGAGGCGAGGCCACTCAATCAGCAGTGGAGCCGGGGAGCAGGAGACTGGGCCAGGGCTGGAGGCAGCACTAGAGCAGCGGTGGCGGGGCGGGGCCTCACGGAGAGCATGCGCTGTGCCTCCCAGGGTTCCGGTACCCAGGCGGCCAGCACGATCCTACCATGTGATGGATGAGGGAACAGATGCCAGGAGAGGACGAGAAGTTCACATCTGGGGTTGATGTGGTGTAGCGGCTGAAGCCTGTGTCTGCAAGGCCAGCATCCCATATGAGCACCAGTTCCACATCCAGCTCCCCGTTAATACCCCTGGGAAAGCAAGGCAAGATGGCCCAAGTACTAGGGCCTCTGTCACCCATGTGGGAGACCCGGAGGAGTTCCTGTCCTGGCTTCTGCCTGGCCCAGTTTAGACTTGCAGCGATTTGAAGAATGAACCAGCAGATGGATGATCTCTCTCTCTCTCTCTCTCTTTCAAATAAGAAATAAAAATAAAAAAGAAGTTTGCATTTGAAGATTGCATTTAAGGTTGGTAGGGAGGCGGGGATTAGAATCCAGGTGGCAGCAGAGAAAGCCGTGCCCCAAACTATCGGGAAGTGGACCCAGCCAGGACTTGGCCGTGGTGTTGAGACTGAGCTCAAGCTGGACAGCGGGAGCTGGGTGCAGCTCACGCCCACAGAGGACGCTCCCTGCTCTCAGGTCCACTACGCTTATGGGGCAGACGTGAGTCTTAAGCTTCTTGGGTCCCTTCCTCTCTTAGGGTCTCATGGGACACGGGCTCTGGGCGATGTCCCACTGTTAGCCGTCTTGACTCACCTTGCCTGGGTGGATTGCCACCCCTCCTGCGCTGGCCTGAGGCTGGCAGAGACTTTGGGAGGTGTTCAGGTCTGGGCTGTGGTTCTGCTTTGGGCTGGGGGAGGGCTCAGACAGCTGCATCAGGAAAACACACTTGAGGTTCAGGGCAGATCGGCCTCGTGTCCCTGGGCCCAGGGAGGTCGAGAGCTGACCTCAAGGTGGGCTGTGGGATTTTACAAAGGCCCCCAACCCGGAGCTAGAGGGAGAGTGGCTGGCTGTGGCCCCGAGGTAGCCAGGTGCTACTGAGTGGCCAGGGAGCCCTCTCCAGCCCTCCTGTCCCCTGGGGTTTCCTGGATCTGAAGTCCCAGGCCTCTTCCTTCTTTAAACATTTTCAAGGATTTACAATTGCCAGCAGAATCAAGTTCTTTTTATTACAGCCTCCTGTGGCTTGTTAGGGGTAGGAGGGTTCTTCAGGAGAGAACCAGACTAGGGCTGGGGCCCCAAGGCAGTGCTGCTATTGCTACTGACTTAGTTCTTTTTTAAAGATTTATTTACTTATTTGGAAGGTAGAGTTATTGAGGGGCAGGGGCTGAAAGAGAGAGAGAGAGAGAGAGAGAGAGAGAGATATCTTCCATCTGTTGATTCACTCTCCAATGGCCACAATGGTCAGAGCTGGGCCAATCTGAAGCCAGGAGCCAGGAACTTCTTCCAGGTCTTGCACGCAGGTGCAGGGGCCCAAGCACTTGGGCCATCTTCCACTGCTTTCCCAGGCCATTAACAGGGAGCTGGATTGGAAGTGGACTTGAACTGTGCAGGGGTGGAAGAGGGGCAAGGGGGCCACGACTTTTCTTGTTCTGGTCTGAATAAGGCATTCACCTACCCCTCCTTTTTTTTAATAAGAATATTTTTTTTTTTTTTTTTTTTTTTTTTTTTTTTTGACAGGCAGAGTGGACAGTGAGAGAGAGAGACAGAGAGAGAAAGGTCTTCCTTTGCCGCTGGTTCACCCTCCAATGGCCGCCGCTGCAGCCGGCGCACCGCGCTGATCCTGGCAGGAGCCAGGAGCCAGGTGCTTTTCCTGGTCTCCCATGGGGTGCAGGGCCCAAGCACCTGGGCCATCCTCCACTGCACTCCCTGGCCATAGCAGAGAGCTGGCCTGGAAGAGGGGCAACCGGGACAGAATCCGGCGCCCCAACCGGGACTAGAACCCGGTGTGCCGGCGCCGCAAGGTGGAGGATTAGCCTATTGAGCCACGGCGCCGGCTTTAATAAGAATATTTTAAAAAGTATTAGAGAGAGACTTCCCAACCACTGGTTCACTTCTCAAATGCCCACAAGGGCAAGGTGAAGGCCAGGCCAAAGCCAGGAATCCTGAACTCAATCTATGTCTCCCACATGAGTGGTAGGGACCTAATTACTTGCACTGTCACCTGTCTGTCCCCTAGGTTGTGCATGAGCAGGAAGTGGGAAGTGGGAGTGCAGCTGGGGCTCAAAGCCAGGCACTCCCATTTGGGACGGGGGTGCTGCACAAAACACCTGCCCTTCCACATACTGTCTGCCTGTGGGGTCCTCGCTCTTCCTCACAGTTCTGTGTCCCTACACTGCTCTGTCCCCCCAGCCTCTGCAGTGAGCATCTGTCCAGCCTGGATCCCACATACTCTGGGTGAGCAGGCCACTCCCAGGGCAGTGCTTCTGGTCTACCATGGTCTCTGGCTAGTTAGATTTCCCAGGCAGGAGTCAGAGCCCTGGACCCAGTCTTTTTTTTTAAATTTATTTATTTGGGAGGCAGAGTTACAGAGACAGTGAGACAGAAAGATCCTCTTCTGCTGGTTCACTGCCCAAATGGCCTTAACAGCTGGAGCTGGGCCGATCCAAAGCCAGGAGCCAGGAGATTCTTTAGGGTCTCCCGAGTGGGTGCATTAGCCCAAGGACCTGGACCATCTTCCACTGCCTTCCCAGGTGCATCGGCAGGGAGCTGGATTGGAAGAGGAGCAGCCGGGACACAAACCAGAAGGCGGAGGTTTAGCCCACTGCGCCACAGCACCGGCCTCTGGACCCAGTCCTGGTCACACCCCACTTTGATAGGCAGTGCCCTTTGCATTTTGGTGCCTCTGACAATTTCTTTTTGAACTCTTCCATTAAACTTGCAAAGGGTCTGTTCTGCCTGCTCCCTACCACTGAGGGTGGGCAGCAGGGGCTCCATACCAGCTGCATCTGGGTGTCCGTAGGCCTCCCCTCAGCCCTGCCCTGCCCACTTGCAGGAAGTGGTCAGACTGAGTAACTGTGCAACTCACCCTTAATGAGGTGCGGGACTTCGACAGCCAACTCAACTTCACTGGGCTTTGGCTTTGTCATCTGTAAGATGGGGATGGTGGGGCAGCGCTGTGGTGTGGCAGGTTAACCGGCCACCTGCAGCGCCTGCATCCCCTGTGGGTGCCGGTTTGAGTCCTGGCTGTTCCACTTGAGCCTGGCCCAGCCACTTGGGAAGTGAACTAGCGGACGAATGATTCTCTCTCTCTCCTCTCTCTCTCCTTCTCTCTGTAGCTCTGCCTTTAAAAAAAAAAAAAGGAAGATGCAGATACCAGTACTCATCTCAGAGACTGTTGAAAAGAATAAATGGAAAAACTGAAACCACCTTGAGCAGGGTGCCTGGCACCTAAACATCAACAGGTACCAGCTCTTCTTACCATTACCCTTGAACTCGGGACCTTAGAAGGCTGTGGGGGAGGGGTGAGAGCACAGGCTGTGGAACTGGGAGCAGGACAGGCCTGGTTAGTGTCTGGTTTCAGTTTTCTTTTCTTTAAATGAGGAGTTTTGAACAAAGCTTAGTTAATTAATTTGAGAGGCAGAGAGAGAGAGAGAGAGAGTGAGGCAGGAAGCTTCCATTCATTAGTTCACTCCCCAGATGTCGGCGATGGCCAGGTGCCCAAGCCAGGAGCCGGAAGCAGAATCCAGGTTTCCCAGTTGGGTGGAGGGACCTGGTCGCCTGTGCCATCACTTCTGCCTCCCGGGTCCGCAGTGAGTGGGAAGTTGGAGGCAGGAATCCAATCCAGGCACTCCAATATAGGACCCGAGTGTCCCGTTAGGGCAAAGGCTGGCCCCCGGCTCAAGTGTTCAGCAAACTTCTCGGAGAGTCAGTTTCTGCAGCTGTCAAATGAGACTTTCACGGGGGGCTGCTGGCGGGATTTATTGCGATATCGCCTACAGTGCTCTGGACGCGCAGGCCATTGATAAAAAGCTGCTGTGGTATCCTGCTGCTGATGGGAGGCAGGGTTTAGAAAGTGCCCCGTCCTGGCTCGGGCCCCTTTAAATCTGCCACCTTGCCCTCACTTGTCTGTGCCACTTTAATCACCCAGGGGACAGTGCCTGGGACCCAGATATGACCAGGAAGCCCTTGATTTATAATGACTGTGCCTTCCAGGCAGTAATCCCCGCTCCTGTCCTGATCCTGGTGTTGGAAGGCAGCGCTCCATTGTCAAGAGCAGGGAACTTCAGCCTCAGATTAAATGCAAACAGATGGCCATCTCTCATCTGAGCTTTACTCGTCGGCCACTCTAAGCCATCCTGGAGGACAGGGGGGGCTCTGGCCGGCCTAGCTAACGAGCAGGCTCATTTTCCTGGAAGGAGAGAAGAATGGCTTTTGTGTCTGGCAAGCTAGTATCAGTATTCCCAGAGCACAGGAGGGCAAAAGCAACCCCGGGCATTATTTGTGCTTCAGTGGGCCGCCTGGTCTTCCACTGAACCCCTACATCGTGGCCCACGGTCAGGCTGGATTAGAGCCCCAGGGTGAAAATGCCCCCCCACCTGGAACGAGACTGGAGGCCCAGGCAGGGGCAGGATGTGCCAAGTTCACAGGATGGAGCCGAAATAAGAAGCAGGCTTTCTAGTTCCTTGCTCCCTGCCTACCCACTAAACTGGGGTTCGCAGACTTTTTAAAAGTCATACCCAGGGCTGTGGTGTAGTGTGTAAAGCCGCTGCCTGCATAAGGTTGCTGGATGCCCCACTTCCGATCCAGCTCTGCTACAGCCTGGGAAAGAAGTAGAAGATGGCCCAAGTCCTTGGGCCTCTGCACCCATGTGGGGGACCTGGCAGAAGCTCCAGGCTCCAGGCTTCAGAATGGCCCAGCTCTGGCTGTTGCAGCCATATGGGGAGTGAACCAACAGATGGAAGACCTCTCTCTCTCTATCTCTCTCTGTAACTCTGCTTTTCAAGTAAATAAATAAATCTTTAAAAAAAGTCACACCTGCTTTTAAAAGTGAAATCTGAGATGGAGACTCAAAATATAAAAGTGAAGAACTCTGACCACAGTGGGGTGGGGGGTGGAGCAGGAGCCCACTCCTCATGGCCTCACGTGCCCCTGCTGGCTCTTGGAATTCATTCCAGGAACCCTGGAGTTCCATTTCCATGGCACTTGGTTTGAAAACCCTTGTAGTCAACCCTTGTCTTGCATCTGTGGTTGGGGCAGAAATTTCAAAGGTTTGGGCTCCAGCTGTTTGTAAACCCTGGAGCCTGGGCAACCTTGCCCTCAGGTTCCAGAAGAAAGGGCCCAGAGGAGAGGGAGCTGCCGCTTCAGGGAGGGGCCTTCTCTCTAGCTGGGCGAGGTCATGCTTGCCCTTGGGGAGCCGCGGGTGCCACCCTCCCTGGGTCCCCGGGACTGCTGGGGGCAGCTGTGTGTCAGTGGCAAGATGATTGATTGCTGTCAGCAAAGTGCACTCATCTCGAAAATAGGGGCAATCCCGTGACCTCAGGGGTCATAGATTCAACGAGACAAAGGGCATGACGTTTCCGGCTCACGAGATGCGCTCTTTCCTTGCTGGTTCTGAACTTCATGTGTTCATTTTTTATTCAACAAATGTTGATGTGAAACCCCAGGCCCTGGCTGGTTGCTAAGGATACAGGGCTGCCTGGCAGGATTGCTGGTTGGGGAAGGGCAGGTGGCCCAGCGCTGTGGTCCCCATTGATCAGACCTGTGCTGGTGCTCAAATCCATCCTCAGCCCCTCTCATCAGAGCAGACACGGGTGACAGAGCCCACTGGTTGTGCAAGTAATTTCTCTTTTAAAGCAAGAAGCTGTTTTTCAAAAAGGAAGTAATAACGATGGAGTTGTTGCTATGGGCTGGGGACTGTGTCAGCTCCCAACGATTCCGTGATTCTGTTAGTATGCCCATTTTGCAGCTGAAGCAATTGAGATCAGAAGGTTAAATAATGTTCCCAACGCTGGGCCGGCGTGGTGGTGCAGTGGGTTAAGCCGCTGCCTGTGTCACGGGATCCCATATGGGAGAGCTGGTTTAAGTCCTGGCTACCCTGCTGCGGATCCAGCTCCTTGTTAATGCACCTGGGAAGGCAGCAGAGGATGGCCTAAGTGCTTGTATCCTGCCACTCACATGGAAGGCCGGGACGGAGGTCCTGGCTTTGGCCTGGCCAGCCCCATCTGTTACAGCCCTTTGGGGAATGAACCAGTGGATGGAAGATTTGCCCTGTGTGTGTGTGTGTGTGTGTGTGTGCCTGTCTGTCTGTCTGTCTCTATGTCTCTCTCTCTCTGTAACTCTGGCTTTCAAATAAATATAATGAATCTTAAAAAAGAAAGAAAGAAAGAAAAAGAGCCAATGCTCCCAAAGTCACAGCTTTACAAGACTTCCATCCACAAATATCCAGGGGAGCCCCGAGTCGTGGGGGGCTCTGGCTTTTCCTTTCACCCCTGCGGCCCTCGGTCCTGGCACAGAGACACGGTGGGGGCAGGGCAGCCCCTCATGCGATGAGATGAAAGAGAAACCAGAGGAGTAGACTTGATGGGGGTGGTTCAGCCAGTGGCGGAGCTGGTCCCTAACCCAGGCCTCTGAGCTCCCTGCGCAGGCCCTCCTCCTAGGTGGCTTCAGTCCCCGGGGTGCAGCGCTGTGGCCATGTGGGCTGGTTTCCTTGGTCCTTCTCCTGGGAGAGCGTCTCTCCCCACGGTGGGGCCGGGCTGATCTGGGCCCAGCTCTGCTGAGTGCAACGCCCCTCTCGGGGAGAGTGGCTTACTTCTTGGACTCCTGGGCAGTCCCCAGTCCAGACTTCTTTCCTCTTTGAACTTCCCAAGTTACAGACCACACAATTAACGACTTGCTAATAAGCCATCCATCTTGTCCCAGAAAGACAGAGCTGCAAGCCTCCTGCCAGCTTCCTCCTCCTCTGGGAGGGGATCAATGCCTTATCTCGGCTGGGCCTGTGTGGAGAGGAAGGAGGGAAATGCAAGCACTTAATTAAGGCGCAGAGGAGCGGAAAGGGAACTCTGTGTCCTCCCTGGCTCCCCGGGTCTCCCCTCGGAGGGCGGCGGTGTCCACTGGGGCTCCGGCTGCTCAGGGGGCTGCTCAGGGGGCTGCTCAGGCTGTAGCCCCCTGCAGGAAGCAGAGGAAGAGGGGCCGAAGCAGAAGGCGGCCCTCCAGGGGCCCTGGTGCCTGGGCGCCAGCTACAGCGCGCCCGCCTGGGAGCATCCATTCTTCACTGCCCTGCTGTGCCACGCAGCAGGAACTCGGCCTGGAAGTCCCTCCTGGCCCGAGTTCTCCCCTTCAAGTGCGCTCTTTCAGCATGGGGAGTTTTCTTGGCCCTGCATCCCCTCATGCCTGAAAACGCTCAGGGAAGGGCCCGGCTCTGTGTGCTCCTGGGACGGCGGGGCTGGACTTGGTTTCCCTTCTCTTGAGGCCTGGGAAGAGCCTAGAGGCAGTCCTTGGTGCAGCCCACAGGAAGGTGTGTGCCTACGGGCGGGTGCTCCGTGCCGCGGGGAAGATGCAGCTTGGGACACCTGTAACCGGAATGGAAGTGCCTGGCTTTAAGTCCTGGCTCCTCCCTCTAGTCTAGCTCCCTGCTAATGTGTCCTGGGAGGCAGCAGGCGATGGCTCAAGGACTTGGGTCCTTGTCTCCTGTGTGGGAGGCCCAGATGGAGTTCCTGGCTCCTGACTTCTGCCCAGCCTCACCCCTGCTGTCGCAAGGCATTTGGGATGGAATTTAGCAGATAGAATCTCCTTCTCTCTGCCTTTCAAATAAATAAATTCATTAATTATACAAAGAGGACAGCCCGCATGTAAAATGCATCAGGTACTAGAATTTTCCAGGCTGGTCAGAGTTTGCTCCTGGGGTTCCTCTCTGCCACCTCGTGATCTCTGACCTCTGAACAGAGCGTGGCTATTAACACCTGGACACTCTTGCTGTCACGGCTCCCAGCACCTTCTGTCCTGCCTGATGTCTAATCATCCCCTTCATAAGCACTATGGCTTCTTGGCCCACATTGGTTCTCCCATTCTGGCTTTTCCAGAGGAGGCTCCTGTCTCCCCACTCAGGGGACCTGTGTGGTGACTTCTTGCCTCTCAATGGCCCTGCTTTCTAGGGAAGGACACTCTCAGGGCCCTGGGCTTGGTTGGGGTATCACTGTTCTCTACCCTAGAGGACCCCCAACAGAGCAGCCCTGCCCTGGAGGGCCCAAGGTGCAGCTGCTGCCCACAGACTGCCAGCTTACTACACAGCTCAGGGATGGGACGT
This sequence comes from Oryctolagus cuniculus, assembly GCF_051225735.1. Taxonomy (NCBI): domain Eukaryota; kingdom Metazoa; phylum Chordata; class Mammalia; order Lagomorpha; family Leporidae; genus Oryctolagus; species Oryctolagus cuniculus. The sequence goes on along the minus strand of NC_142873.1, from coordinate 136,885,230 downwards.
GGTGGGAGTGTTGAGTAGCATCTGGGGGACAGGCGACCACCCCTGCAGGAGACCCTGCTTCCTCGCCACCAGGAGGGGCAGCTTGGAGGGGCTACTCACTGGGACCGAAGGGTCCTTCCTCAATGCTGGCGGCCCATAGGGAGCAACATTTTTTGACATAATTTATTAACTCAATGAATTTTTATAGACAGTACAAGGGGAGTGAAATATGGCTCCTACCCTAGGGCATGGCCCATATTGAGCTTTTTTTTTTTGACAGGCAGAGTGGACAGTGAGAGAGAGAGACAGAGAGAAAGGTCTTCCTTTGCCGTTGGTTCACCCCCCAATGGCCGCTGCAGCTGGTGCGCTGCAGCTGGCGCGCTGCAGCTGGCACACCGCACTGATCCGAAGCCAGGAGCCAGGTGCTTCTCCTGGTCTCCCATGGGGTGCAGGGCCCAAGCACTTGGACCATCCTCCACTGCACTCCCGGGCCATAGCAGAGAGCTGGTCTGGAAGAGGGGCAACCTGGACAGAATCCGGTGCCCCGACCGGGACTAGAACCCGGTGTGCCAGCGCCGCAAGGCGGAGGATTAGCCTATTGAGCTGCAGCGCTGGCCCCCATATTGAGCTTTTAAGTTGAATATGTGGAGAATTATTGTCCCCTACAGGTTACCCACAGGTGTGACAGTGCAATTCTGACCTGAACCACTGTCCCTCCTTACCACGGTATGAGCTAAGCCTTTGGCAGAGGGTTTGAGACCACTGTCTGTCTTGGTGACCCTCTCAGCCTTCCTTCCACTGGTCTCGTGGGATATGGGTGTCTTGCTCAAATCATTCACTGTGAAGCCCCTGTGATGTGCTAGGCTGCTTCCTGTGAAGCCTGGCAGGGGACTTGCTGCTCCCTCCCCTACCTGTTCTTATCCTGGGTGTTGTCTTGTGTTGGGTATCTCCTGTGCCCTATTTTTACTCAGCCGGCTTCAAGCAGGTGCCCCTAATTGCACCTTGTGCAAACTACCACCTCCCTTTGGCTTTTTGCCCCAAGACCTCCCAGGGCCAGGGTTTCTGGGGGACACACCAATGCCCATATGTAAACACGGCTGGGAGTGTGATGGAGCCACCTCACAGGACCTGAGGGTTACGTACACAGGATGTTGGTTAGACAGATGTCGAACTGCTGGCAGCTGGAAATCACCTGTGGCAGAAATACTTACACCACAGAAATCGACAAATGCTGCAGATCAAGCTCTCTCCCCTGTACCTGCTCTTAGCTGCACGTTACTGCACTGAGGTCCCAGTCACCGTCTGAACAGCCCTCCATCAGCGGGGCCAGGAGCTGCTGGACACCTGATCTCCCCTTCCGTTCTTCAGACAGGGAGTTCAGGTGTGCTCTACAATGATGGTCCCGGCCAGGCTACACCCCTGTTGCCCAATGGCAATGACATGTCAGAGAAGGTCCTCTTGGATTTGCAGCCTTCTCTGTTTTACTGTCTCCAGCCCCATCCTCCTGCTCCCTGGGATACTTCTCAAATGGAATGACTTGCCTGCCAACTTTCTTCGCTTTCATGAGTAGAGGCCCAAGCCAGGCCTGTCCCTTTAAGCACTCTATTTGCTTCTGTGGCCCAGAGAGAACCATTCCTGTGCCTTTATTCCTGCGACTTTTATTCCTACACCTAGCTGTGATCATACGGGGACTTCTCAAAGCAACAGCTCCTGATTTGCCTTGGAATGCCTTCTGTAGAAGAGGAAAGGCTTTTAAAATAGTCACTTGATTTAGGCAACAAAAAGAACATCTTCTGGCCCCGGGTGCTCTCTCAAGTCTCTCCCTGGTACCCAAACAACTTCTCCTCTGATTGATTTAGTTTTCATTTGCAAGTATAACCACCACCTGTGTCTTCTCCTCCTGATTGGATTTCTCCGTCATTTTCTCCCATCACAGCTGCCCAGGAAGCCTACAATTGGGCATTCTACCCTTAAGTATTTAGCCAGCTCTCCCCTAGAAGATTTTGTATGAATATGTCTTCCTTCATCTGCTTGCCTGTTTCTAACCCACATCATTGCCCTGGTCTACCTCCCACGCTGTCCCCTGATTCTGTCCATCACTGACTGTTCAGATCTGTGACTTAGTTTACCATATGGTCAGACTTCTATGGGATGCACTCAGCTGAGCAGGTTAGCTGATGGTTAGCGAGCTTCCTGGTTCCCTGAGCCAGGGTCGGTAGCTATGGTGACCCTTGTGCTTGTCTCTTGAGGTGGCCACGTGCCAGCAGAATTAGGGCAGTCCAGGGCTGGTCATTCTTTCCCTCCCTACTCCTCTCCCTGAATATCAGTGTTTCCTCAAGTCAGTTCCACGTGGTCCACTCAGCTGCCTGAGGTCTGTGTCCTTTGTAATCAGTCCTTGATGGTGGCAGGGAGGATGCAGAGAGAAGAGGTCACAGTCATCAAAACTCCGGGGCGGGCACAGGGAAGGGACGAGAAGTGGTTGGGGCCAACAGGACACTGCCCCATTGCGGTACCTGGCTGGCTCTCAGGGGCGAATGCCATGGAGCTGTCCAGGGTTCTGGTGCTGTCCAGAGCCCCCACGTATTCCTTGACGCAGTGCAGTCTTGTGCCCCGGGTGTGGCCCTGTGGCTGCAAGACTCTCATAGACCCTCTGCTGAACCAAGGAGAGAGGAAGGCAGTGCTCAGGCTGCCCCCCCCCAAACCCAGGATCTTCAGCCCACGTGAGACCTTAAACAGGAGAGCCCCAGGCCGAAGTTCTGAGACCCAGTTCCTGCCACTTCTCCATGTAAAGAGTCAAGGCGGCGGCTACCCTCTCTCCACCAATGCCCTGCCTTGTGAGCCCTTAGAGCTCAGGCCCTGTGGTGGAGGCCCACTGAGTGCCCACGATGTCCACATGCCAGGGCTGCTTCCCAGCCTCCTCTGCGGTCAGGTTGGGACCACATGACCCTAGCCAATGAGATGTGGGCAGTTACTTCCAGGAATGTCTCCTGAAACCATCCAGGCCCTTTTGCTTTTCTCCACCCAGGTCTCCCACGTGGGTGGCAGGAGCCCAAGGGCTGGGACCATCCTCTGCTGCCTCCCAGGTGCATTAGCCCAGAGCTGGGTTGGAAGTGGGGCAGCTGGGAGTCAAAACAGCACTTATATGGAAGGCTGGCGAGACAGGGAGAGGCTTGACCTGCTGCTCCAGTGCTGGCCTCCCCCTCCTCTCCTTCCTGTGGTTGCAATGAAAGCTGCAACTGAGGGATGGCAACCTTGCCCAGTAGGAGAGCTCAGATCCCCGAGTCACTGCTGGGCGAGAACCACTTAGGGGACTAACAAGAATTTTAGCCCCAGAGGCCCTTGCCCATCGCCTTCCAAATTATGTAATGTGCCACATTCCCTGGCAAAGGGGACTTTGCAGGTATAATTAAAATTGCTAACTGGAAAACCTTTTTTTGTTGTTTTAAAGATTTATTTATTTATTTGAAAGGCAGAGTTACACAGAGAGAGCGAGCGCTTTCATCCATTGGTTCACTCCCCAGATGGCTGTGATGACCAGGGCTGGCCAGGCTGAAGCTAGGAACCAGGAGCTTTATCCGGGTCTCCCACAAGGGTAGGAGGGGCCCAAGTACTTGCATCATCTTCTGTTGCTTTTCCCAGACCATTAGCAGAGATCTGGACCAGAAGTGGAGCAGCCGGGACATGAACTGGCGCCCATATGGGATGCCGGCATCACAGGTGGTGGCTTTACCCGCTATGCCACAATGCCGGCTGCTAATCAAATGATGCTAAGAAGGAGGTCATCCTGTGATATCTGAGTAGACCCAGTGTAACCACACACATCCTTGAAAGCAGAAGAGAAAGGCGAGTTGAAGCATGAGGACCTCACACGCCACTGCTGACTCTCAGGATGGGAGGGACGTGGACAGCCTGCAGCAGCTGACGATGTCTCCCAACCGACAGCCAGCAGGGAAGTGGGGCCTTCGGTCCTGCAGCCTGCCAACCGCCTGCGTGTGCTTGGGGAGGACTCTCCTTGGAGCTTTCTGATGACACCGTGGTGCCTGACACCTTGTTATTGGCCTTGTGCTACCTGAAGTAGATGACCCAGCCAAACCCCAGCCTGGACATTTTATTTATCTATTATGAGATCGCCAGTGGGTATTGTTTGAAAAGCCACTAATTTAGGGTAATTTGTTTGGGCAACAATAACAGACTAAGCCACCCACAAATGACTTTGCATAAGAAAAAGTCCTTTAAGCTATTGAGTTTTTTTTTTTTTTTTTTTTAAGATTTATTTATTTGAAAGTCAGAGTTAGAGAGAGAGTCACTCCCCAAATGGCCACAATGGCTGAGATTGGGCCAGGCTGAAGCCAGAAGCTTCACCTGTGTCTCCCACAAGAGTACAGGGGCCCAAGCACTTGGACCTTCTGCTGCTGCTTTTCCCAGGCCAATAGCAGGGAGCTGGATCACAAGCAGAGCAGCCAGGACTTGATCTGGTGCTGTCATGGGAGGACGGCTTTGCAGGCAGAGGCCTAGCCCACTATGCCACAACGCCGGCCCCAGCAGCTGGGTGCTGCAGCCACCAACGAGGCTCACTCTGACTTAGACAGACCCCATGTGTGCAGGGACCTCCTCTCTAGCCTGGAGGCCTCACCAACAAGGGACTGGGTTCCGGGTGTCTGCTTAGGTCTCCTGGGGGGAGCTGAGTCTTGCAGAGTTGGGCTCTCCTGAGCTCTGGGGAGCAGGACTCTGGCCCAACAAGAGAAGCCGAGAGTGGGGACAAGCAGGTGTGCCAGGTCACGCAGTGGAGCCTCCACTCCCAAGCGGGGTGTGAGTGTGTGTGTGTGCGTGCATGTGTGCAGGGCCACGTCCGCCTGCCGCTCAGGACCCCTCCCCTGCAGCTCCCGGATCGCCAGGGTTAAAGCTCTGCACAGGAGGCTGAGAAGTGCAGCCTCTCCACTTGGGTAATTGAAATCAATTTCTCAGCCTTATCTTTCGGAAACCTATATAGTCTAGACTGTAATCGGAAAGCCTGGGCTCGGGCCACTTTTAAATGAAAACCCCTGCGCGAGGGGGGAGAGGAAGAGAACGAGCGGCTCACCTTCCGCAGCTTCTCGGGGGGACGCACGTGCGGAGGGGAGTGTGGCTGCTGAGCAGGTGACAATGTGAGTGGAGACGTGTGAGCTGTCTGCCTGTCAGCATGTGGTGCGTGTGCATGCGTGACTGGACGCGTGGAGTGTGGCTTCTTTTTGTGTTTGCTTTTGTCTCTGAGCTAGTGCGAGGAGGGAGAATCAGCATCTGTGTGGGGCGGGCGTTGGATGCAGCGGTTAAGGCACAGTTTGGGACACGGGCGTCCCATATTGGAGTGCCTGACTTTGCATCCTGGCTCTGCTTCCTCCCACTGTGCACTCCGGGAAGCAGCAGGTAATGGCTCAATGACTTGGGTCCCTGCCACCCATGGGGGAGACCCAGATTGAGTTCTGAGTTCCTGGCTTTGGCCCGACCCAACCCCAGCCGTCTCTAGCATTTGGGGAGTGAACCAGTGGATGGAAGATCTCTCTGTCTCTGCCTTTCAAATTAATAAAAGTGTGTGAGTGTGTGAGGGTGAGTTGCATGTCAGGAGGCTTTTCCCAGTGGGGCTTTGCCTGTGTCTCCTGGGCTCGGCAATGATTTCTTTTAATGCCGGTGTGGCCTTCCTGGATGGCCAGGGCTCCCTCCAAGCCTTCCAGCTGTCTTTCTCTGGTGGCCCTGGGGAGGGGAGCCCCTCCCTGTGGCTGCTCCTCTTCCCTGGAGCCTGCAGCTGTATCCCTCAGGACAGCTCCTCTCTAAGGGTGGATGTACCAGCAGGCAGGGAGCCTGGCTCGGCCTGATCCATCCACCTCACTCCCCTCTGCATCCTGTTCTGGCCCCCAGGAGGGTTACAAGCAAGGTTAGGAGGATGTGACGGGCTCTCCTTGCAGCCTCAAGGTGAGGCCTCCCGGGTGTCCAGCCAGCAGGGGCATGCTCCCTTGTCAAGGCTGCGGTTCTAGACACAGAGGCCCATGCAGGTGAGGGCAGCTCCCCGCGCTGCCCCCGCCCCACCCCCTATCCCAGGAAAGGGTCTCCCGCCCTCCTGGAAGCCCCATGGATTTCTCATTTGAAGTCAATCAGCCTTGAAATCCCTGCCAGTGCCTGCAGGGTAATTATGGGGCTGGTAATCAATGCCAGACTCTCGCTGCCCAGGGTGGGGGAGGCGGAGGGGCAGCTATGCCTGCGCCCCAGGGAAGACCGGTAGTGTTAGCTGGGACCGGGGAAGCCGGCCCAGGAAAGGCCTCACCCCATCTGGGGTTCATGCCTCCAAGGCAGATGGGGGAGAAGGGAGGGAAGGAGGGAGCTTGCCCTTGGAGCCGCTGCAGAGGCAGAGGCTGGCCGTGGCATCAGGTAGAACTGGTATTGTATCGGCTTGAGGACCGAGAGGAGTCTCAGCGGTCTGTGGGGGATGCTGGGGATGGTGGAGGACAGCACCGGGGGGACCAGTTCATCCTGGGCATGTGACAAGTCAGCACCGGCCCACGGAGAGTCTGAGCGCGGGCCTTCGGCCTTTCTGACTCCACTCGCTTTCCAGTGAAGAGGCCTGGGCACTGATGAACGGCTTTGGTAAGTGACGGCATCACTGGGCCACTGGGCATGGAGGTGAAGGGCAGTGATGGGTTAGCAACAGCGGTGACTTGTTGCCTTGGAGGCTGTGATGGTTCTGGTGGAGTAGGGGGAGGCGGCGTGGATGGTGTGGGGCTTGGCAAAGGTGATGGCAGCAGGGTGATTGAGAGGTGATGGTGGTGATGGTGGTGGGGGGTAGTGTAAGGCGGACTGGTGAGCCTTCTGGATACGGTGATCAGAAGTAGAGTGGACCCTGGGGTGCACCAGACTGACAGAGACAGGGTTCAGGAGATAGAGGAGGGCAGCTGGATCAAGAGACTGCAGGGGCCTGCAGGTGCTGGCCAAGGTGGGGCCAGTTTGAACCAAGTGAGCCATCCGTCGTAAGTGCCAATGGCTGAAATGAGGCAAGGGGACACCACTTCAGCTGTGGCCCTCTTGAGACGTGAAAATCTGTGCAGGCAAAACTTGGATCCCAGGCCAAGTGGCAGCTCAGTTGCGATCAGGAGCCCAAGTAGGGAGCCAGGCAGGGGTCAAGCGGGGACCCCAATGACCCATTGCCCTGCAGGCTGGAAGCCAGATCCTGCGTTGGGGATTAGAGAAATGGAGACGAGCACCATGGACAGAGAGCGTCGATGGCGGGGAGGGACTAGCGTTTGAGTACAAACTCTCTGTGCAGGGAGGAATCTTCCCCCATGGAGACAAATCTGAGAGCCCCCCTCCCCCAACAGGATGGATGAATGCATGGAAGGGTGGGTGTGGGGGAGGGATCCCCCAGACCAGAACAGCACTGGGCCCTACCCTACGTAAGTCAGAAGAACAGGAGCCCCAGAGCTGGCTGGGAGTCCCGGGGGAGCCGAGAGATGTCCCCGAAGAGCGGGATGAGCCCTGGCTCGGTAACCAGGCACACCTGGCTGTGAAGCCCGAGTCTGCTCGGCTCTGCGACCTTGGGCAGGTTCCTTACCCGTAGATTTAGTTTTCTTCTCCATGGACTGCAAATGATGATAGCTGCCTTGAAAGGCTGGTGAGAGGATTAAGCAAGCTCACGTGTGTCAAGGCACAAGCTTGGTGCCCAGCAGAGGTGACTGGGCCTCAATTCCTTGTAGTTAACCTTGCTCCACAAACGTCCCCGCCCCTGTTCAGGGAGGGAAGGAGCCCTGCTGGGAGCCGCAGACGGCAGGGAGGCGGGCAGGAGCCCAGGCGGAAGCGGGCAAGAATCGCACTGGGTCAGCAGCAAGGCCCCTCCTCGCCACCCTGGGCAAGGCGCCATCCTGAGAGCGTTCCCTTGCCTCTGAGGCTTGCCGGCCCCTACCCTCGTGCTCTGGGAGTTTGCGCCCTGTGCTCCTGCAGAGAAGTTTGAAGTCAAGGTCAGATCAGTGCCCATGCATGCTCTGTTGAGTCTGTGTTTTGCCCCAGAAAGATTCCCCAGGAAGGCCTGGAGCACCATATAATCCCCAGGTTGGGGGAGCTTCTCCTGTCAAGGACCCGGGCGTGGCCTTCTGCTGGGATTCCCTTCTGGGACGGAGGGCTCAGGCTGTGGAGGCTGCCAGCAGGCTTCAACTCCTAGGCCTGTCTCTCTGTCTGGGTGACTTTGGACAATGTCCACAGTGTCCTGTAAAATGGGGGTGGTGCCAGAGTCCTGAGTGTGGCCTGGACCTCTGACTCTTGTGGCAACCTTGCTGGATGTCACGTCTCTGATTCTCAGCGAGCTACAGAGACGAGGCTTCATTTTTCCTACCCATACAGAGGGAGAATCACTCACCGCATGTCTTAGTCCATTGTGTGCAGCCATAACAAAGCACCTGGGGCTGTTGAATTATAAAGGGCAGAAATTTATGGCCAGCACCACAGCTCACTAGGCTAATCCTCCGCCTGCGGTGCCAGCACCCCAGATTCTAGTCCCATTTGGGGCGCTGGATTCTGTCCCGGTTGCCCCTCTTCCAGGCCAGCTCTCTGCTGTGGCCTGGGAAGGCAGTGGAGGATGGTCCAAGTGTTTGGGCCCTGCACCCGCATGGGAGACCAGGAGAAGCACCTGGCTCCTGGCTTCGGATCAGCGCAGTGTGCTGGCTGCAGCGCGTGGGCCGCAGTGGCCATTGCGGGGTGAATCAACGGCAAAGGAAGACCTTTCTCTCTGTCTCTCTCGCTGTCCACTCTGCCTGTCAGAAAAAAAAGTTTATTTAGCTCACAGAAGAGCATGGGGCTGGCATCTGCTTGGCTTCTGATGAGGGCTTCATGGCTCAGTCTTGGTGCCCTCTCGGTTGTGGGTCCCTGGATCTGTCTGTGTGTATGTCACTCTGTGTGTGCTGGTGATGCTGTCACATGATAGGAGCCTGCGTGCCCAAAGTGGGCGTGTGCATGCATAGGAGAGGCAGAACAGCAAGGGTAATGGTGCTTCATAGCATCCCATCCTGTAGCTAATCCAATCCCAGGGGACCCAACTGGCTCCCGTGGGACCTACTCCAGTCTCAAGAGACCTAATTCAGTCGCTCAAGAGACACACCCATCCGTTGGTGAGTGGGGAGCAGCCCTCCTTGCCCCTCCCCAGGCACCACTTGGAGGTTCCACCACCTCTCCATGGGGACAATCCACAAGCAAACCCTAGCACCACAGATCTCTGCTTTCGGTGGAGCTGGAGGAATGAAGGAGCGAGGCGGGGGGTGATGGGGTGTTGGGAGGGGAGTTCCTGGAGCTGCTTGGTCAGCCCAGCACTGAGCACACAGGACAGGGAGGCTGAGGTGGGGCAGGTGCGGGGCTTTCTTACCATGCATCTAGGGTAAAAGACAGAGAAATGCAGAGACCTCGAGACAAAGAGACAGAAACAGAACTGGGTGGAGGGTCGGAGAGAAACAACCCCAAATAGGTCTCTTTCTTCTACACACACACACACACACACACACACAGACACAGGGAGACCGGGGGGGGGGGTCTCATACCGAACATAGACACAAAGGCATGCACACAACACAGATGCAGGGATACACACACACACACACACACACAGGGAGACCCACCCACACACACAGACATACCGAACACAAAGGCACACACACCGCACATATGCAGGGACACACACACACACATTCCCACACAGACACAGGGAGACCCACATACACATTCATACCGAACATAGACACAAAGGCATGCACACAACATAGACACAGGGATACACACACACACACAGACACAGGGATAGACACGAACATATATAGGGGGTGCACACACACAGCTACACACAGGGATGTACACACAAACACAGCCACAGTGTGCACACACAGATACACATAAACCTAGACATGGTACAGACATACACAGACACAGGGACACACACACACAGATACAGGGACACACCTAGACACATACACACATAGACACAGGGACACACACACACCTAGATACACAAACACGGACATAGCAATGCACACACACAGACAGGACATGCACACAGGCAGACACACCAAACTTAAACACAGGGACACACACACAGATACATACACAGACACGGGGACACACACATGGATAGACACACAAACATGGACACACAGACACATGACTAAGAGGGACCCATACTCTCCCCTATACAAAACCCGTGGAGTCAACACAGCCACAGGTTCGTGGTGACACAGAATCAGAATCACACAAGGATACTCAGACGTGTGATCTGAGAACCAGACAGCACAGCAAGAAATGCACCTGGACACACAGAGATGCACAACACACAGGGAAACACAGACATGTGTGTGAATGCACATGCACACACACACGTGCCCACTGGAGGGGAGCATGTGCAGAGCCAGTGCCGAGTGGCAGGGGCAAAGCGGCAGCCCTGGGCAGCAGGGCTGGCGGAGCCGGGCTGGCCCATCCCATCCGGGGACTGTTCTTGCAGATCTCTGCAGCTGGCGGCAGGCAGGTGGGAAGGGGGCATTGCTGGGTGACGAGTGGGAGCTCAGAGACCCACTGCCTTTCCAGGGCCCGCTGACCCATACCCTGCTGTGGAAGGCTCCTGATGCTACTGGTGGAGGTTGGGGAGGGGTGGAAGGGGGGAAGGAGAAAGGAGGGGGAGGAGAGGCACAAGGCCAGCGTGGTCCTATCCTTAGCTTGCAGACGGCTACTCTGACAACCCTACTGCTCCTCTGCCCCGTGAATGGCCCAGACTCCATGTTTGGCATCCTGTTCCACCCCAGCACAGACCCTGGAGGCCTGCTCTCTGTCACTGCCTCCTGCCGCTCTTGAAAAGGCCCCGTTCCCGGAGATGAGACCCCCTGGTGACCCCAGGCCAAGCCCCAGTGCTCGTGCTCAGCGGCGGCACCCGGGGGGCTGGTGTCAGGCACAGGGTGTCTCTGTAAATCAGAGCATTTTGATGCATAAAATCTGGAAACACGAGTCTATGAATCGTAATCGAGCATGACGAAATCTCATCAACAGAAGTAAATATGAAATGCGAGATGACAGGGAAATTCACAGATGTGTGCCTGCGTTCCTGACCCCTCCTCCCCCGCCCGCACCCCTGCAACAGCTCTCAGCTCCACCCCTACATTTATTCCCTGTACACCCCGTACTGGCCAGCTATGTCCCTCCTTTCACCTGCCTGCCCCCTGGTGAGCTGGGACATCCATTCTCCTGGCCTCCACCGCCCACGCTAGGAACCGCCTAACCTTTGCAGTCCATTTGGATGCGGACTCTGGTGGGAAATGAGTGTGGGGATGCCAGCTTCCCCGCCAGCTGCTGGTCTGGAGTGGGTGTCTATTTCCTAAGCTGGTTGGCCTGAGTGTTATCCCCACCTTTCTGCTTGCAGGCTTCTCAGAGCCTTTGCTGTACTGATCTGAACAGGAAGCCCCACGAGGGGCCTGGAGCAGGCAGGGTCCCACACACTGATGCAGCCAGAGACAATGTTCCAGCCACAGCTCACAGTGGCCTCCATGTCCCCTGGGCTCATGCTCATGTTCCCTTTGGATAATGTTGGCGTGAGGCCAGTGAGCCATTCCCTGATTGCAAGGCCTTTTGGGTCCAAAGCAGGACCCCAGTTTGGGCAGTGGAGGGAAGAGCTTTCTCCGCCTTCCCATGTCCTTCTTGCTGTCTGTAACCACGTGGCAGGTTGGGGGTGGGATGTGTGGGGGCAGCTTTCCTCTAGGGGCAAGAGTTGGATCTCTCCCTGGAAGGAGATCTGGCCTCAGATCATGCAAACAGGCATGCATGAGAAGGTGCAATACTGATTCAGCCCCTCTGAGCTGCAGACCAGACGCTGCAGGGGGCAAGGGGCAGAGACCCAGACCCTACCTTCAGCTGGGAGGGCTGAGATTCTGAGTTGAAGAAGTCCTTGTCCTTTTTTTTTTTTTTAAAAGATTTATTTATTTATTTGAAAGTCAGAGTTACACACAGAGAAGGAGAGGCAGAGAGAGAGAGAGAGAGAGAGAGAGAGAGAGAGAGGTATTCCATCCGCTGGTTCACTTCCCAAATGGCCACAACGGCTGGAGCTGTGCCGATCTGAAGGCAGAAGCCAGGAGATTCCTCTGGGTCTCCCACATGGGTGTAGGGCCCCAAGGACTTGGGCCATCTACCACTGCCTTCCCAGGCCATAGCAGAGAGCTGGATGGGAAAGGGAGCAGCCGGGGCTCGAACTGGTGCCCATCTGGGATGCCGGCACTGCAGGCAGTGGCTTTACCTGCTGTGCACAATGCTGGCCCCATAAGAAGTCCTTGTTCTGATGGAGGAGGTTCTGGACTTCAGGGGGGGCTCCTAGAATTTCTTGTAGGAATCTGCCATTCCATTGGGATCAAACAGCCCTCAGAAAGGGACACACGGGGCTGGTGCTGTGGTGTAGCACATAAAGCCGCTGCGTGCAGTGCCGGCATCCCATATGGGCACCAATTCGAGACCCGGCTACTCCACTTCCAATTCAGCTCTCTGCTATGGCCTGGGAAAGCAGTAAAGGATGACCCAAGTCCTTGGGCCCCTGCACCCATGTGGGAGACCTGGAAGAAGCTCCCCGCTCCTGGCTTTGGATCGGCGCAGCTCCGGCCATTGTGGCCAGTTGGGGAATGAACCAGCAGATGGAAGACCTTTCTCTCTCTTCTCTCTCTCTCTCTCTCTCTCTCTCTCTCTCTCTCTCTCTGCCTCTCCTTCTCTCTCTGTGTAACTGTGACTTTAAAAGTAAATAAATAAAATTTTTTTAAAGGCACACACACAGGGCCACATCCCATATGGTCTATTCCCTAGGAGAGGCTGGATTTAAGACAGACTTCAGGGGCCCCAGCCCGTGGCGTGTGCATCCTTAATCATCTCCTCACTGAAGCGTGCGTGGGGCCCGTGACCACCAGGGGCCGTCACTCTTGAGATCAGGTATGTGTACGGCCAAGGGGAGGGCATTTCTCAGCGGTGACTCAGGTCCCCAGTCAGCTGACTGAGTTCATCTAGAGGGACATTCTCTTGGTGGCCTGGAGGTCAGAGAGATTCTGCTGCTGGTCTTGAGAAAGCCGCACAGGAACAGTTTGCTAGCAACCAGGGAGCTTGGATGAGGACTTGAGGCTGCGGGTTAGCGCTCAGCCCCGGGAAGCCCCTGACTACAGCCTTGGAGACCCTCAGCAGAGCATCGGCCAGACTGGGTCTGAATTTCTGACATGTGGAAATTGTGAGATAACAATTGGTGTTTTCTTTTTAAAGATCTATCCATTCATTTGAAAGTCAGAGTTATAGAGAGGGGTGGGGGAGAGAGAGAGAGAGAGAGAGAGAGAGAGAGAGAGAGAGAGAGATCTTCCATCTGCTGGTTCACTCTTCAGATGGCTGCAATGGCCAGGGCTGGACCAGGGCAAACCCAGGAGTTGGGAGCATCATCCAGGTCTCCCACATGGGTGGACCACCTTCCACTGCTTTCCCAGGTGCATTAACAGGGAGCTGGATTGGAAGTGGAGCAGCCGGGACTCGAACTGGCACCCACATGGGATGCTGGTGCTGCAGGCGGCAGCTTTACTCGCTACTCTACAGCGCTGGCACCAATGGGTGTTGTGTTAAGCGGCTTAGTTTGCCGTGATTTGCTGCACAACAACAGAAGATGAAGATACAGAGTCCCACCCACTGCAGGTACACTCATGTACGCAGCCACCATGTGCAAGCAGACACGCATGCATGCAGACATACGAAGTCCATATCATTCCATTGGTGTGTACCCCATCTTATCCTGCTCCCCTGTGTTAACACAGACAGCCATGGCTCAGGTGCACACACACACACACACACACGCATACCTCCATAATCACAGGTGGAGGCATGTGAGCCGTAAGCCACACTTACCCAGGCATGCAGACACAGGCCACATGTGATGAATGCTTTCTGTACGCCAGCCCAGTAACCCAATTAATCAGTGATCACAGACACGTACACACATGGTACACACATGCAAACGTGTCCTCCACCAAACCTCTGTAAGATGCAACATGGCCGTATTCTCCAGGGGCCACAGTGAACACGCTCTCAGGGAGGCAGAGAGTTTCTCCCTCTTCCCTTAGTGCCGGCAAGTGACCCTCTTCTTCCTCTCCACATGCTTATTTCTGTCTTTCCACTAGGTGGTGCTAGACTAGCATCTGTGGGCTTGATGGGCAGACTCCAGGTGGCCCTGGGGAGCTCACAGTCTGGGTGAGGAAGGAAGGGCACACGTCTCCTGGTCACAACATCCCCATCTCCATCTGCTCCAACATAGTTCAATACCTCCCAGGAGTCCTAAGACTACTGCTGGCTTCCTCAGCCAGGAGCCACGTCTCGGAGGACAGTGCTGGCAGGTTCTGGTCTTACCTGACATCCCTGAAGACATCCAGGGACTTTATTAATCTACTTGACAAATCTTTATGCATGTTTCGCTGTGACCTAGGTACTGGTCTTTTAGTTCATGTAATCCTCATAACTATTCTAAGAGGTGGGTACTTTTACCATTTTACAGATGAGGAGACAGGCACAGAGAAGTTAGGTATCTTCCCTAAGCTCACTCAGCCAGAAAGTGATGAGAGGGAAGGAGGAGGCAAGCTTTCTTCACCCTGCCTTAGAGATGGGGAAACTTGGTGTCCAGCACCAAGGTCAGGCTGCCTGTGGAGGAGCCTGACTTTGAACTTGGACCTCACACCTGGGGCTGGGCTTTTCTTCCTGGCTCTGGAATTGTATGAAGATGAAAGCAGAGGTTGCTGTGACTTGGGGGCTGTGTCAGGAGCAGGAAGTAATGGCCCAGCCAAGGGGGGGCAATTTTGAGGATTTTTCACGTGGCTTCTGCATAAAGGCATAAAAGGGAGGGCCAGCGCTCAGCCGATGCCAGCCGCGGGTGAATCTATAGACTCAGACGCTGGAATGGGCCTTTTACAAGATACACAACCCATTCTACACTCAATTGCGTCCCATAAATCAGGTTAACCTTTTCAACGTGGCTCGGAGAAAATTAATTACTCATATCGGAGCACATGACCTTTCTCCCGGGCAGGATGCGGCGAGCAGCTCAGAAGCTCTGGGCTCCCCGTGCTGCACACTGCGGTGTCCCAGCCCTGGGGAACCCCCCAGGGCCCCACGCATTCCACCCAGGACAGCGGTTAGACCGTGTGGGGCTGCTCAGTGCCCTTCCTAGTGACTGGATCCTCCTCCCTGGACCACGGGGGCTCAT
Organism: Oryctolagus cuniculus; assembly: GCF_051225735.1. Lineage (NCBI taxonomy): Eukaryota > Metazoa > Chordata > Mammalia > Lagomorpha > Leporidae > Oryctolagus > Oryctolagus cuniculus. The sequence continues at coordinate 136,870,007 of NC_142873.1, read as the reverse complement.
GATGGGGAGGAGCCTTCGCTTGAGAGCCTGGGCTTGGCTGGGCGCGGGGAAGGAGGAAGAGGAGCAGGGAGAGGTTCTGAATTCCCTCCTGGGGAGTTTTTTCTAGAAACCCAAGAGGACCCCCGCTGGGTTTCAGATGGCAGTTTTTCTATTCAGGGAACCCTCTGTGATGTTACCTGAGGCACCCACACCAACACCCCATTAGCTGAATATCCAAGCAACCAGACAATCCAAGCAAGCATCAACCCGTCTGACCACCCTAGCCACCCAACTAGCTAGTTTACAATCATGCGGAAAGTTTGCGCTTACTTGAAAGTGGGTTCTTCCCCTCGTGCAGCCCTGGGGAGAGTACTCGGCCTGCCCTGCAGGGGTTTGCTGCAGAGTGGGGACAGGAGACTTGATGTGGGGAACAAGACGGTGCAGAATTATTAAGTGTGTGAGGCCAGACCCTCCACTAACCTTGGACTTTCTCGTTCTTGCAGAGGCTGGTTTGCATTTTTCTCTCTTCGGCACCTGTAGTTGTCAGCTACTGGCAGCAGACGGAGGGCTACTCAGTAACCTGGAGTTGCCTCTTGACCCTTGTCCCAACCACGCATGCGTGTCTTGGCAGCGAGGACAGGACCCAGTGTTCTGCCTTTGACGTTGGGCAGATTTTCTATTTGTACCTTGGCTCTGCTTCTTGGGCTAGCTACCTAATCTTTGAGCCTTCAGTTTCTTGCTCCCAAAACGGGTGTGATAAGACCTGCCTTATTCTCCCCAGCTGGGAGAACTCGGGAAGATGAGGTCTGCCGCGTGCTCAGCATAGCAGATGGCACATGGTAAGTGCTCGTTAAATATTGGCTCTAATAATAGTATTATCAGCTGCCAACATGGTTCTCAGAGAACCAGAGAACCTAGTTCTTGCTCCAAGGCTGGATAAACCGAGTGTATTGAGGCGAGGAGTCCCAGGGGCCCACGGACACCATGCTCTCAGCCTGCTGGTGTTTCTGGATTCCAAGGTTTAGTTAGATGCCTTTCTTGAGTAGCCTGGAGCGATGTGTGTGTGCCCTGACCATGGTCAGGACCCAGGGTCTCTTACAGCCCTTGGCCTTCAGTGCCTGGACCTCTTCCTGCTACCCCATGGCTTGGAGCTCTGGATTCTAGCAATATAATCACCTGCTTGGGGGCGGGGGAGGCTCTGGGGCCCAGCCCCCAACTTTGGAGGTTTCTTAGATGGGTCCAGGGAAGGTGGGGTTGAGCTGCTGAGAAAAGCCGGAGGCCCACGTGGGCCACAGCTTTGCAGTGAGGAGGTGCCTCCACGGTGTGTCAGGGCCTGCACAGTGGAGTGGAGGGAGGGAGCTGGACACGAGGACAGAGAGGAAGACTGGCAAGAGTGGCCCTGCTAGGGACAGGTCCAAGGTTGCCACTGAGCTGTGCAGGGTGCAAAGCCAACCAGAAACTAGGTGCTCCGGGGAAGTGCATGTCCCATCCTTGGGCCAGGGGCTCCAAGGCACCTGTCATTTCCCATCATTCCAGTGTGGCCTCACCCACCATCAGCCGCATTTTCATCAGCCTGTCAGGAGGCTGCCCCTCCTGGCTAACTCCAGGCCACTCACCCACTGACCCTGAACTTGTTTCTTTAGATCTGTTTGTCTGAGGGCTGCTAGGCACAACCAGCGCTGGGTCCTGGCAGCCATGCTTGTGTGTGACTCCACCCCCAGCCATTGCTCACTGGGCCAGAGGTGGCAGCAGACTCCAGGTTGGCCACTCAGGTTTTCCCTCTCAAAGCCTTGGCATTGTTTGATGCTGATCTGTCTGGAGTGATATTTGAACTGGGGCAGTTAAAGCTTGGGAGTGGTGGGGCCGCCATCTCTGGGTCATGTGCAAGGAGAAGCTGAAAGAGAAGAAAGAAAGGGAGATACAGAGAAGACAGAGAGAATGTTCTGGATTCCCATCAGCTTTATAGTCCTTTTGAGTTTGGGCTCTGGACCTGCTCTTTGGTTCACAAAATACCTGTAGGTCCTTATGACACTCCAGTCTTAAATGATCTTAGGCCTGCCCCTGGGTTCTGTTATCAACTGTCCAAACCCTTTCATGCACCTGCCAGGTTAAGGGTCTTGTCCTTGCCCTGGGAGGGGAAAGGAAGCTTAAGGGGGAAAAGAGAGAGACAGTGGAGATGCAAGGAAATGTGTGGGACCAAGAGATCAACAGAGGTCGTGTTTGTGCGAGTGAGGTGTGGATGGAGACACACATGCACCTACAGGGAGGGAATGAATGAGACAGACATGATCAGCCGTGCACACCCACATGCAGAGAGAGCGGCCAAGAGGCAAGGCAGGTGTAGCAGCCCCCAGGAAAGGGAGCAGCTGGGAGACCCACTGAGATGCCACGGAGAACAAGGGGTGAGGCTTGTCCATTGCCCATTAGCCTACTGCCCCATGGGGTTTTCAGGGTCCACAGCCAGCCAGGCCACTGCGGGGGCCTCAGAGACAAACAGACCCTGCCCCGTGCCTCCCGCCTCTGCAGTCGCACTGCACAGCTGGGGAGGCCGCTGCCAGTGCAGGGAGCGCTATCTCGGGCTGTCCCCTCCCACGCAGCGGGCGGGACTGCTGGGGCCCCACTGAGCTGGAACTGGAGAGAGGCTGGTGCTGACAGAACACACAGCCAGATGCAAAGCCACACTGACACACGGACAAAGAAACACAGCTGGACACACTGACTCACTGACTCGCACACACAGCCATTCTCACAGGCACATACACTGACACACCGACACACAGGGTAGATACACATGCTGACATGTATAGTCACTGACACACACACTAATCCTCACATGGTCACACCCAGGCACACACACAGACACAGACACTGACATATAATGGTGCTTCAGAAAGTTTGTGGAAAATGGCATTAAAAGATTATTTTGTCCCAAATGTTTTTGAAATGCATATATCATTTTTTAATGACATGAATTTTCTGTAAACAATTTTTGAAAACCTGTGTGTATGATGGCAATACTTTTTGCACCAAAATAGAATAATCTTTTTTTTTAAAATTAATTAACTTATTTGAAAGGCAGAGTTACAGAGAGAGGGAGAGAAAGAGAGAGACAGAGAGAGAGAGAGCGATCTTTGGCCACAATGGCTGGGACTGGACCAGGCCGAAGCCAGGAGCTTAGAACATCATCCGGGTCTCCTACATGGGTGCAGGGGCCCAAGCATGTGGCCCATCTTCTGCTGCTTTCCCAGGCACATTAGCAGGGGGCTGAATTGGAAATAGAGCAGCTGGGACTCAAACCAGAACCCATATAGGGTGCCGGCCTCACAGGCGGCTGCGTAACCCACTGTGCCACAATGCCCGTCTCTAGACTCATCTTTTCATTCTAGTTTTCTATGAACTTTTTAAAGTCATACTCTTATACCCACAGCCACACTGACATATTCATAGCCCTCCTCTCTCTCTCTCTCTCTCTCTCTCTCTCTCTCTCTCTCTCTCTCTCTCATACACACACAGACACATACATGCACACAGTGACACAGCATTGCTCATATGAGGGGGTCTTTAAAAAAAGTTCATGGAAAACATACATTATATTTTAAAGCCTTTTTCATGAACTTTTTTTAATTTTTAATTTTGTTAGAGAGAGAGAGAGAGAGATCTTCATTCACTGGTTTACTCCTCAAATGTTTGCAACAGCCAGGGCTGGGCCAGACCAAAGCCAGGAGCTCCATCTGGGTCTCTCAAATGGGTGGCAGGGCCCAAGTACTTGGGCTGTCACCTGCTGCCGCCGGATGCTCTTTATCAGGAAGCTGGATTGGAGGTGGAGCTACCAGGGCTGGGAGCAGGTGCGCTGATACGGATACAGGCGTCCCGAGCAGTGACCTAACAGCCGAGCCAATGCCTGCGCCGTTCCATGAACTTCATGTGTATATGCTCACATACACACACACACACGCACAGGCTGACATGTACACAGAGACACATAGATGCAGATCCACATATACTTAAGTACCAGAGCACAAAGATATGCATACGCAGACACACGCCAACTTGGTGATGTGGCCACGATAGTGTATGTGTGTGTAAGTGTGTGTATCTATGGGTACATACACGTATATATGCACATGCAGGCATGGCCATGTGTATGCCATGTTTGCGTGCAGGCACATGTGTGTATGCACGTGTGTGTGCTTACATATGCTGACAAGCATACACGTACAGAGGCCGGGCGTGTGTGTGGCTGTGCACACCACACGAGCATTGTGTTCTGAGCTGTCATCATTGCCACTGTTGCTCTGCGTGCCTCAGCCTGGGGGCAGCTCCAGATGTTGTCCCAACATTCTTCAGTTATTGCAGAAAATCAAACAAACAGATAAAAAATTAACGCCATTGTTAGCCAGGGACGCCCTGAGCTGACGAAGCTGCCTCGAGCCATCCCAGCTGCAACAGATGGAGGAGGCTCCAGGGCTCACCTTAGGCCTTGGCGCTGGTGTAGACGGGATGATCAGCAGGCTGGTGAGGGGCAGACTGCTGCGGGCTGGGCCCTGGCCAACCTGCGGGAGGCTGTCGGGGCCTCATGGAGTGTCTGTCTCTGCTACCCAGCCCCATCCCCTCACAGCCTCCTAAGGTGTGTGGCCCCAGGTCCCGAGCACAGGAGAAGCAGGAGGAGACACACGTGCGCTGGGCACCTAGTATACAGTAGATGCCTACTGGATGCTGCGGCAGGGTTGAAGCCTACCTGCAAGTCCTCACAGCAACAGCATTTGCCAGATCAGAAAATGGAGGCTTACATAAGTTATTTAGACTGCCCAAAGCCTCGTGGCCTGAGATCTGAGGTACAGGGGTTCCAACTCGTCTCTCATACCCTCTCCGATCAGGGTCTTTCCCTGTCGACATTTCTGCCACGTTTCCTACTTACAGCCTGGGTCTGATTCCTTTCCCAATGAATTGGGCTTAAAAGACTTCAGAGCGAGGGCAGAAGAAACCTCCCACCCTCCCAGGAAGCCCTGGGAATCCCGCCACGGCGCAGGAAGTTCGACGCCCTGAGATGGTCTTGCTGGGAGGCCGTCTGTGGTCTCTGGTTGGAAGTCCTGGCTGAACCCAGCCTTCCTTAACCCTGCCGAGGACATCTTGGACACTCCAGACCGCCCTGTTTTCCAGCCGGTCCCGGCCATTTCTGTCGACCCTGCCTGGAGGGCAGGAAAATTACCCAGCTGAGCCATCCCGGGCTTCTGATGCACAAAATCACAAGCTAGGGTACAATGATTGCTGTTTCAGCCACTTAATTTTGGAGCAGTTTATTATGCAACAATAGGGAACCAGGGTAGACACAACACACGCACACTGACATCAGCACACACACTCAGTGCCGGGAGCCCCCACCCCACACATCCACTTATACCCCCGGCCCCCTCTGATTCCAGTTCTCCCAGTGCCTCCCCTGACGACAACATGTGTTACTGAGTTCTTGTTTTCTGGGGTGAGAAGTGCTCACACCGAGAAATGACAATGGCTCCTCATTATCCTGCCGCTCTCATTGTTTGTGGGACTTTCTCATCTGAATTCTTCCCAAGAATCACAACGAGTGATTTCATATGGAAATGCATAAAAAAGCCATAATCACCAGTCGGTTGTGTTGCAGTAAACAGTTCTGCTGAGTGGGTCCCATCCATCCTTGGCCGTGTCTTTCACTCTATTCCAGCCTTGAACCTACACCCTGGTAGTGGGGGCAGACTGGCCGGGGGGGGGGCAGATGCCTCTGGGAGGGAGAAGAATGTGCTGGAAGGGAGCAAGAAGGCTTCCACATCTAAGAACTGTAACTGTGGATAGGACAGAGAGGAGAGGGGCCGGCGCTGTGGCTCAGTGGGTTAACGCCCTGGCCTGAAGTGCCAGCATCCCATATGGGCACCGGTTCGAGACCTGGCTGCTCCACTTCCTGTCCAGCTCTCTGCTATGGCCTGGGAAAGCAGTGGAAGATGGCTCAAGTCCTTGGGCCCCTGCACCTGGGTGGGAGACCTGGAGGAAGCTCCTGGCTCCTGGCTTCAGATCGGCGCAGCTCCAGCCATTGTGGCCAATTGGGGAGTGAACCATTGGATGGAGGACCTTTCTCTCTTTCTGCCTCTCTTCTCTCTGTGTATCTCTGACTTTCAAGTAAAATAAATAAATATTAAAAAAAGAGAGGAGAGATTATTTATTACAGCCTAGCAATTTGCCATCAAAATCTTGGCTAGTTTGTGTGAAGGCAAAGAACTCTGGGCTATGTAGACCATAAGGGCCCTGATTTAGCCTGATGGGGTCAAGGTTAACGAAAGCTTTTTCGGGAAACTGACATTTAGGTAGAACCCTAAAGAATGAATAGGAAGAGACCAGACAAAAGGGTGTTGGACGTGGGTGTAGAGAGGAAGAGTGTTACAGGCAGAGGGAACAGTATGTACAAAGACTGTGATGGATGACAGAGCCAGTGTTTTGGGGAAATAGCAAGAAGTGCCAGGAAGAGCCTGGAAGGATAGCAGGTGCCAGGTCTTTGGGGCCTTTTGGGTAAAGGCTTTGGATTTTATCCTAGAAGCAACAGAAGCCAGGGAAAGCTCTGACGTGTTCATGTCTGCAGTGTTGAGAGCTGACTGCCAGGCTGCAAAGAGTGGACGAAAGGAATGCAATTGTCTGGGTAAACATCAGGAGTGGCTGGCTTGGGTGGTGGGCAGTGGTGGTGAAGGAGGGAGCGAAGATGCTCACGGCCGATTGTGAGGTCAGAGCTGACAGGTGTTGGCGGAGGGTGCAATGAGCTGGGGCAGGAGAGGGAAGTGTCCGGGGTGGCTCCCAGGTGTTTGGTTCCTGCTTCAGGCTTGTTGGACGTGTCAGTGACTGGGACGGTGAAGCAGGAGGAGGCGAGGGTGGAAACTGTCGTGGATGTGTTGCGTTTCAGACGCATGTGCTACACGGTGGTGGACATGTCCTGGGGGCAGCTACAGAGGCAAGCCCACAGTTAGGAAGCTTTAAGCCAGAGACAGGGATTTCTAGAGAGTAGAAACCAGGACTGGGAGGCAAACCCATGCAGCTGAGTAGATGCGGGACAAGAGGGGTGGTGTTTGTTTTCTTGGTGCCACAGGCACTACTAGAGAGAGCTGGGCGTAGTGATCAGGTCTAGACACTGCTTCTGCAAACACATCCCACAGGTTTGAGAGCAGGGACTCAGACAAGTATTTGTGTACCCTCCTCTGCAGTAGCAGCGGCATTATTCACAATAGCCCAAAGGTGTAAACAACTCAAGTGTCCATTGATGGATACAGCACACCCACTCAATGGAGTAGTGTTTAGTCTCAAAAGGGAGGGACATTCTGGCACCTGCGCCAGCATGGATGAACCTTGAAGCAGTTATGCTAAGTGAAAGAAGTCAGACACAAAAGGGCAACTGCTGTGTGATTCCACTTGTATGAAGTGCTGTGGAAGTAAAATTCAGACACAGAAAGTAGAACAGAGTTTCCCAGGGGTTGGGGGAGGGAGGAACAGGGAGTCATTGCTTCATGGGTAGGAGGTTTCAGTTTGGGAAGATGAGAAAGTCCTGGAGACGGATGATGGTGATGGTTGCACAAGAGTGGGTTGTAGCTAATGCCGCTGACTTGCACACCTGCTCTCCGGGGTGAATCTGATTGTGCTCCTGGGGCAGAGAGCACGTTCTGGTCTTTGGCCACAGGGCCCTGCCATCCTCCAGCCTAGTGACTGCAGCCTGCTCCCTGGCCCTTCTCGGCACATGGACTAAAAGATACAGGTCCTGATTTCTTGGCAGGACTTCTGTGCCCTGTTGCCTGCCCTCGCTGTCCTCTCCATCTGTGCCAGGCTCGGGCTGGACACTGAGGCTGTGTAGGTGGGTCGGACAAGGTTGAGGCAGAGAGACACAGGAGAGGAGGACAGAGCAGGGGGAGCAGGGAACTATGCAGGAGAGGAGACTTCTCTGCTTCCCCTAGGTGGACTTGGGTGGATTCAGGATGCTGCATGCAATTTACTAACAGACAGGGTCCCTGTGTGTGCGTGGGGGGCAGGCCCTTCCTGTCCCTGAGGTGGAATTCACAGCTCAGCCAACAGCGTCTACGTTAGGGGGTGGCTTTGGGGGACTGCAGGTCCCCCGTCTACATTTTCCCTCCAAGATGACATGGGATGAAATTTGAAATCAACACCGTGTGCTTGTTATTCCAATAACAACATTCTACCTTCAAGACAAGTCCTCTCGCTGTCTGTTCTAATGGGGTTGTCTATTCCACGCTCATGTAGAAATTTCGGAACCAGGTTGGGAACCAGTTGTCAAATCCCTGTTCATTTTCAAACAGTTCTCCTGCAGCTTGGCTACTGTTTTCCTTTTCTATGGCTGCATGGCAAACGCCTCCAAACTTGGTGGTCGTATGCAGTGTCTGAGGGGCAGGAATACTTGGGAGTGGCTTCAGCCAGTGTGAGTCTGGGCCACGTCTGCCATGTGGTGGCAGTTAGGGTGGCAGCAGGGCTGGGGGGATCAGTTTCCAGGCTGGGTCACTCATGAGACTGTGGGTGGGAGGCCACCCACATTGGGAGCTGTTGGGAGAAGGCCTCCATCCCTGGCCATGCCAGCCTCTTCATTCTCCAGTGTCCTTGAGATACAACAGTTTTAGCTTCTCCCAGAACAAGCAACCCAAGAAAGGAGGAGGAGGGAGGAAAACATAGGATGGTTTATGATCAAGGCTCTACAGCCAGCACCTGCCTTCTTGGCTTTGTTGTATCCACTTGAAGCAAGGCACAAGGCCAGCCCACACTCAAGGTGGGGGGAGTGGGCTCCAGCCCTGGAAGTGGGGAGCACTAGGGGTTTCTTGGACACAGTGTAAACCCACCATAGCCATGGATGGTGGAGAGGTGTATGTTCAGGGCTGTGAGCAGGAGCTCTGTCCTGGGGCCACTGGATACCAACCCAGCTCATAAAATAAACAGCCATTTGGGGGCTATTCCTTGGGTGCGTAGCTTACAGCAGAGAGGTAATGAACAGAATTATCCCAGGATGCAGGCTTCCCTGGACCCTCCGCTCAAATGCCACTTATTAAAGCAGAACTTGGTATGGAACTCTAAGTGAGCTGACCAGCCCGGCCTGGGTGAGGTGCGGAGGAGAATCAGAGGAGCTACACATGGGAGTTGTGCTCTATCACTGGGTTTGGAGGAAGAACGGAAGTCCTTGAGGAAAACACTTTGTTGGAAAAAACAGGTTCACTTACTGTGTGAGCTTTAGCAAGTCATGTCCCCTCCTTTCGTCCTGTTTCCTTATCAACCAGTTAGGGCCTGATGAATGATGCTTTGGTGTTATTGCAGAGATTAGCGGTTGTGAATGGGAGTGCTCGGCAGGCTGGGTGTTCAGGCAAGAATTCTTGTTCGTGGGCATCCGTGTTGAGAAGCTGAAGCTACATAGGACCTGACACCTGCGCAGTGCACCTGGAAATCCCGTGGGCTCGGTCACGCTCATGAGGCTCATGCTCTTTTCTTTTTTTAGAAAAGTATTTTATTTATTTGAAAGGCAGAGTTTTAGTGAGGCAGAGGCAGAGGCAGGGAGAGAGAGAGAGAGAGAACGAGTCTTCCATCTGCTGGTTCACTCCCCAGATGGTTGCAATGGCCGGAGCTGGGCCTATCCAAAGCCAGGAGCCATGATCTTCTTCCAGGTCTCCCACGTGGGTGCAGGGGCCCAAGGACTTGGGCCATCTTCTACTACTTTTCCAGGCCATAGCAGAGAGCTGGATCATAAGTAGAGCAACTGGGTCTTGAACCGGCACCCATATGGGATGCCAGCACTGCAGGCTGCGGCTTTACCTGCTATGGCACAGCGCCTGCCCATCACGCTTCTTCTTATCTCCTGGCCTAGCCTAGCCCAGTTTCTTGTACTGATGAGTTCGACCAGCCGGCAATGATTAAGTTACACCGAAAGAATCTGGTCCCAGCCAGCCTCACTCTGGGGACTCGGCTGAGAGAGCAGGTGAGGAGGGAGGGGCTGGCTGAGTCTCTTTTCTGTGGTTACCAAGTCAATCCCATGGGCCACTGACGTGGACCGGAGGGAGACACAGAACGCAGAGATGACTCTTGGCCCAGGTGCCCTCCTGCCAGCCCTACTCACCAGCAGTGTTCACCCGCTCTGCTGGCCGTGGTGACAAAGTCTGCAGGTAGCCTCGCAGGTGTGAGAGACCACTGGGTCACATCAGTGGTGGGCAGGGCTGGTTGGCAGAGGGCGGGGTAGGTAGTGGAGTGGAAGTTGTCTGGGTTTCATTCTCCCTGGTGTGTGGTGTGTGTGGTGGTGGCTCAAGGCGTGGTCCATTCTGGGTCTTAGAGGGCAAGGCAGGGACAGAGGGGCAGCCAGAAGGGCCTTGGACTCTCGTCCTACTCCCAGAGCTCTTTCGAGGATCACGTTTTCTCATTAAAAAGATACTTGAACTTCTCAGAGAACTTCATCATTCTCTCCTTCCTGTGGGATGGAGCAGGAAGCTCGTTGAAAAAGGGGGGCTGGAGACCTGAGTTCAAGGCCAGCTCTCCTTGGGGGACCTTGGCCATGTTGCTTCACCTCTCTGAGCTTAGTTCCCTCGTTGGACATCTGGGGATCCCAGGATGCCAGGGCTGTGGCTGAATTCTGGCTGTGGGGGTGTGGGACATGAGGGGGAGTGTCCTGTGCTCAAGGGACCCCCAGACAGGTTTTCAATCTGCTTTGATGTGATGGATTCTTTCTTGGCAAGGCCAAGGTCTGGAGGAGTCTCTCCGTCACCTGCTGGTTCACTCAAAGTCCCAGGCAGGTGCCTTCTAGGGCAGAGGCTGTGATGAGAAGCCTCACGGGCAGAGCTTCTCAGTGTGGCCCCTGGCTCAGCCCAGCAGCACCTGGAAGATTTCAGAAAAGCAAGTTCTCAGGCCCCATCTCAGACTGCGTGGATCAGACTTGGGGAGTGGACCTGTTGTTGAAGTTGGAGAATCACCAGGCAAAGGCACCAACCCTTCTATGTGGTGTGTTCTCCTTCCTAGCCAGGGGTCCCTTCGTGGCGGGGGTGGGCAGCCAGACCTTGACGGAGCCTCCCTCCTGTCTGCCCACCCCAGGAAGGGGCTTGGGGCCACTTCTCTGGCTCTGGGCATCTCTGAGCCCCACAGGCAGGGTTGACGCCAGGGCATTGGCATAGCTCATTAGCTCCACTCTGGGCTTCAATCCCTCTTAATTAGTTTTGCAAAAAATATTCATTTTAGAAAACCAAACGCATTACATACCCGCCAGCAGGCCTTGCTGAGTTTGTGGGCGAAGGTGGACGTGAGTGTGTCCATGCTCGTGCAGTGAGGGGGAGGCGAGGCTGAGCATCCAAGAGGGTGGGCAGTAGCAGACCTGTCTGTGTTCACCTGCAGGGGTCCCCGCTGAGCCAGCTGGTCCCCCTCCCTCTCCAGGCATCACTCCCAGGCGGGCCAAGCCACAGGGCAGCCTCATCCTCTCTGTCCTAGTCTGTCCTGCTGGCTCAAGGACAGCCTAATAAAAGCCTGCCCTGGGTATCAGCGGACAGCAGCGCCCCCACTGCCGGGACTATCCTTGGGGTCCAGCCTGAGGATTAGAAGTGGCTGTCAGGTGTCCCCTTACATGGGTGCTGTCTCCTGACGCCTCGTGCCCCCACCCTCACCCCCTTCCCTCTTCCTCTACTGCAAATCCTTGGGCCTCCCTCCCAGGGCCAAGCAGCTGGCAACAGGCCTGCCTGCGGGGTGCAGAAGACCCAGCTTTGGGCTAGAGGGGGGGCTGCTGGTGTCCAGAGATGCTTGGGCCCAGAGCCTAGGGGTGCCCCCTACCCTCTCCTACCCCTCCCTGCTCCCCTACTCTATTCCCTGCAGGGAGCAATCCTATTTGGAGCCAAGTAAATTTATGGCATAATCCCACATGGAAATGCATGGAAATGTTGCCAATTACCATCAAGCCAGGAGAGGAGACTGTGTCCCTGGTGCCTTCCTCATTCCGCTGTCTGTTGAGCAGCCACAGGCAGCTCAGAGCCAGCCCGACGGCCCAGATTGGCAGAGAGGGGCCATTTGTAGCAAACTCTCTATTCATCTCACCTGGCCTTGACGGTTTGCAGCGGGAAGGGCTCCTTCGAATTAAACCTGAGCAAACCAGGGAAATGTCATTCCCCGAGTCGCAGCAAAGCCGACAGCTGATGCGATTTATCTAAGTGAGATCAGTTCATCAAACTCGGGTAGAGCTGAGCCGCTGGAAAGACGGGAAATCTGATACAATCGCGTCTGCTTAAAATGCAAAGGCTCAGGAGCTTTTGGAACCCTGGAAGGAGAGTCTCGGCGAGGCCAGGAGGAGCGTTTAACAGGCAGAGACGGGGCCAGGGAGCACTGCGGGCTGGGGAAGTTCCTGCTCTGGGAAGGAAATGGAGGAGGAGGAGGGAGGGGGCCAGGCGCATCCGCAGGCTCTGCTCTGTGCTGGCCTCAGTCTGGTCCTGTGCAACAAAGAGTGATGATGCCTACTGTGTACACACAGAGCCCCACTGGGGTGGGGAGGATGTGAGACATGGCCTTACCGTTAAAAGCCTCATGGTCTGATGGAGGAGGCCAATGGAGACGTGGCCGCCTGTAATGCGCTGGGGTCTGTGGCTTCAGGTGCAGGGTAGAAGAGGGTCATGAGAAGGGCCCCAGGCCCTGCAGTCAGATGGAGCTGGTTCAAACCCTGGTCTCCCCACTTGCCAGCTGTGTGTCTTCGGGTGAGTCGCTAAATCTCTCTGAGCCTCATTTTCTCATCTGTGGAATGAGTATGATAATTTCTGCTTCTTCTGGAGCTGTGAGGACTGATGAGATGCTGTACATAAAACGCTTAGTGCCGGGTTTGACATACAGCAAGTGCTCGGTGGTGGAGGGAGCGAATGCCTGTGAGGACCTGGGAAGGCTTCTGGGAGGCAGTGGGGAGGCCAGCTAGGCTCTGAGGGATGGGAAGGACCTGAGTCGGTGGAGAGGATGAGGGAGTGTCCCCACGTTATGACGATTGATATGGGAACTGGCTGCCTGCTTGCCACTGTCCCCATCTAGAGGCAGAGAGTGAGGGCTGGGGCAGGGGGACCTGTGTCAGGGGTGCGGCTTCCCTGCCCTCCCCACCAGCCTCCAGCCCCAGAAAGAGGCTTCACGTCCCCTCCCCACGGAGCATCTTCCCTCTCCATCTTGCTCCCTCCCCCTGCACTTTTATCAGTCCTCCCGAGATGCAATGCGCCTGGCAGGGAACAATTTCCTGCCATCAGTCAGAAGCGCTGGCATTTAGGGCCGTGCTGAGGCCCAGGAGGGGGAGGGGGAGGACAGGGAGAGCTCTGTCCTACCCTACCCTGCTGCTCTTAGACCCGTTGGTCAGTCTGTTCCTCCCTGGGACCAGGGCTCTGCTGCCAGGAGACTGGAGGAGAAATGGATGCTGGTCCCTGGAGGGACACGGGGAGCTGGGGCTGGCCCTGGAAAGGGATGATGGAACATTGGGCAGGCTTGCCCGAGGAGGTGCCTGATACTCTGAATCCATTCCATTTGTGGTTCTGGTCGATTCCAAGCAGAAATATGGGGTTCATGGCAGATGCTAGCCTTAAAGGGAAACTGAGGCAGCAGCTCAGGGATTGAGATGGGAGAAAGTGGTTGTGATGGCTGAGGTTGTACAGGGATCCGGGCTTCCCCCAGGCTCAAAGGTCCTTCCAGCCCAGGTGGGACCTGTCTCACGTTACACATCTGGGCCTCAGGCTGCAGCTGGCAACTGCCAACATCCTCCTCCAGGAAGCTTGCTGCCAAGCCCCCCGTGGGGCCTGGGGTAAGACCTGGGCTGCAGGACCTCCTCAAGTACCCCTCCCCTTGGCCAGCCGTGGAACTACAATTTATTGAGCACTTACTGTACCTCAGGCCTCCAGTTCTTTACCAACCTGGAGAGTCAGCCATGATTAAAAGCAGCCCAGTTGTTGTAGCTGATGGGCTCCGAGAGGTGCTCGAGGTCTTAGTTCAAATGTCACCTCCCCAGCGAGTCCTCCCTGGTCACCTGTTTCTACCACTCCTCCCCCGCCACCCCAAGCCCTAGTCTTCTCCGTTGTATCATTTTCCCTCCTCCTGTTAAGGTCTGCCTCCTTTTTAGAGTGTAAGCTCTCCGAGAGCAGACGCCTGGGCTGACCTGTTCTCCTGGGTCCACGCCTAGCATGGCATCGCAAAGTCCGTTTGTTGAATGAATGAATGCATGTGTGCCATGTGGCCAACAAAGGCAGAGCAGGGATTCTAACCAAGTTGTCTGATTCAAAAAGCACTAACTGCTCACAGCCCCAACACCAGTGCCACCTGTCACTGTCCAGGTCAGAGCAGGGTCTAGAGGGAGGGGTCATCATATGCAGAGGGAGCCCCGGATCTGGGCCCCAGTGGCCCTGTGTCAGCCCCATTGCAGTTCTGGAATGAACAGTGTTATAGCAGAGAGGCTCACATTCAGCTCTGTCCATCTCCCTTACACTTAGTGGACAGAGATGGAGGCTGGTTTGGAGTAGCTGGGGCAGAGGTGGGGGCAGGGGGGCAGTCCTAGGCTTGGGGCTGGATAGGGGTGAGTCTGGAGGAGTCTGACACGGGCGGATCTGCTCTCTGCACCCAGCATAGCTGGGCCAGGCCTAGGCGCTGCTCCTTGAGCTCAGCCATTTGTAGGATTTGGGGCAGGGGGAGGGATTCTATTTGTCTGCGAAGGATGGGAACGGAGAGAATGGCTTTCTGGGGATGAGTGGCAGGAGAGATAAGCCTGATGTGTGACTTCTGACGCTTGGCTGGTTTGAAAATGAGTTGGGCCCAGATATGGGATTGACGGGGCGGATCAGAGAGGGCCCATCAGCCTTGTTCTGCCTCTGACTTTGAAAAGGGCGCTGGTGTCAGGAGACTGGGTCCTAGTGCCGGAGTTGGAGGTGGCTATGAGTGCTATGAGTGACCTTGGCTTAGCCCCCGGGCAAGGAAAGATGTGTCCCTGGCTGGCGTGTGGGGGAGCCAGCCTCAGTGTCCCCAAGTGCCTTGGCCCCTGTTCTAGGAAGCTTGAGTGCTGGAGGCTCACACACAGGGGCTGGGGATGCACTGGGGCTGGGGCAGTGTGGCTGACGGGTGTTGCATCCCTCACGTGCCTCTCCATATCTACTCTCTACCTTCTTCCCTGTCTTGGAGAGCAGAAGCCCAACCAGGAGGGACCTGAACGGACCCCCTTTGTCCACCTGCTTGTTGGATTGGCCAATGGGATGCGTGGGGTGTGGGTAGGGAGGAGAACGAGGTCGTGGATGGGCTGGGGATGACGTCTTTCCTCCTGCAACCGTGGTGCCCTGGTGGCAACAGTTCTGATTCTCAGCCCTTGTTCGTGTCCCTGCATCCTGCCCACACCTCTGTGCATGGTCTTTGGCTACTTTCTGTTTGCTTAGAGCACAGCATCTTCTTGGATCACGAGAGGGGTTGCCAGGTGTGCCTGGCAGGTGTGCCTGGCAGGTGTGCGCCTCTCGCTCTGGCTCCAGCAGGGTCTGGAGGGAGCACATTGGGGTGCCTTCCTTGCAGCTCTGCTGCCACCCTCTCACCCCCCCCCCCCGCCCCAGCCATCACCTCTAGGAACCCCTTTTGCTTCTGGGATCAGCCAACGCCGCTCTTTGGGCTGGGCTCCTTACCGTTCACTGACCGTGACCTCCCAGGTTCATCAGAAATATTCCATCAATATGGAGACCAATGTCCTCAGCCTGCACTCTCAGGCGCACTGTGCACTTCTCTCTCTGGGCTTCTAATTCAGCCTGGATGATGTGGCTCGGGAAAGCTGGGCCACTTCTTCCCGGTGTTGGTACAGGAGGAGCTTGAGAGGCTCAGGAGAATCTCTGGGAAGGGCGAACCCAGGGCTGTGGCCGTGCCGTCTTCCAGGACGTGTGGGAGACATTCCTGAATGAGGGCTGAAATGCGTGAGGCCCCAGAAGCCGCCATGGCCCCAGATCTTGGAGGACCTGAGCCAGGCCCTTTTGGATCCTCATGCCCTCAAGGTCCCCATCCCTGTGACTTCCTGGAGAGCCACGTCCTGGAGGAGGATCGGAGACTCACCATGAGGATGGGCAAGCGCCTGGCCGACTTTGCCGGGTTGGCCGGCCCCCAGGCAAGGGGGTGGGGGTGTAAGGCTCACCCTCCAGCCTCACAGGAAGCCTGGGGGACCCAGTGGACTTTAGGGGCCTCTGCATACCCCCAGCATCAAGGCTTCTGCCTGAGCCTCTCTCTCCAGCCACTGGCAGCTCTTTAACCACCTTGGAGCCCTCTCCCAGGCCATGAGCCAAATGAAATCAGTGCATCTTTGGCAGTGAAGAGAGCAAGGTGCTTCCATGAGAGTTCTCTAACTTGGCCGTCAGCATGGGGATGATGGAAACAGGTTTTGGGCCTGGGTTTCCTGCCTGTGCAACTTGGCCTGACCTTGGGCAGAGAGGATCCTCGCTAGGGGGGATTGAGGGATGCTCGAGGCAGCCCCTGCTCTGCCCTTGACTTCTCTCTGCTCAGGACCCCAGGCTATTCATCCACGTGGAACCTTGCAGGTGCCAGGCTCCCCAAGAAAGGCTGGGCTTGTGTGGTACCTTCCCCCCATGACTCTCGTAGCACCCCTGGTCGACAGGAAGGAAGCCGGAATTCAAACCCAGGCCTCTCTGGGCTCTTCCTCCCTGCACCTGCTCTGTTCTTCTTCCAAGAGCCCTTGAGACAATGTCAGGCCCTGGAGCTCAGCTCGGCTGTGGGGTCTTGGAACTGGCAACCGGGAGTTTCAGTGATACCTGCGGCTTAGCGTGGGGGTGGGCCCGGGCCATGGTGCTGCCTCTCTCCCCTCTCTTTGCTGTCGATGTTAACTTTTGCAGGACGTCCTTGCCTTGCCTGCCCCTTGTTTCTCACGTGGGGGCTGGTGAGGCTGTCTCTCGTGCTGTGCACCGTGACACTGATGGCATTCATGGCCCCAGCTCACCCACCTGGCTCCACACTGGGTTATGTATAATTTCGCAGCCCCTTTCTGCTGGGACTGTGGACTTGGCTGTGTGGCTCTCTTCAGACAATGGGGCAGTAGCAAACTGGGTGCAAGGAGTAGTCTGAGACAGTTTCTCCTGGACCCCTGCCACTGGCATGAGAGCAGTCCGGAGTGGGCTTCCTGGGAGATGAGTGGCCTTGTGGGACAGAGCTGAGTCAGCTCAGCCGGGGCCTCTCTTGGCCAGTGAGTCCCCAGCTGATCTTTCAAGGATGACACCAGCCAGGCCCGGCCTGAGGAGCAGAGCTAGGCATTCCAAGACTCCTGAGAAATGGTGGTTATTATTGTTTTCTGAGCCAATAGCTCTGGGATCCTGGAAGTTTCTTTCTGGAGGCATCCCTCTCTCCCAGGGCCAGGCAGCAGCTGGCATCAGGGGCCTGGCAGGGTGAGGACAGGGCAGGCGGCGTCTCCTTAGAGCCAGCACACAGACACTGCTCTCCAGGCCATCTCCAGCCCTCCCTGGGCGTCTCAACATCTTTTCTCTGGTTCTCCCAGCCTTTTACTGACCACCAGCGGGGTCCTCTTTCTGGTTGCCCCAGGAGAGGCTAACATGGCACAGAGGACACAGAGCCAAATTTGGCCCAGGGTCACCAAGGGGGCTCCCCCCACCTCCACAGGAGAAGGGAATGGGAGTGTCCATCCAGGGACACTGGAGCCTGCTGGGGTGGCTTATTTGCCTTCCCCTGTACAGCTAGGTCTTTCTCAATGGACACCTTGTTTCACTGCTGGGGCGAGTACTGTCTCATAGTCCAAGGGGGTTTTTGGGGATGAGCTATAGGCAGACCACAGCCCTAGGAATCCCAGGACCAGGGGCTTCTGGAAGGCAGGGACCGTGTAGGCTTCGTTTCTGAGTTCCATGTCCAGCGTAGCAGGCACAGATTTAATTGCCACTGACGTGAGTCTTAGCTCCTTCAGGAAATGGTCCCTGCTGTCCCCGTCCTTATCCAGGTCTTTGCTACCCTCCCAGCTTCTAGAAACTGGAATCCTTTCCTCCCCACCTCCTAGCCCTGGCCCCATTCCTGGGCTCCTTCCTCGTTTGAATCTGGGCCTCGCTTGAGCCTCCGGCCGTGGGGTCCTCTCACTGCTGTAGGTCACCACCCAGACCCCAGGGTGGCTGCACACAGGCCTGACTGCCCCATGTTTGGTCTTTTTCTTTCTTCTTTTTTTTAAAGATGCATTGATTTATTTAGAAGGCAGAGTTACAGCAGATGGAGGGAGGGAGGGAGGGAGGGGGACAGAGAGAGAGAGAGAGAGAGAGAGAGAGAGATCTTCCACCTGCTGGTTTACTGCCTATATGGCCACAACAGCCCAGGCTGGGAGAGGCTGAAGCCAGAAGCCAGGAGCTCCATCCGGATCTCCCACATGGATGGTAGGGACTCAAGTACTCGGACCATCTGCTGTTACCTTCCCAGGCACGTTAGCAGGGAGCTGGATTAGAAGCAGAGCAGCTGGGATTGGAACCGGTCTTCTGTTGTGGGATGCTGGCATCACAGGTGGCCCCTTGACCTGCTGTTGCCACAAGGCCCGCCTCTAGAAGGCAGCCCCACCTCCATTAGAATTACCCCTGCTGGGCCGGTGCTGTTGTGTAGTGGGTTAAAGCTCTGGCCTTCTGCGCCAGCATCCCATATGGGCGCCGGTTCGAGTCCTGGCTGCTCCACTTCTGATCCTGCTCTCTGCTATGGCCTGGGAAAGCAGTAGAAGATGGCCCAAATCCATGGGCCCCTGCACCCACATGGGAGACCCGGAAGAAGCTCGAGGTTCTTGGTTTCGGATGGGCTCAGTTTTGGTCGTTGAGGCCATCTGGGGAGTGAACCAGTGGATGGAAGACCTCTCTCTCTCCCTCTCTGCCTCTCTCTGTAACTCTTTCAAATAAATAAAATAAATCTTTAAAAAACAAAACAAACAAAAAGAATTACCCCTGCCTTCACAATGGGGGAGTCAAAGGGGTCACTTTCATTTTCAGAAATCAATTTAATGTTTGAATAGATGATGCGTTCTTGTGATTCTAGTGTATCTGCAGTGAAAAGTCCCCTCCCCTCATGCCCCAGCCTCGCCGTCCCACCGTGGAGACGGGGGTCTCCAACTTCTCCTGGCTCCTCCGAGAGACAGCCTAGGCACGGAGAGGCAGAAACACGGCCACACCCACCTGTTTCTATAAAACATACTTTGCCCCTCTTTTGTTTGGATGGCACACCACACATTCTCAGGATTCCACGTTTTTTGTATTCACCTAGCATTGTGTTTTCAAGATCACCCCTAGCAAGTCTCTTCTTCTCCTTCTTTTTTTTTTTTTTTTTTTTTTGAGGTATAATGCACATTCCATGACATTTACCTCCTTTAAAGAGTAGAACTCCGTGGTTTTGGTGTATCCACAACTGGGAGGCCATCAGCTCGATCTCATTCTGGAACATTTCCGCCTCCCTGAAAGTCGCCCTGGATCTGTTAGCATTCCTTTGAGCCTTCACCTGCTGCAGCCTAGGAACTGCAAGGGGACACGGGATACAGGAGTCCCAAGCCAAACACCTGCTTCTGTAAGAGCTTTGCCTTTTTTTCTTTTTTAAACAAGTGGGAGATTAACTCTTCAGCTGTGAGAAGCACCAGATCTTTCTCCTGGTTTGTTGTTTGCCTTTTGATTTTGCTAGTGGTGATGTCTACCTTGAAGAGGTTTTCTATTTTTACATAGCTAAATTTACAAATTCCTTTTGGCTTCCGGGGTACTTGTCAAAGGCCTTTCACACGTTAAAAGTATTTTTAAAAGTGCCCCCATGGTTTTTTCTAGGCCATTTATCTTTTTTAAAAAGACAAAAACACTTCAACCTTCAATCCATCTGGAATTTGTTTAGGTAGAAGGTGTGTGGTATGGATCTAATTTTATTTTTTCCTCAGCAGCCCCCTAGTTGTCCCAGTATTATTGAATAGTTTGCCTCTCCTCAATGATTTTGATTTTCTTCCCAGCCTTATTAAGATATAGCTAGTAAATAAAAATTATATATGTTTATGGTGTATAATGTAATGTTTTGACATATGCATATATTGTGCAATTTAAATCGAGCTAATTAACATATCTATCACCTCACATACTTATCAGTTTTCTGTGGTGAGAACATTTAAGTCTAATCCCTCAGCGATTTTCCAGGTCAGGCTCCGTTCCTGACTGCAGCAGGTCTGCAGGGCCCACTCCTTCCATCCGCAGAACCCTGGTGCCCAGCACCTCCTCGGCCCCGCGGCCTGGCAGCCATCCCTCTGCTCTGCTGCTGTGAGTTCAGCTTTTTAAGATTCTATGTCTTGTTTCAGGAAGCTCCTGCAGTATTTGTCTTTCTGTGTCTGGCTTCTATCACCTAACAGGATATCCTCCAGGCTCGTCCCTGTTAGAACGACAGTGTTTCTAGTTCAAAAGATGCCTAGTTTCTCCTTCTGTGTGTCTGTGTGTGTGTGCATAATTAGAACATTTGTGCATCAACCGACGGACGCCCGGGCTGACTCCATGTCTTGGCTATCGTGAATGATGCTGCAATGAACAGGGCGTTCGGATGTCTCTTCGAGATGCTGATTCCAATTCCTTTGGATATATACGTATATCTGGAAGAGGGATTGTTGGATCATACAGTAATTCTGTTTCCAATTTTTTGAAGAAGCTTCGGGCTCTATCTCATAATTGCGGCATCAACATACATTCCCAGAAACCACATGTGAGGGCTCCCTTTTCTCTACATCCTCACCAACACTTCGCCTTTGCCTTTTAGATAACAGCCATTACATGTGCAGTGATATCTTGGTGTGGTTTTAATTTAATTTCCCTGAGAATGGGTGATGTCAAGCTTTTTGTTTTCATACATCTGTTGGCCCTTTGTGTATCTTCTCTTGCTTGTCAATGACTTTGAATGTCACCTTTGTCTGGTGACATCCAGGCAAAATGCTCCGAATTTATTCCTGTACCTTTTGTTTTATTCCACTGTGTTTGTCTACATATGAACCACCATACTTTTCTAATTATTGGAGTTTTGGACTATGTTTAAATATATGACAGGGCTAGCCTCTCTTCCTTTCTCTTGTCCGGATTTTCCCAGCTATTTTTGCATGTTCATTTTCCCTGTGAACTTCAAAGTCACCTAATTT
The DNA here is from genome assembly GCF_051225735.1 of Oryctolagus cuniculus. NCBI lineage: Eukaryota > Metazoa > Chordata > Mammalia > Lagomorpha > Leporidae > Oryctolagus > Oryctolagus cuniculus. The sequence continues at coordinate 136,848,907 of NC_142873.1, read as the reverse complement.
CATTACCAATTCCTGCTGGTATTTTTATTGGAACACAGAAACACAAGGTGAACTGCAAGAAAACTGACACAGCTTCATGATGCAGCTTCTTCTTATCCAAGAACATGGTCTACCTTTTCATTTGCCAGCTTTTGGGTCCCTGTAACATTTCAGTTTTCTGCGTACATATTTTGCACTCTCCTAAGCAAGTTAAAATATAAACTTTTTTCACTGCAGTGGTAAATCTCACCTGTCTACTTGTCCAAACTGATTGTCATTTTAAAATATGAAGGCCACTGATTTTTATTCATTAAGCTTGTGTCTGAGTACGATATTGAACTCCTTGTTGTTGCTAATAGTATTTGAGTTGATTCTTTTTGGTGTACCAGGTAGACAAGGGGTCTTCAGAAAGGGCCCGGAAAAGCATGTATTATGAATAACCATGCATACATTTCAACTTTCATTTTCGCACCACTTTTAATGCCATTTTCCACAAACTTTTTGAAGTCCCTTTATATATCATCTCCTGATAATGATGGTAATTTTACCTCTGCATTGCAATTTTTATATAACTAAATGATCTTTGTTATTTTATCGTGTTAGCTGGTACCTACAGAACAAATTGAAGTAATAATGAAAATATAGGACATCTTTGTTTTGTTAGTGACTTTAATAAAAATTCCTCATTTGAGGTTAAGATGGCTCTACTTTATCATGTTAGGAAACAGTGGTCTGTTCTTATTTCAGTGAGAGTTTTCAGAAATAAGCAGGGTAGCTGATTTATGCAGATAATTCATGCTTGCACCCTGAAATGGGGTAAGTTAGTAGTCTTGCCGACACTAAGCACCCAGCATTTCTTAAACCCCACGTGATCGTGCTGTATTTTCCTCTTCCTGGGCTGCCAGATTCTATATGCTAAGATTTTATTTAGAGTTGTTAAGGCGAGATTCCCAACTGAGATAGCTCTGTTGCTTTTTGTTCTCTTCCTGGTGGGTATTGGTGTCGGTGTTAATATTAAGCTCACATCCTAACAGCGGTGTAGACGCTGCCTTCCTTGCAGCTGGCATCTGGGGGGGAGGGTCTCGGTGACCCATGGCTCCGCCACCTCTGCAGCTGGTCCAGCAGGGTGACTGTGGCGGTGCTGACAGCCACATCCCGGGCCGCCGAAGCTTCCCAAGGCACAGGTCATGGCCAAGCTGTGTGAGCACATGCAGCCCAGGGCACAAAGGGCTGGGTTCGGAGACAGAAGTCTCTAAGGTGCCTGGCTCTGCGCCAGCCCACCCTCCACGACAGTTGCCACCGTTCTGTTGGTTGGGGTCTCCAGCTGGCCGTGGGGCCCCTGCTCTCTCCTGTCCACTGTGGCCTCTGCGGTGCTGCTTCGCGTGCAGAGCCCAGCTGCAGGTGGGCAGCCTCTGATCGTCTCCGCCCGACTGTTGGGGAAGCGCCACTCCGTGGGCTGCAGGTAGCCCCCTTGCCTGCCCCCGCGCCTGCAAGCCTGCTGGTACAGTTTAATTTCCAGCCCTGGGATTTCTTCCTCGCCCGTGACAACCTCAGGTGGAAGCAATTTCACCGTCTTGTAACTCACCGGGTCATTATAATTAGTATCTGGGCACCTGGGGCGAGGGCGGAAGGGAGGCGACAGAGTGGATCCAGCCAAGCGCAGAGCACCTCCGGGGGCGGGGGCCACCACTGCTTCCTCCATCAATGCTGGCTTGTACCTGGGGTTCCACCAGTGCCCTCCCCTCTGTGGTGGGGTGAGGGGCGGATGAGGAATCAGGGACTGCTAAGTCTGGCCTTGGGTTTACACAGGAGTCTCTGAGCTGAGGGAGGGCCAGAATGGCTAGAGGGGCCCTGGGAGGAGAGGAGGTGCAGCATCCCTCCCCACCTCCGCCTTCCCCCTTGGAGGACCTGATGTCCCAGCACAGGCCGCTCCAGATGGTGTCAGAGCTCCAGCCCATTAGAGCTGCCAGTGACAGCAACAGGGCAGAGCTGGTGCAGCCGAGGGCATGCCAGGAAGTGGACACAACTCCAAGAGAAGCTCCCGGTGTGGGGCACAGGACACATCAGGGGGCAGATAGGCTTCCACGTTGGGGAAAGTCTTTTGAAAGCAACAGAAACAGACCTGAGCAAGAAAAGGGGTGTATGATGGGGGTGTCAGGGCATGAGTTTCAAAGCTAAGAGGAGGCCAGTGGGCCTGGGGAGTCAAGACCCTGGCGGTGGGAAGAGCTGGGCCCTCTCTCCAGCTCAGGCAGCCAATGCGGCTGGGTTCCCACAACTCCATGTTAAAAATCCACGATGCTTCATAGAGACACCGTCATCCTCTCGTTTGCACCAACTGTTTACTGAGCCCTCGCGGTTTGGAAGGCAGAAGCACAGGCTCTGAAGATGCAGCAGTGAGTCAGGGCATACTTCGTTGGCATCTTACCTCGGAGTCAGGGTAGGAGTCTGATTGGCTCCGTTTGGGTAAAGTGCACAGCTCTAAGCCAATCAGCAGGAGCCGGGTGGGGTTTGTGGACCAGGATGCCCTCCCAGTGGGTTGTCTGCAAAGGGCAACTAGCCCTTTAGACACAATCCGCTCTTGATTGACGTTGCAGAAAGCAGGCAGTGGTCTTCAACGAGGCGCGATGGAGCTCATGCAGTCAGAGGCAGCCATAGCCAGAGCGGGCAGTGCCGGGAGGGGCCTGTGGGTCTCCCGTCCCCTTGGCTCTCTGGATCCTCCACTTCCAAGCAGGGGGAGCAGGCGCTGGGGAAGGTGCTCCTGCACCTGCAGCTTTCTCTCCATACCAAGGCCTGGGAGGACAAGGTCAGCCCTCTCCTCCTTCTGTCCTCACCCTGACCAGAGGCTTCCACAGACTGGGCTTGCTCCCCCTGCTGTCTGCCATGGCAGAGGCCAGCGCAGAGCTCTGGGCAGTCTTGGTGAGGACTGTCACTGATCCGTACCCTGCATCCCTTCTCTGACCACCGCGTACCCCAGGATTGTGTCCGTCTTGGGTGGTACCCATCTCTCAGTTCGACGGCTCCGATGAAAGAGTCACCAGCCTCCCTCACTTCCCCTGCTCTCCCAACACCCCTCCCCCCGAGCGCCCGCCTGAGCTCCAGGAGCCCTGGCTCCGCTGTGCTGGGACTGCCTGTGAGGACTCCCCAGCAAATTCCCAAATCGGTCACTCGGGGCTTCCCACTTTAGCCCCAATCCACGAGGTCCCGGGCCACCCGCAGCCCCTCCCAGGACGGAGCAGTACAAGGGGACGCTTGTAATAATACCATTATTCTCCTTGGCCGGGGGCAGGCTGAGCCCTTGCTGAAGCGGGCTTGCCATTAGAACCCTGCAGAAACAAAGTAATAGCGTGCACAGAAAGCCATTTGTAATGTTGCTGTAATTCCCATGATTCATTAAACAGGAATGGAAAATGATAACATTTCCCCCGGAAAAAAAAAAAAAAAAACTCCTGGTGGAGTCGCACGCTGAGTTCACTTGGCTCAACTCTTTTATTGACTAAGCATCTTGTTGTGCTGATGTGAGGTGCACACAGGCCCAGCACCATTTAGTTTTACATCAGCTGAAATGGAAGCAGGGGAGGGGGCCCCGCAGGGACCGGGCTTTGACCTTGGAAATGGAACTGGAGCCTCTAGCCTCTCCTGCAGGCTGTGGTGGGAGTGGGGGGCGGGGGTCTGTTTGAGCAGGGCCCATTCAGCCTCCTCTCCTCCCGGAGAGGAGCAGTGGGGGTGGCTGGGGAATGCCTACCTTGGGACATGCCAGGTGGTCTCCCAGCACTCCCATGCATACTATCTGTGACCGCCATCCCTATCCCCCCACCAGTGCTCTCAGACTGCTCCCTGTCAGTCCCCTAATTAGGAACCCACCATTCTTCCTGATCCCCCCCCCCACCTTACATCACTTGCCAGCCGGCCACCAGCCCTGGGTTTGGTGCAGTGGTTAAAACGCTGCGTGGGATGCCCGCCCGCCTGCCTGCCTGCCTGCCTGCCTGCCATATTGGAGTGCTCCGCTCTATTCCAGCTTCCTGCTAATGCAACAGGCGATGGCTTAAGTAGCTGAGCTCCTGCCACCCACGTGGGAGACCCAGATGGAGTTCCCGGCTCCTGGCTTCAGCCTGACCCAGTCCTGGCTGTTGCAGGCATTTGGGGAGTGAGCCAGTGGACAGATCTTGATCTTTCTGTCCCTCTGCCTTTCAAATAAAATAAATAAATTGATTAAAATTTAAAAAATAAAGAAGCTGCTTTGAAACTCTCTTGAAACCCACTCTGCTCGGGATTCTTCCTGGAAACGGAAGTGATCAGAAGCTCAGGAACAGTGAGCCTGGCTGGAGCCTCCTCCCCTCTCGCCCTGTCTTGAGGGCAGAGCCCTGCTCATCAGGAGTGGAGAACACGACTCAGAAGCGGGGTCTGCAGACTTTGTGGACCCAGGGGAGCAGACGCTGTGGACAGTCGTCCCCTCTTCTGAGATTGCCACCCAGCACCACCGCTGGACTCTGTCTCAGTACCGACCAAAGAGAGCCCAGGGCCCAGCATCCTGACCCCTCCCCCGGCACGAGCCCTAGGCGTGGCTGGGGCTGGGCGCGGGGCAGGTGCTCCCTGGCAGAGCCAAGCATGCCCTCAGGAAGCGTTTGATGAATTTAAAAGAATAAATGTTGGTCTGCACCCAGTGCTGGAGAGAGCCCTTCTCTATGATCCTGCAGGAAAAGTTGTCCAGCAGCTCCTTGTATGCTTCCTGTGATGGAGAGGTCACTACCTCATCAACTTCCAGGTCCCAGTTTGGGGTGTTCTCGAAGCAGACCCTGAGACAGGGGTTCAAGTGCAATTAGCTTGTTGGAGGGGTACCGATGGGAGAGGAAAAGCGAGGCAGGGAAGGGAAGGAAGCCAGTGAGTGTGATGTGAGCCAGCTGCCAAGGGGGGGCTACCAGCGCTTCACCCTGCTGGAGACAGCATTGCATGGATGCGTCCCGGCGTGATCACAACCAAGGGCCAGAGAAGCAGGTGCTCCTGCTCCTACCCATCATTGCCTGGGGCTGACCCCAGGACTTCCCTCCTGCCCTGTGCATGGCAGGTGCACATCCCCGCAACCAGAAAGCCATTCACAGGTGTGGGCAGTGCGTCAGGGGTCCTGGGGGAGGCTGACCACAGCTTCTCTGTGGCAGAATAGGTGCCATCTGCCATCCGTGGTTCCTCTCGGGACACTCCCACCCTGCACTGGGCGTCACTGGCCCAAAGCCCTGTCCCCTTCTCTCTGCAGCCAGCCCCCCTGGCCATCACCTCTTTCTTGAACCTGCTCCCCGGCCGGTTTCTGTCTCTTGTCGGTCTCTCTCCCTGCACAGCGGCCAGCAGGTGCTTTTGAAACTCCCTGGGCACCACACCTGTCCTTCACATGTGCTCTCAGGTGTCAGAATCACCTTCTCACCAACTGACGTTCCCTGTAGGCTGAGCTCGGGCAGGTGAGATCTGGGGACACTTAGTGCTCCTGGTACTTAGCTGGTGCTGAGCAAATGTGATTGAGTTGGACTAGTAGTGCCAGCTCAACCGCATCTCTACCTGCTCACAGCTGCTGCCGGCTCCCCAGTGTCTGCAGGGGAGAGCCCACGCTCCTCTGTCTGACAGACAAGTCTCAGCATGGCCTGCCCCTGCTGACCTCTTCAGATTCAGGCTCCAGAATGTTCTCTCTCAGGTCTCCAACTTCTCATGTAGGAGGCTTGTGCACACCCCTCCCCCTTCCCTTGTCTCTAATAGGGTCACAAACTCAAAGCTTGCAGGGGGTGGGTGAGAGGGCAGAGTGAAGCAGACCGGGTGTATACAGCAGGGAGAGGTGGTGACTGCAGCAAACTGCTGGGACCTCATGCCCATCCTGTGAACATTTATGTCCCAGTGCTCAGAGCACTCAGCGCCTGTGTGCCCCAGCCAGGGATGCAGCCTGGCTTTGGGCTCTGCCCATGCAGCCTTCTGCCTGGCACTCATGAAATCCAGCTCCTCCTTCAGAGTCCAATTCTGAGGTCACCTCCTCCATGAAGTCTGCAGGGATTCTCCCAGCTGGAAAGAGTCCTCATCTACTCTGTGGTCATGAACTTTGGATCTTCTAGTAGAGGATTCAGGTTTCTTTTTCTTTTTTTTTTTTTTAAATTGAGTGCTCAGGGCCGGTATTGTGATACAGCACGTTAAGTTGCCACCTGCAGTGCTGGCATCCCATATGGGCTCCAATACAAGTCCCAGCTGCTCTACTTCCAATCCAGCTCTCTGCTTATGTGCCCAGGAAAGCAGTGGAAGATGGCCCAAGTTCTTGGGTCCCTGCACCCACATGGGAGACCTGGAAGAAGTTCCTGGCTCCTGGCTTTGGATCGGCTCAGCTCTGGCCATTGCGGCCATTTGGGGGGTGAATCAACAGATGGAGGATCTCTTTCTCTCTCTCTCTCTTGCTCTCGCTGTCGCTCTTTCTCTCTTTCTCTCTCTGTAACCCTGCCTTTCAAATAAATAAAATAAATCTTAAAAAAATGAGCACTTACTATGTGCAAGGCCCTGTGCCAAGGGACTGCTATATACTTTAATTCATTTAATGTGTTTTTAAATTTAATATTTTTGTTGCTGTTGAGAAACTAAAGCACACAAAAAAGTCCATAAAAGATAAAGATGCAATATAACCAGTAATTTTTAAAGCAATCATCAAGTAAATATCACCCAGGTCAAGAAATAAAGCTCATATTATTGATGAATCTAGGGACACCTGGGCCCAGAGAGGTTAGTGATCATCCCTTGTCACACAGCCCATGACTGCAAGAATTAGAATTCAAACCTGAGACTGTCTGGCATGATTCCATCTTATCACAGCTGCCAAATAAAAATCCAGGATGCCCAGTTTAGTGTGAATTTCAGATAAGCAATGAATATATTCAGTACCAGGGTACTTCAAAAAGTTGTGGAAAATGGAATAATTAAGTATGAGTTTATTTTTTGCAAGAATTTTTGAAGCTCATGCATCATTTTTCATAGTACATGTTTTCCACATATTACAAAAAATATTTTGCACCAAAAATTCTTTGTACCAAAATTAACTCATACTTTAAATTCCTTTTCATAAACTTTTTGAAGTATCCTCATTTAAGCATGCACCAAATACTGCGTGGGACATACATATATGAAAAGTTATTTGTTTGGACGGGCATTTTGTCTAGTGGTCATGGTCTGGTTAAGATGTCTGCATCCTACACTGGAGGACCTGGGTTCCTTATGTAGTTCTGGCTCCTGACTCCAGCTTCCTGCTAATGCAGACCCTGGGAGGAAGTGGTGATGGCTCAAAGAATTGGGTCCCCAACACTCAGGTGGGAGACCTGGATTGAGTTCCTATCTCCCAGCTTCAGCCCAGGTCTGGCCCTGTGGGTATTTGGGGAATGAATCAGCAGATAGCTCTCTCTCTCTCTCTCTCTCTATTTCTCTCTATCTCTCTCCCTTTCTAAATAAGCAAATACAAATTAAAAATAGATATTTATCTGAAATTCAAATTATTTTACTGTGTGTCTTATATTTTATTTGGAGACCCTATTGCCCATATATCATGGTTTTTCTTTTCTTTTCTTTTTTTGTTAAATATTTTTTTATTTATTTGAGAGGCAAAGTTACAGAGAGAGAAAGAGAGAAAGAGAGAGAGAGAGAGAGAGAGAGAGGTCTTCCATCTGCTGGTTCACTCTCCAAATGGCCGCTATGGCTGGAGCTGGGCTGATCTGAAGCCAGGAGCTTCTTCCAGGTCTCCCACATGTGGGTGCAGGTGCCCAAGCACTTGGGCCATCTTCCACTGCTTTCCTAGGCCATCAGTAGAGAGTTGGATTGGAAGTGGAGCAGCTGGGATTTGAACTAGCACCCATATGGGGTGCTGGCACCGCAGACGGAGGTCCAACCTACTACACCACAGAGCCGGCCCCTCATGATCTTTCTTGTGTGATGGCTGTTTGGGTATCTGCTCTGTTTCTCTGGGGTGCTCTACTGGGCAACCCTTGACCCCATTTGTGTCTGAGGCCCTGCATGCACCCAGGCCAGGCTCATGCGGTGCTCAGGAACTGCCTCTTGTGTGGACTGGATTCACGATGACATTTGCAGGCAGGCTCGGGGGCTGTTTCTCCTGGACTTGGTCCTGCCTATTGCCTAGAGATCTGATATGTTTGGGAGAAAGAAGAAAAGTGGTTGAGGTCTCCCTCTCCTTCACCCTGATTTGGCTCTGCTCCATGTTGGTCATCTGCTCCAAGACCAAGCTCACCCTGGGAGGACCAGCCAGGGTGGCCGAACCTGGAGTTGCTGGTCTGAGTGTGGCCCTTCTGTGCCCAGAGCGTGGAGGGTCTGTCTGAGGGGTAGGGTGTATTGTTCCCATTTTACAGATGAAGAAACGGAGACAGAGCAAGTCCAGCTGATGTGCCAGAAGTCACACTGCAGACTTGAGTTTATTTCTTCTTCTTTTTTTTAAAAATTTATTTTATCTACTTGAAAGGTGGAGTTACAGAAACAGAGGGAGAGAGAGAGAGAGAGAGAGAGAGAGAGAGAGAGAGAGAGAGAGAGGATCTTCCATCCACGGGTTCACTTTCCAAATATCGGCAATGATCAGGGCTGGGCCAGGCTGAAGCCAGGAACCAGGAGTTTCATCTGGGTCTCTCATGTGGGTTCCGGGGCCCAAGCACTTGGGCCATTTTCTCTGCTGCTTCCTCATGTACATTGGCAGGGAGCTGGACTGAAAGTGGAGCACCTGGGACTCAAATGGTGCCCAAATGGGACGCTGGCACTGCAGATGGTGGCTTAACCCTCTGTGTCACAGCACCAGCCTCAAGTTTGTGTTCTCAAGGGGCTTCACAGCTTGGTGGACATAGCGTTCTAAGCCCAGGTCTTTCCCACCCCAGTTCTGTTCTGTTCTGTCCCCTCTGAGCCCACAGGGCCCTTCCTGGTGAGACAGCTTAGTCTTGGCCAGTGAGGGGTAGGGAGGGCGAGAGCTGGAAGCTGACCTCATAGGCTTGGTGTATGGGATCTAAAGACACTAGGCTGACATCTCAGTCACAGACACTCCTAGGTGGGCACTCCAGTAGCCAAATTGCCCCAAAGCTTCAGGACTCACCACATCTGCTGGGGTAGGGAGGGTTGGCTGGTTGGGGGTTGTTTCCATCACTGCTGATTTTCAGGGCAGACCCCAGGCCAGGACATCACTGCTTCAGTCTTCCTTCACCTCATTAGTGAGCAAGCCAAGTCTTTTATCAGCTGACGCTTCACTTCGAGCTGGGCCAATCACAACTGAATTGTTGCTCGGCTTTGCAGCTGGAGCCGGAGGCCCTCAGGAGCTATGTCGGCTCTCAAGACCGTGCTCGGGGCCTCATCCACTCACCAGCTGCAGCCCCAACATCAGCCTCAGTCCCGGCTCCATCTCCAGCCCCAGTCCTTGCCCCAGCTCATGTCTAGCTCCCAGCCCCAGCCAGTCCCAGCCTCACTATTATCCCACTCCAATTGCAATCTCACTGTCACCTTAATTCCAGCTCAGCCTTAGCCCCATCCATCACCAACCTCGGGGTGGGGGGGAGTGGGTGGGGGTGTCTGGAGGCCTGAGATCTCTGGGTTACAGTAGCCTGAGTGCTCTGTGCTCAGTCTTTGCTTTCTCAGAATTCACTCCAAGAACTGACCTAGCCCCTTTGCCCCCAATACCCAGCAGCTATGTCTGCAAACAGGATACTGCTTACTCCTGTATCCTCCCCTGAGCCTGTTCCCAGCCTGCTCTGCCAGGGGCTCTTGGCTTTCTATGAGGGCTGTAGGGCTGGAACTGGGCCAGGAAGCCTCCTTAATGTTGCTCTGAAGACCTGGGTATCACCTGTGCCATGGTGGTGTGTGGGTACATGTGGGTAGATGGATTGTACATATGTATATGTGCCCCCACACCTGCACTGCTCGGGTTATGTCCACTCCTGAACCCTGGCTGTGGGAGGGACATGCACAGATTAAAATGTGTCTAGCGGAGGGGTGATTCAGGGTGGGAGGGGCTGGTTGTGTCCTACCCCTGAGAAGGGCGGAGGGAAGATGTTCAGCACCACGGACAGCAGAAAACTGTGCTTACTTGCTCTAGGTCTTCTACCTGGCTCAGGGTCAGAGGCTGGGAATGGAGGCTCGTCCTAGGCTGAGACCACTGCGGCCTCCCATCCTAGGCTGTCCTCTGGTAACCAGAAGCCGTGAAATGAGGTGTTTCAGTTCCCTGAGCCAGAAATGGGCAAACCACAGGGAGGGCGATTGGCTTTTCAGATGCAGCTGCTCTGGCTGGGGGCTTTAGACTGAACCTCCGACCTCTTTCTTGCCCTGCCCCAAAGCTGGCTCAGCCCACAGCCCCTGACTCCACTCAGACAAGTACTTGTTAAGCACTGCCTTTGGCTCAGGCGTCTTTCTCAGCACTGAGACGCACCACCTATCAAACCTCTTTGTGCTCCTGGAGCTATGACTCTGGGAGGCAGAGGAGATGGGCCACAAACATGAATAAGTCAAATAAGCATGAATGTCAGAGGTGACAAGTTCCATGGAGAAAAATGAGCCAGATGCAGGGTAAGCAATGTACAGGGCTGTGGCTGTAATTAGCGCAGTCCTGGGAGGAGGCAGGAGAGCTATGATCCACAGGAGGGGAGTGAGGTGTGTGGATTCCTTGGGGGAGGGGAGGGCCAGGCTGGTGCTGGCAGATTTTCCTGGTGCCAGGGCACATGGTGAGGCCAGACCTCTCTGTCTGGGGCCTGGAGCTGGGGACAGGGTTTACAGTCAACGACTCACAGCTTTATTGCCTTGCTGCCATTAACTGAACACTGATTGGCCAGCCAGATTCTGTCCTCGGTGTCTCCCCAGTGACATGTCAATAATCCTATGATAACCCAGGGAGGGTGGCACTGGGCTCATTCCCCTTGAACAGATGGGCAGACTGAGGCTCAGGAGGTTACGTGACTGCCTGAGATGACACAGAGCACAGAGGGCCCTGATTGGAATCCAGGCTGGTCAGAGCCTCTCAACAGTGGCGAAACAGCTGCTATTGAGCTTTACCCCAGCCCCACACGGGGGAGATTTGAATTCAATCCCTTGGGGTTTCTTCTGGAAGAATCCTCTGGGTGCTTGCCTCTTCCTGAATTTTCCTGTCGTTGCTTCCATGGACCTGAAAGCCCTTGGGCTGCGTGCAGTCTCTGGGGACCCATCCCAAATCCCGCTGCCAGCTTGCTACCCCCAGTCATCCCCTTGACTGAGAATTTGGCACTGGTGCTTCCTGTCTCTCTGCCCAGCCCCGACACTGAAGAGTTCAGTTCCTTCATCCCACTTTCCTAATTACTTGTGGTCATGGGCAGAATTATGCCCCCTTTCCTCAAATTCATATGTCAAAGTCCAACTCCCAAGACCTCAGAGTATGACTTCATTGGAGACAGGGTCTTTATTGGAGAGAGAGAGAGAGATTGAAAGATATCTCATCTGCTGGTTCACTCTCCAAATGCCTGCAACAGCTGTGGCCGGGCTAGGCTAAAGCTGGGAGCCAGGAACTTAATACGGGTCTGCCATGTAGGCGACCAGGAGTCACTACTTGAGTTATCACCTGCTGCCCCCCAGGGTGCACATTAGCAGGAAGCTGAAATGCAGTGCAGAACTTGTATGCAATCAAAACCATGTGCTCAAATATGGACTGCAGGTGCCCCAAGCAGTGGCTCAATCACTATGCCACAGGTTCAGCCAGAGATAGGGTCTTTCAAGAGGCAATGAGGGTAAAATGGGGTCCTTAGGGCAGGCCCTAATCCAGTGCGATGGTGACCTGATTAAGAAGAGAGGACTGGGTCTTCCAATGTCAGCAAGCAACTCTCTGACTCCCAGTTCAATGGGGTTCTGGCACTGCCCACCTGGAGTGGACATCTGATCCATAGGGAAGGGCTCAGTCCCAGAGGACTGCCCTGTGTGCCCTGTGGGCCTCCTGTCCTTGTGACTGATCCACCGTGGATTGGGGTACCATAACCCGCTGGAATGGCTCGCAGCACTCAGACAGGCATGTTCCTTCTGTTGGGCAGTTCCTTTTAAAGGATGCAACTCGGGGAATGGCAAGGAAGAGACGTATAGGCCAGGTGTGTATGGGAGGGAGGGGCAGGGAGTATCCAAGCTCTCTCTGGGTGTGCCTCCCAGCACCCTGAAACCCAGAGGCTCCACTGCCTCTGTCATTCAGAGGCTTTTATGGAGTTTTCGTGGGGCAGACAGAGTCAATCAAACTGTCCCCAGCTCCTCTGCTCCCCAGGAGGCCAGGCTGCGGGCTGCAAGCCCAGCCCTGTAATCACAGCCCAGCCTTTCTGGTGACCAGGCCCTCTTCCCCCAAGGAGTCCCAGCCATCTCATTAGCATGCAGAAGACACTCATCACTCAGGTGATTCCCAGGGCTTTAGGAGTTGTGTGCCGGGAATGGGACAAAGCCCAGATATTTATTTATTTTTTTTTATCCTATCACTCTCATGGACACGTGTAATTTCAACACACTCCTTTTCCCTGAAGTAATGAATGAGGTTGTCTGTTGCTATGAGCAGATCCCCAAGTGGTCTGTCCGGACCTCCAGGGTCTCCCTTAGCCTTTTCTCAACTGCCCCTGCGACCCTAGACTGCACTCTGAACTCAGCTACACCATGCACCTGTTGTGTGACTGTGGGCCAGTCCCACCACCAACCATTTAACTCATCTGCAGTAGAGAGAGGGGTGGTAACACTGCCCAGCCTGTAGGGTTGTTCTGAGAAGCCAGCAGACCCGTGTGTGTCAAGTACAGAAGAAGGCATGTGGAGTCTAAGTGGTCAGTAAGCCTGGGGCTGGAGCTTGGCTGCCGGCTCGGCCACTTACTAGCTGTGTGGCCAGGGCAAGTAACTTAATCTCTCTGGGCATTATACATGGGGTCTTCAAAAAGTCTGTAGAGGAGGTGGGCATTTGGCCTGGGGTTATGATGCCTGTGTCTGATTTTGGAGTACTGGGTTTGAGCCCTGACTCCACTCCCTATTCCAGCTTCCTGCTAAGACAGACCCTGGGAGGCAGCAAGTGATAGCTCAAGTAATTGGGTCCCCACCACCCATGTGGGAGATCTGGATTGAGCCCCTGGAGCCTTGTTTTGGCTCCTGGTCTGGGGTTGGGTTGATTAGATGAGGGGATTTGGGGAGGGAACCAGTGGGTAGGAGTTATTTCCCTGCCAGTATCTCTGTCTGTTTCTCTGCCTCTTGAATAAATTAAATTAAATATAAAAAAAGATTGTGGGAATTTCCCACCACCGATTATTCCCATCACAGGTATTATGAAAAATCCATGTAGATTTCTACCTTTTTGCACCCAAATAAACTTATTTCTTAGTTTCATTTCCACAAACTTTTGGAGGTACTCTCATAAGTAAAATAGCTATTCCCATGGTGCTTGCCTCCTAGAACAGCTATGAGAGTTCAAACGCTACCCAAGAAAAGGATGCAGACTGGTGTGTGCACAGAGCAAGCTTGACAGGAGTGTCAGCCATTCTTAGTCCTCTTAGGGTAAGTGGCAGTGCTGTTCTATGCCTTATTAGGGCTGCTCGTCTTAGTCTTGGCTGCTGTCCATCACTCTGTGTGCTCTGGGGGGCACCATGTCAGTGCTGTCCTCCAATCACCAACTTGGTGGCACTGGGGAGAGGGCACGGCCTGCAGCTGCTTTGTTCCTCTGTCAAGCCCAGAGCCACTGCCCCGCCATCATGTTCCACTGCCTTTCCCCATCCCCTCTGCCTGGATGCTCAGCCCCCCATTCAGTTGGACAGCTCCACAGGGGGCTTGGTCACGTCAGGTGGCCTACATTGAGTCCTTGATAGGCCGGTGCCTGTGAGATGCACTCAGAGGCCATGTGCCAGCCCTGACCAAGGGCACTTCCTGGTCTCCATTTCTGTGATGATCAGCTACAAGGTGTTCTCCTTCCCTGTTTAACGGCTCGAGGGAGGGACCATGTCTGCTTTGGCTCATCTTTCTCCCAGGGCTGACACACGGTAGGCTAAGGGGGAGCCTCGCCACTCCTCTTGGCTCTGGGCTCCTTTCTACCACCTGCATCCCCATTCCCTGGCTGCTGTCTCTGTTTCTTTTTTGAAGATTTATTTATGTGAAAGAGAGAGAGAGAGAGAGAGAGAGAGAAAGGAACTTACATCTGTTGGTTCGTTCCCAAAATGATCTCAACAGCTGGGGCTGGGCCAGGCCAAAGCCAGGAGTCAGGAACTCCATCTGAGTCTCCCATGTGGGTGGCAGGGGCCCAAGCACTTGGGCCATCTGCCATTGCTTTCCCAGATGCATTAGCAGGGAGCTGGATCAGAAGCAGAGCAGCCGGAACTCAAGTCAGCTCTCCAATATGAGATGCTGGTGCTGCAGGCAGTGGCTTAACCAGCTGTTGAACAACACCCACCCCACTGGCTCCATCTTCTGAATCCCGACTACAGACACTCTCGTACTGCTCTGTCTTCCCAGGAGTGCCTCCCTGGCTTGTTTGGGGGTGCAGGAAGGCCTCTGGAAATCCAGTTTTATTTGTCAGTCTTGCAATTCTGAACATGTCTGGATGGGCCAACCGATGCTGGCTATTTGGGAAGGCTTGGAGAAGAGTGGCTTCCAGATTTGCCATCTCAAGCCCTGACGTTAGGGTCCATCAAGTGAACTTGAGCTCTTGTCCACTTATCCACACCCCCATGGTGTGCATGTGCAAAGGCACAGAGGCAAACGTGCATACAGACCCTGCAGAGCGAGGCGAGGAGCAGGGGTTAAGGCTCCGTGGACCGAGTGCACAGCTCCTTCTCTGTAGTCCCAAGGAGCAAACTTTTTCCTTTTTAGCTCAGGCAGCCTGGCTCCTGCATTGCACAGACTTGCTTGGTTTGATCTCTTATTTATTACAGAGAATATTCTCTGTTATGGTAAGCGTAGGCGATGGAGATGAGGAGCCTCTGGTTTCACTGCTGACTTTGCCCCCAGCCTGGTGGGGCCCTGGCACTTCCAGTAGCCACTCTGGTGCTGCATTCATTCTCCCTCTCACTCATTCTTTCCTTCACCAAATGTAGTGAACACTGGGTATGCGCCAGGCTCCAAGACAAGTGGAGGAGACGCTAGAAGAACAAACAGCAAAACTGTCTAGAGGAGCCTGAATAATCCCCCAACATACCCCTGGCCTATTTCTCAGAGCCCTAGACTCTTGCTTTATATGGCACAGAGGGCTTTGCCGATGAGAGGAAGTAAGGATTTTTTTTTACAAGCAGAGTGGACAGTGAAAGAGAGAGACAGAGAGAAAGGTCTTCCTTTTGCCATTGGTTCACCCTCCAACAGCCGCCACGGCCGGCGCGCTGCGGCCGGCGCACTGCACTGATCCGATGGCAGGAGTCAGGTACTTATCCTGGTCTCCCATGGGGTGCAGGGCCCAAGCACCTGGGCCATCCTCCACTGCACTCCCTGGCCACAGCAGAGAGCTGGCCTGGAAGAGGGGCAACCGGGACAGAATCCGGCGCCCCGACTGGGACCAAAACCTGGTGTGCCAGCGCCGCAAGGCAGAGGACTAGCCTAGTGAGCCGCAGCGCCAGCGGAAGTAAGGATCTTAAGAGGGAGAAATTATCCGGGATTATCCAGGTGAGCCCAAGGCACCACAAGGCTCCTTATAGGGAGACGGAAGGAGATGCAGTAGAGGAGGTGATAGGGCACGTGTTCTGGGATTCAAGCTGTGCTCTCACTCTTTGCAGATGGTGGAAGGGCCATAGGTCCAGGCACACGGGCAGTTGCTGGAAATGGGGAAAAGGCACGGAGACCGATTCTCCCCTGAGAGGTTCCACAAGGAGGAAGCCATGCCACCTTCTTGTCTTCAGCCCAAGTACAGTGGAGGGGGAGGGACACATTAGGGGCTGAGAAGACTTTCCCAAGAAGGAGCTGCTGTAGCTCAGAGAATGGCTAAGGACTCCCCAGGTGGACAGCAGAGAGGGCTTGAGGAACAAAGAGCAGCAGGTGCAGAGGGCATCCGGAGTGCGGGATCTCCAGGTGCGTCTGGGGTGCTGTGGGAAGTGAGAGTGGATGGAAGTTCAGAGTAAAGGACCTGAGGCTGGAAAAGCGGCCAGGGCAGCTCTTGGGGCGGGGGTCTTCATGTAGAGGAGTTGAGATGCAACCCCTGTGGACCGTAGGAAGCTGTTTCGAGTTGCATGAATGGCCCCGCGTCTTCAGTTCTGCCCCTGCCCATGCCCACGCCCACTGCCGGATGGCTGTGTAGATGCTCCACCAAGGGCAGTGTGTGTTTTCCCACCTTGGGATAGTGGGTCTGCCATGTGTCTTGCTTTGGGGATTGACCCTGTGTCGATTCTGAGCTGTTTCAAGAGACCATGCACATTGCTTCTGGTTCCAGGAAAAGGATGTGCTCCAGCGAGGCCCGGGCTGGGGCCAAGCCCCCAACTCACCTGCAGACTGAGGGTGATCCTGGCCAAGGTCAGATGACACATAGATCCATGAGCCATAATAACCAATGGCAGTTATTCAAAACCAGTGGGCAAGACATAATAGATAGCAATGAAGGGTTCAAAAGAGAGCGAATGGCAGATCTGTGCTTTAGATGAACCTCTTTGGTGTTGGAGGAGGTGAGTCTGAGACAGCCATCCAGGTGAGAGGTGGTGAGGGCCTTCCCTAGGCCAGTCCCGGGGAAGGTGGCCATAGTTGCAGCCAATTTTAAGAAAGCAGACGGGACAACGGACCTAAGTGACGTGTAGAAGGAGAGAGATTTGGATGAGGCAACATTTCTGGCATCAGAAACTGGATTGGAATAGGATGCAGATGAAGTGTGACGGCAAGCTTGGATGTGTTGCTTTGCTGTGCCATGGCCAGGGCACGGTTATAATTACAAGTCTGGGGCCCGAGTCTCTGCTGAAGATGCGGGATCCATCAGGGAATTAGTGATGGTGAATTAGGGATGAATTAGTGAAAGTGGCTGGGGGTATTTACAATGAGCAGAAAGGAGGGCCAGGTTTTGCAGCCCAGGAACTCCCACTGCTGGTGGAGCAACTCGAGGCAGAAGAATCCAAGGAGGTGATGGTGAGGGACCAGCCAGAGAGGAGGGAGGAGAACCAGGGAGGCGCCGTGGCCAGAAGTCCAGGGAGGAAACAATGGTTAACCAGCTGTGTCCGGGACGCTGAAGACCCAGGAGACTGGAGTGAGCTTGGATCTGCCCAGGGAAGGCCCCTAGGTCACCTTGGCAAGAGCAGGTTTGGAGGCTGGAGAACCACTGGAGGTGCACCTGGCAGGTGAGGGAGTGGAGGGAGCGAGAGACAGGGAAGGCCACTCAGGAAGCCCAGTGTGGCTGGGGCAGAGAGAGGGAAGGGAGTGGGGCAAGCGTCTGTGAAGGCTGGAGGGGCTTAAGTATGACGTGCAGTTGGAGGCCTCTGAGCAAGGAAAAGCAATGGGCCAATCTGGATCTTAAAACAGGTCACTCAGGCTGTCGTGAGGCCATAGACTCGGGGGCAAGTGTGGGAAGCAGGGGTTTAATGTCCAGGAGGGAGGAGGGTGGCGGCTGTGCAGGTACACAGCTGGAAGGAGTGGTTCAGGTTATGGATTGGATGGTGTGCGGATGCATGTATGCAGGTATACATGTCTGTGTGTGCCCGTGTGCATGTCTGCGTGTGCATATCTTCATCTGCATGTCTGCGTGTGCTTGTGCATTCATGATGCAAGGAACATAGGATGACTTCCAAGTCTTTGCCTGAATAACCGGGAAGACTGGGGGAGGAGCACAAACAGGTTTTGTGGAGGGGGAAGGTGTGGACTCATTTTGTCTTAGAGATGCTGAGTCGGAAATACTTTTTAGAAATGCAAATGTCGATATTAAGGAAGCAGTTGAAAATGTGCATCTGGTGTGTCAGGGAGAGGTTTGGGCTGGAGATGGAAATTCGGAGTCATCAATGAGCACCCCGCATTTACATCTGTGTGGTGGGGGAGGGTTCCTTGGGAGAGGGTGGGGCTAGAAGTACTTCTGCATCATTTTCTTCCCTGTTAGACCACGAATGTCCACTTCTGCCGTGCATGGCTGTGTATCAGTGCCTGTTGTACACAGTAGGTGCTCAATAAATGCTCACTTGTGGAATGAGATAAGTGAATGCTGCAGAAGTGGGGCAGGCTGAGGAGCTGAGTGGTGTGAGGGTGTCAGTTGTGGGCGGGGAGCCCCGTGGTTGCTGTGTAGCAGAGAAGGCCCATGAGCCATCTCTCTGCCTTTGACTCTGCTCTTTCCTCAACCTGGAATCACCTGCCACCCCCAGGCTGCAGACCACATGGGCAAATCCTGCCTTCCCTGTCTAGGGAGCCATTATGCAGATTGTGAGCAGCTCTGCCCCCCATAAGCCACCAGCAGGTAGAGAGAGCTGGCCACGCCCCTGCAGTGTCCCCAGTTTGATGTCACTGGACAGATGGGAAGCGAGAGGTGGCCACAGGTCTGCTCTGGCAGGACTCATGCTGGGCCCTGGTGATCACGGCCATGACCTGCCACCCCCTCCCCCCCGACGTCCTAGACTCTGGTCAGAGTGGAGGTCAAGGTCAAAAGGGCACCTTCCCTGCATTTGCATACAACACCTTTGGCTTGCTTGGATTCCCCCATCCCACTGGGTCCTGCGGGATTCCCTGGGCGTTCTCGCCCCCTCGGTGGGCATTTTTCAGAGTTTGGAGATGCGCTGTAAGCTTCCCCTGTTCCCTTTCAGCCCCTTTGGCAATTTGGCTGCCTTGGCCACTCAGCGCTTGGGCGACTGCCGTGGGCCTGGGTGGCTCTCTGCCTCAGCCAGCACTCCCCTGCCTCTGCACAGACCTCCCTTACCCCTGGGTCCCCTGGGAGCTGCCTTCTGAGACCCTCAGCCCTTTTGTCCCCCTCTCCAGAGCTCCCCGACATTTTCCTCTGGAGCCCTCTTCCCCTCTGAAGACCCGACCAGGGACTCACACCCTTCTGCGAGAAAAGTGCTCTTCAAGGGCCTTTTAGAGGGAAGTTGCCAGAGAAGGGGCTGCTCCTTCCCTCTCGGACCCCAGGGGGCTGTCACGGCTGAGCCCTTTGCTCCTCTCTCCTCTGCTTCCCCAGCAGAGACTTTCTGGTCCAAGCCACACAGGAAACTAGTGACTCTTACCAGTTCTTCAAGCCATCTGACTCTTGGCATCTTCATTTATATATCTGAGTACAAGGGGAATCACAACCGCCAGGGGTGGCCCAAGGATTAAATGAGATACTATATTCAAATGCTCCTAGCAGCGATTCTGACACTGAGCAGGTACTGGTAGGGACCGCCTCCCTTTCATTCCTGTTACTGCCTTTCCTCTTTTTTTCTCGGCCCCTGGGCTATGGGACTGTCACAAGGATGCTGCTGGGGGCAGATACAGGGAGGACCTCCACCCCCAAGTGTTGCTCCGTTGGCTCCTCTGGAGCAGCTGCTGCCACCAGGTTTGTCTGGGACTCAGCAGTTCCTGGTGGTGGGACCTCCAGTGCGGACACAGGGACGTCCCAGGTGAGTGAGGATAGGTTCCCCCTACTCGTTGGCCTCCTGTTCTCATTCCAGTGGGGCAAGAGCAGGCCCGACCTGTGCCACCTTAGGCAGGGTGTGTGGGGCTGGCACCTTCTGAGGGGCTGTTTGCAGCCTTGGCCAAGGGACGGCAGTTGCTGTGCTGCCAGCTGGGCCCTGGCTCAGTCTGGGGCCTCCCATTTCCTCCACTTTGTGGGTGGTCAGAGCTGCAGGCAGGTGGCTCCCCGAAAGGATCCGGGCCCCAGGGTTGGCTCCCGCACAGCAGGGTCACAGACACCCTTAGTCGCTCTCCTTCAGTGCCTGCAGGCTGATCACCCCTCCTGTCCCCAGGGACACAGCTCCTCCCAGTGCCTGGCCTGCCTGCCCCTGGCTGGCCGGGCAAGCGTCTCTGAGAGGCTGTGATTCCTGCTGCACCAGCCCGAGGCTGCTCCTCCCAGGCCAGGCACGGGGCTCAGGCTGTTCTCTGGGCCCTTAGTCCAAGCTCCAGGAAGTCAGGTCCCCAGCTTGGGGGCCTGGCCTGGACCAGCTGGGTTCTATCCCCCTAGGGAAGGGCCCATGTGACAAGTCCTCGGGTCCCCTGGGTAGGGATGACCTGTGTTTGAGCTCTTCTACTCAGGAAGACCTTGTGGTCACTCCCAAGGCCAGCATTTGCTCACTGTGCAGCCTTGGGGAATGCTAACACCCTCTTGGGGGACGCTAACACACCCTTCATTTCCTGTAGAATGGGGGAGGCAGTATCTTCAACGAAGATGCCTAAAGACCAAGCCCCTGAACTGGTGAGTGTGTGCGGAGAGTGAGACTCTGGGGGTGGGGAGGAGTCAGCCCTTTCTTTCCTGTTCCCTCTTTGGTGGGGTTTTGGCCCGTCTGTCAGTCTGTCTGTCGCTCATCTCACTGGTAGTCCCTTGTCTGCCAGCATCAGAAGCAAGTGAGAAAATAACAAGCAAAGATAGTCATGATTTGACTTCTTTGTTCTCAGGCTGGGGACCGGTTAACCAGGTTGGACACTGAACATTCACATCCTGCATTCCCTGGACATAGTGGGTGGGGCCTAGGACTCTGGCCCCCGTGGTCCTCTCCGTGCCACCACCTGCTCCCCCTTCTCCCCTCTGAGTGTGGGGTGCCGGGCTGGCCCCATGCCTAGCAGGGCCTCCGGATGCTGTCTCGCCTCCCTTTGGTCTGGGGAGCTGGTGTCTTGAGGGAAGCCCCTGGCTTTCTTGAGCTTCTCTTTGGCCATTTGCCAACTGGGGATATTAATGGCTACCTAATAGGAGTTTGGGTTTGGGTAGGTTCCAACAACAGAATGCACACAAGTGCTTATTGCAAAACTGGAAAGCACTTAGTGGCCGGGGTGTGAATGGGGCAATGTGTGACCTTCAGGGGAGGATCCAGGTTCATGTCCTGGAGCCCAGGCATGGGGCGGACAGGGTAGGTGTGGGTTTCTGTGGTCCCCGGCAGGGGTAGGGGCAGCACAGTGCTGCAGACAAAAGCATGCCGTCCGCGTGGCTGGGCCCCCAAGCTCGTCTTCCGCAGCCTCGCCTGCCCTGCCTGGCTGCATTGACTTACTTGAAAGTTTTAATGGCTTGTAATTGGAAAAGGCCTGGGTGAGATTTGCATATTGATTTGACATTTAAGTATATGATTAAATAAAAGCTGGCTGAGGTCATCACTTGACTAAATTGGCTTAATGAGTGTTGATTACCCTGTGCATGTTAATTTCATTTGCCCTGATTACTCCATCTATCTTTCCCAGGATCTGTTAGCACCTTTGACTCGACTGTACTGGATGGGACAAGGAGCAGGCCAGGGGTCAGTGGGGTGGTCTCTGGTCTGGCTGCCTGTCCATTTCGCGGCCCCTTGAACTTCAGAGGTTCTGGCCCCCTGTAGCATTTCTCTCTCTCTCTCTCTCTTTCTCTCTCCCTCTCTCCCTCTCTTCCCCTCCCCGGCTCCCACTCTCTACCTCCTAATCACAAAATCTGATCACAACTCTAAGCAGAAGTGCTGCCACTTTACTGCCAGAGAAATCAGGTGCTGGGGATTAAAAAAAAATTACTCAAAAGAGAGAGAGGCAGAGAGCGAGAGCGAGGACTGCCCTCCACTGGCTCACTCCCCAAGTGCCCACAACAGTAGAGTTGAGCTGGGCTGAAGCTAGGAGCCAGTAACTCCGTCCAGGTCTCTCACACGGGCGGCAGGAACCCAGCTACTTGAGCCATCCCTGCTGCCTCCTGGGCTCAGCGTGAGCAGGAAGCCGAAGCCAGCAGCTGGTGTGACACTCAGGTTCCCCAGTATGGTCGCAGCTGTCCTAGCCGCTAGCCCCAGTGCCAGCCCAGCCCAGGAGGCCTGCAGAGATGAGAAGGGTCGCCTTTTCCCCCATCCTACTCCCTTCCCTCCCAACAGACACACACATGCAAACACACACACTCATGTACACATGCACACACACTCACATACACACACACACTCACACACACTCATGCACACACGCACACATATTCATACACACTCACATACACACATACACACACACACACCCAGAAGCTTCAGTGTCTGAGCCCTCTGGGACTTCCTCTTGTACAGCTGGGGATGGCAGCAGAGGTGGGAGAA
Source organism: Oryctolagus cuniculus (assembly GCF_051225735.1). Classification (NCBI taxonomy): domain Eukaryota; kingdom Metazoa; phylum Chordata; class Mammalia; order Lagomorpha; family Leporidae; genus Oryctolagus; species Oryctolagus cuniculus. Next base: position 136,826,831 of record NC_142873.1, on the reverse strand, counting down.
TCCTCATAGCAGGCTCCATCCATGTCTCCTGTCCCATATTTGCCTTTCCAGACCCACTGGCCCCCATTACCACCTGCTGACCCCCCCCAGGGACCCGTAAATGGCCTCCTTTGCCTCCAACTTCCTGTTGGTTTCATCAGCCAACGGGAGCTCAGTAGGAGGTTGGAGGAAGGGTATTTATTTCTCTGCTCCTCCCTGCTGGATGGCCAAGGTTCTCAGTCCGGGCCTCTCTTGGGTTCCATTGCTCCTGCTTGCCTGTACCTTCAGTCGCCCGCGCCCCCCCCCCCTTTGTAAACAGACCCTTCACAAACCTTCCTGAAATTGCCCAATTTGAGTGTGCCATCTGTTTCCCACGGAGACCCTAACCGGTACAGCAGGCAACATATTTTCCCACTCAAAAATCAGGACACACAGTCTGACAAGTCCTAGTGTGGTTACAGACATGGGACGAAGCCCAGATGAACCGGTGGCACCTTCTCCTCCATCCTGCACCCCGGGTCCCCAGGGCACCCTGGAGAATTCCCTGTCTCAGGACCTCCCCTGTCCAAATGCTTCTGCCTCCTCTCGCTGCCCACTGTCCTCACTGGCCGGACTGTCCGCTTTGATCTTCCTGCAGCCTCTGGTCTCCAACCACCCCTTCAGGCTTCATAACCACCCAACCCTCATTCATCCCTTGGGAATCATGTTTTCTGGATTCTTCTGCCCAACACAACGGTCCCCACCTTTGCCCTGTGTCTCTTCCCAGCCATTTTCACCAGGGACTCCACTGCGGTGCCGTGAGTCCCTGCCTTGCTATTGTTTCTTTCTCTTTAGTCCCAAAACATCTCATCTTGCCTTCAACCCATCCCCTCCTCGCATAGGCACATTTCTGGAAGGAGCCCTCTGCACACATGGGCTCTGTACCATTAGCCTGTCTGTCCCCATGCCCTCTGCTGTGACTACTCCTAAGGACCCACCTTGGATCCAGTTCCCCGGACTTGAGTGGTCCTGAGCAAAACGCCTCTCTCCTTTCACCAAACCATCCAGTGTAAGAGGCAACAGGCAGTGAAGGAGGTGAGCCGAGGTGCATGGATGTCCTGTTGCACCTGCCTAGGGCAGTCAAGTCAATGGGCTGGTCGGGGGGCCGCCCACCTTGGAGCCTGCCTTCGTCCTGCCAAGCTCCCAGCCCGATGCACTCAGCTCCTCTCTGTAGCACAGACGTCTCCCAGCCATTCCAGCAGGTGTTCCAGGGACCACCGTGTGACTGTATCAGCTTCTTCTCCATCTCGGATGATGCCCCTTGCTTGGGCCTCATCCCAGGCCCTTTGCAGGCCTCCCCTCCCACTCGTGGTGGCCAGGGAGGTTGTTGAGAAGTGTGATCTGGTCCTGGTCCTGGCCGTGGGTCCCCCTCACCCCTCGCAGTGTGGTCCCAGGGAATCCCTCCCCTCTTGCAAGCTCCACTCATGTTGAGGCCGTGCTGACTCCCAGCCCCGGCAGAGTCTGTGGTCTCCTTGTCCCCTGTTCTTTGCTCTGTCAGAGCCGTCACAATGGATGCCCTGGTGATCTGCTTCTATGCCAGCTTACCCCGCTGCCTGGGACCCTGAGACCTTGTGTGACGTGCTATTGTAGCCCTCGGGCCCAGGACAAGGCCTGGTGGGGAGGAGGTGGTCAATTTTCATTTAAAGAAGGGTTACTGGGGATGCTAAGGAGCTGATTTCATCAGCCTATGCTGCATACATGGTTGAAAGATTATACTCCATGAAAATGGGCAAGTGTCACATATGAATCTTTTAAAGGTTTATTTATTTGCAAGTCAAGAGTTACAGAGGAGAGGCGGGGCGGGAGGGTGGGAGAGAGATATTTTCCATATGGTGGATCACTCCCCAAATGGCTGCAACAGCCAGGGCTGGGCCAAGCCAAAGCCGGAGCCAGGAGCTACTTCTGGGTCTCCCATGGGGGTGTAGTGGCCCAAGCACTCGGGCCATCTTCCTCTGCTTTCCCAGGTGCATTAGCAGGCAGCTGGAACAGAAGTGGAGCAGCTGAGACCTGAACTAGCACCCACATGGGATGCCAGCACTGCATTCGGTGGCTTTACCCGCTATGCCATAGTGCTGGCCCCTACATATTGATTTTTAATTTTAAATTTATTTTAATTAATTAATTTATTTGAAAGTCAGAGTTACACACAGAGAGAAGGAGAGGCAGAGAGAGAGAGAGGTCTTCCATCCGCTAGTTCACTCCCCAGTTGGCTGCAATGGGCGGAGCTGCGTCGATCCGAAGCCAAGAACCAGGAGCTTCCTCTGGGTCTTCCCACATGGGTGCAGGGGCTCAAGGACTTGGGCCATCTTCTACTGCTTTCCCAGTCCATATCAGAGAGCTGGATCGGAAGTGGAGCAGCTGGAACTTGAACCATATGGGATGCTGACACTGCAGGCGGGTGGTTTTACCCTCTATGCCACAGTGCTGGCCCCCATATTAATTTTTTAATGAAGATTGTTGGAGCTTCCTTTATGTAAAAACAGGGTGAGGAAGTTTTTTTTCCTGCTAAAGGCCATTTGGATATTTTAAACATCATTTGAGGGCCATACAAAATTACTGACTTAGAATTCCACCTGCTATAGATTGATTGAATTTCTAGTCCCCGCTGTGGTTGCCTTGGCAGGGCCAGACCAAGTGATTTCATGGGCCTAATGTGGCCCGCGGGCCAGGGGTTCCACACCCCTGTTCTAGAGTAAGGCAGTTGGGTACAACAGTAAACAAAAGCAAACAAAAATTCTTGCCTTCATGGGGCTAGTGCTGTGGTACAGCAGGTTAAGCCGCTGCCTGTAGCACCAGCATCCCAGATCTGAACCAGTTTGAGTCCTGGCTGCTCCACTTCCCATCCAGCTCCCTGCTAATGTTCCTAGGAAAGGGACAGAAGATGGTCCAGGCCCCTGGGTCCCTGCCACCCATGAGGGAGACCCAGAAGAAGCTCCTGGCTCCTGGCTTTGGCCTGGTCCAGCCTGGTCATTGCGGTCATTTAGGGAGTAAACGAGCAGATGGAAGATTCTCTCTCTCTCTCTCTCTCTCTTTCTCTGCAACTAACTTTGCCTTTAAAATAAATAAATAAATCTTTTAAAAAATTCTTGCCTTCTTGAGCCTACTACTAGTGTAGCATGAAGGAAGACACAATGAACAAAGAAACAAACAGGAGGAGTTTATGGGAAGGGCAGGGTTATGAAGACCACACAGAAGGGGGATGTGCTAGAGAAAGGCTGCAGTGGAGGCTAATTTAGTTGAGTGATCAGAAAGTGCTCTCCTGGTAGGCAGTAGCTGAATTTAGATAAGAAGAAGCCAGCTAAAGAGATGCTAAGGCCCTGAGGCAGAAGTGAACTAGGAACAGAGAAAAGATCCAGGCACCTGGAGCAGCGGCTTGGTGAGGGGGGGCAGCCATGAGTGTAGTGCCCCCTAGGGGAATCTATCTGTTATTACTGGAGTTGTCTAGATGGGTCTCTGTGTGTGGTGATAATGAAATGCAGGTTAATTTTCAGTTGGCTTTGTCATCTTGTGGGCCATGGTAGAAGGAGGGACCCTGTGAAGTGAGCTGTCCATGGGTAGTGTGCAGGCCAGGTCCAGCACTCCGACTCTTCTTTGCAAGGCCTGAGCGTCAGGGGCTGGCCATTGGGTTCAGAGTTGGATCCAGCCACCTTCTCACCATGGGTCCTTGGACAGGCTGCTGGGCTCCTCCGGGCTTTATCACGCAACCTCCTGTGTCCCGCAGGGGCAGACTGGCGGTCAGATCCGTGCACAGGGCTCCCTGCATGCGGGTCAGACCCGTGCACCAGATTCCCTCCAGGCCTGTCTATGTCTCGATGCATTCCCTGGGGAACTGTGCATGGGACGCCCAGCCCACAAGCCTCATCCTGCCCAGCTCTTACTCTGCAGGCCGGGTGGTGGGGGATTCCGAGGCTCCCGCTCTCTGCATGGTAGGATCCTAGGCTGGATAGCATGACCCTGAGAGTGGATGCAACTTTCTCCAGATCACAGCAGATCAGCAGAAAAAAAGTGGAATTGGAACTCAGTTCTTCTAATTCAGGTCTATTGTTCCCTCCCCTCCCCGAAGGTGATAGGTAGGCTTTGGCTGTGGACATCTCTGGAAGATGTGACAGGGCACCTGCTCCGGGCCTTTCTCGGGCCATCAGGGAGGGAGGGGCAGTTGAGCTTGGGGGCTGGTTACAGTGTGAGAGTTCGGAGGCTGCCATAGCAAACGACCCCAAACTGGGAGGCTTAAAAATTTTTTTAGGGGCCGGTGCTGTGGCGTAATAGGTTAAGCCTTTGCCTGTGGCATTGGCATCCCATATGGGTGCCAGTTCATGTCCTGGTTGTTCCTCTTCTGATCCAGCTCTCTGCTATGGCCTGGGAAAGCAATGGGAAGAGATGGGCTCAAGTGCTTGGGACACCAGTGTGGAAGACCTGGAAGAAGCTCCTGGCTCCTGGCTTCAGATCAGCCCAGCTCTGGCTGCTGTGGCCATTTGGGGAGTGAACCAGCAGATGGAAGACCTTTCTCTCTGTCTCTCCCTCTCTATGTAAATCCACCTCTCAAATAAATAAATAAAATCTTTAAAAAAATCTTTACTTTTTTTAAAAAAAGATATCTTGATTTATTTGACAGGCAGAATGACACAAAGAGAGAGGCAGAGACAGAGACAGAGATCATCCATCTGCTGGTTCACTCCCCGAATGCAGACAACAGCCAGGGCTCATGCAGGTCCCAGCCAGGACCCATCCAGGTCTCCCACATGGGTGGCAGGGGCCCAAGCACTTGGGCCATCTTCTGCTGCTTTCCCAGGGGCATTAGCAGGGAGCAGCCGGGGTGTGCACTGATGGTGCTCTGACATGGGGTGCTGGCGTCACAGGTGGTTTAACCTGCTGCGCCTCAGTGCTGGCCCCTTAAAAATTTGTTTTACCCCCTCAGCCTCTTCAGGAGGCTAGAAGATTGAAACCAGGGGCTGCAGGGCCACCTTCCCCCACACCCCCCAGGGCTGTGCCTGTCCTAGCATCTGGTTGTTCCAGGCAATCCTTGGCCTGTGGTTGCATCACTCCTGGCTCTGCCTCCATCTTCTCACATCCTTCTCCCCTGTCTCTTGGCTTCCTTTCCCCATAAGATGCCAATCATTGGGTTTGACGCCCTCCCACAGTTCAATATGACTCTGTGTTAATTCGGTCGCCTCTGCAAAACCCGTATCCAAGGAAGGTTGCATGCCTGGGGCCTGGGGAGTGGGGCCTTGGCTTATCAACCTACTACAGTTGGTGTGAGAAGGGAAAACCAAGCAGAAGGCCATGCGAGTGAAGACAGGGCTCCATGCACTTGGGGGGAAGAGGGTGCTCGCAGCTCAGCCCCACCTAGTTGAGTGTGGGTGGGGTGACTCAGAGATGGGGCTGCCAGCCCCAGGGTGTCCTGGAAATGCAGTTCTGTGCTGCTGGCATATTTCCCTCACCTTATGGGGCTGAGAAATACAACATTTTTGGAAACTTGGAAAGCTTAGCTTTTAAAAAGGAAAAAAAATCCTCAAAACCTTTAATTCTCCTCTATGGAGAAAAATAGAAATTTGGGAAAATTTGAAACATATGCAACTTATTTCTGTGGCACCCTTTCCCTAGCTAAAGTCACTCTCTGAATTTGGGAGTGCAAAGGCAGCCTTCTGTCACTTGGTTTGCTCAATAAAATGATCGTGTTTGGCAAATTCAATCAGAAATGATAGCTCGCTCAGACAATAATGACACGTTTGCTAACTGAGTGGCATGGTCCAGGCTTTAGACTGTGTGACAAATGGAACTCTGTGTGTCTAGGCTTTCAGCCTTGCTCCAGGGAGGGAAGCAGAAAACAGGGTCAGGGTAGCAGGAGGCATGCGATTCCATACACACACACACACACACACACACACGTTAGAGATTATGCAATGCTGTGCATACTAACAAGAATAGTAAACAACACAGCTACAGCAGATTAGGTGCCCCCTGTGCCTCTTCCCTATTCCATTCTTTATTGTTTTTTTTTTTTTTTTTTTGACAGGCAGAGTGGACAGTGAGAGAGAGAGAGACAGAGAGAAAGGTCTTCCTTCCGTTGGTTCACTCTCCAAATGGCCGCTATGGCCAGTGCACTGCACTGATCCGAAGCCAAGAGCCAGGTGCTTCCTCCTCGTCTCCCATGCAGGTGCAAGGCCCAAATACTCGGGCCATCCTCCACTGCCCTCCCAGGCCACAGCAGAGAGCTGGAGTGGAAGAGGAGCAACCGGGACAGAATCCGGCGCCCCGACCGGGACTAGAACCCAGTGTGCCGGCGCCGCAGGCAGAGGATTAGCCTAGTGAGCCGTGGTGCCGGCTCCTATTCCATTCTGTGAGGCAGGGCTCTTCCCACTTTACAGACGAGGACACTGAGGTTCGGCCGCTCGCACAGCTTCTACAGTCAACAATAGGTTGTGCTTTCAGGGCCACAAGGAGCTGGACTTCCGGTCACTTATCACAGTTCTCCTGCTGGGACACCGTGGAGCCACCCACAGTGCCCTGGACTTTGTGTTGCTGGCTTAGGTGAGGCAGACGTGGGTGACTCCAGATCAGGAGTAAGCTGAGAGTGTGGGGGCTCCTGGGACCCCGCAGGAACCAGGTGGAGGCCTTGGGCCCCAGGGGACGACAGTTTGAGGAAGAGAGAAGCTGGGCAGTTCTCTCTGAGCCAGAAGAGTGACACGGGCAGGGCGGCACCCCGGGACTACAAAAGGCTGAGGCTGACGCTGGACGTGGGAGACAGGTGAGCCAGGAAGGAGCTAGGCTGGAGAGCGGCCCCCAGCATTGGAGGCGGCTGCATCCCCACAGGGTCAGAGCTGGGCATGGGAGAGGGCACAGGGGACCTCGAGGAAGCTGGGCACACAGGCTGGGAAGGGAGCTGGGGTGAGACAGAGCAGTCTGGGCCTTGGTACCTTTAGCTTTTCATTCTGTAGCACCTCGGGGGGGCATCGGGGGAGGGCAGGTGCTCCCCATCTCTGCCTCTTCCTTGCCCAGGGTCCTGTTCCTGCCTTCGCGCCTGGCCAGAATGGCAGAGCTGACTTTTCTGAGCCACTGCAGCCTGCCTAGTGCCTGTGGCTCCCCTTCCTGTCACCCTCCTGCCCTCTGGTTCTCTGCCCCCGGCCCCTGGTGGGGGCAGGACTCTCCTGCGGCAGGGGAGGGCTGGTTTCCTGGGCAACAAGGGGTGGGGAGCGGGAGCGGGTGGGGCTGGGATAGCTGCTGGCGAGGGCTTCCAGGGAGCAGATGCCAGCCCGGCTGCCCTGTGAATTATTCAGCGGCCCTGAGGTCTGACTCACTCCCCAGCCTGCCGTCTCTTCCCAGAACCTTCTTGCTGTTTCCTCCTGGGCAAGCCCAACTCGGCCTCAGCCTGGAGGACTTACGCCCCTGCTCTGTCCTCTGGGTGCTCTTTGAGCCTCTCCTCCCCACCCCTCCCCTTTAAGCCTCCGTGTCTCGCTGCTTCCTCTTAACCACTGCGGTGCCAAGAACACACACTTGGAAACTGATGTTAGGCAGGTGAAGTAACCATTCCAAAATATTGTGGCGATGAAGCGAGTGAAACTCAACTCCAACGACAGCTTGGGCACTGGCAAGGGGGTGTCAGATGGGGCCAGTGCAGGGTTTGTCCGGGCTGGCCATGCACTGCCCTCCCTGCCACCCATCTGCCTGGCCGTGGTCCCAGGTCCCTAGAGCAGGGTACACCCTGTGGCGGGGCCTCCTCTCTCCAGCCTCGGGTAGCCCTGGCCAGAGCAGCAGTTCCCCAGAGCGTTCCTGGCCAAGCCCCTCTCTGCTGCACCCGGCCACCCCGAGCACAGGAGCCCTCACGTAGGAGCATCTGGAGGAGGGAGCAGGCAGGTGAGGAGGACCCCTGAGGTGGGCCAGGGTCAAAGGAGCTGCCCCTGAGACAGCAGCTGCATGGTGACCTGGGGCTGGGCCTTGGGTGGGGTCTGGGTACTTGGCTGAAGCGCTTCAGCCATCCCCACGGGGAGCTCCCGTGTGGGGCTGGGGTCTCAGGGATGCACACAGCCACGTGTGGGGCCCAGGGGAGGCCGTGCTTTCCTCGGTTGCCTTAGTCTGGCCCAAGCACAGGTTGCTTTGTGGTCAGGTTGCTGAGGGCTCCAGAGGCCAGGGCTGCCCCCCACCCCCACCCTGGGGAGGTTTGGGGTTAGGATGGCAGGTGAAGAAATGCTTATTACCCCTCACTCCTAGTGACACCCACGTGTCACTAGGGCTCACACTCCCTCTCCCTCTGGGATTAGCCCCCTACTAGATCAGGGGGACTGGTGCCTTCCCTCTGGCGAGCCCACCCCCCAAGCTGTGCACACTTCCAGGGCCTATGCATGCAGTGCAGACAGCTGCCACTAGGCGGACTGTGGAGTCTGGGCCGGAGTCACCTTGAACAGAAAGGATCTTCCTGGAGGTGGCCAGTTGTGGACACTGAATGCTTTCTTGAATCTGCACGTTGCAAAAAATGAAATAAAACAAAACACCAAAAACTGAAGCAAGGCTTTACATACACATATGGGCGTGTGGAGTGGGGTGTGTTTCCTAACAACCAACCAGGACAAAGGCTGCATCTAAAAAGCGGGAGCTTGTTTAGAGCAAGATGTAGAAATAGCCAAACATTTAGGTAAGTCTGGCATCCCCATTAGCCTCTACCTGCTAACAATTAAGCTTCGCCTTACTGTGACAGAGCAGTTTAATCCGGCTTCTCTGAGGCTTGCTGAGCCCTTGGGACCTCCGGTGACCCAGACAAGGCGCTGGGCCCCCGCACCTCTCCTTCCTGCGGCTTTGACAGCCCGCAAAGGGAGCTTATCTGTGATTGCTTCCCACAAATCCCTGGAAAGGCCTGGGTCCGCTGTGTCTGTGCGCCCAGCCCCGACTCTGTCTCCTGTTCACAGCGGAAAACGGAAGAGAGACGGGGGGAGGCATCTGGCTGCACGTGTGCCATGTTTTCCCGGGACTGTCTTCTTTCTGGTGAAGAAAAGCAGTCCCTCACTCGGACCCATCTCCTGGCCACACTGCTCCATCTGCACAGCTGCGTCCTGTCTAACTTCTGCTGCGCCTTCCCTGGGGGGTCACCCGCTGACCTCACGCCTTTGTAGTTCTTGGGCTCCTAAACCCTCTTCCTGGGGGGATGGTGCTCCCAGTCCTCAGGACGTGGGCTCAGGGCCGTTCCACGTGACCTCAGACGTGGCTCTGTCAGCACAACGGAAGCAGTGTGATGACGCTGGGAGATCAAAGCGTGCGGTTTCCTCACCAGGAGCTGTGACACAGGCACTTCCTGATCTGACGGAGGCGGGGTTCAGTTTGGTCCGGGTGGGGGTGGGGCGCCTGGGGAGCATCCAGGGTACAGGACGTGGGCCTCTGCCCCTCTCTGCCCCTGGAAAGAGACACAGGAGCTGCTCTTGCTGCTGTGTGCTCCCATGGCCTGGGCAACCTGTAAGGCCAAGGTCAGGAGGGGAGCAGCAAAGGAGCTGGGTGCTAGAGAGGAGAGAGGCAAGGACAGAGGCCATGGCTCCGTTCAAGTCAGTCTGGTTCAGAACTCACGAGGGCCTCGGCCTGTGCCAGGCTTGGTACCAAGCGTTGGGCATTCAGAACAGGACAGCTCTGCAATCTGCTGAGTACCACGCAAAATGAACATATGGGGCTTCTTGTTCTACAATTATTAAAAACATCAAGCCAGTGACAGCACAGCATTAAAGCAAATGCAGATGAGAGAGGGGCCAGGCATACCCGAAGGTACCCTGGGGTTCCGAGGAATGCAGTTTGAAAAGCCCTGGGAGTGGAGCCTGAGATGAGGACCCGGATACAGATGGCGTATGGGGATGGGGCAGGGGTGAGACAGGAAGCAGAAGTCAACAGGGCAGGAAGCTGTCCAGGCAGCTTTGGGAGGGTGGGGGGTGCCCCGGAGACTCTGCCTGGACAATGGCGCAGCACTTCTTCCCTCTCGCAGCCCCTGCTCGGTCGCCCCGGCTCCCCCGCACTCCGAGTTCATCTTTCCCTACATGCCAGCCAACGAGCATGGCTCTGCAGGCTTCCGGAAGGGGCGGGATGGTCCTGGGGCCGGAGTGGAGAGACACATCGGACGGTGCTTCTGGTTGGGACTCTTGAAGTGGGGGGGGGCGAGAGGGACCTGAGAGGAGGTGACACCCGGCTGGAGGTGTCTGCGACGAGGGCTTTGGAGCGGAGGGAGGACATGGTTGTTGTGCGTGTTGGAGGCTTTCTTCTGGTAGCCGAGGGAGGACTGGGCCGGAGGGCGGGGCCTGGTAGGGATGTGGTTGCCACCACCCAGGAAAGGGGGCAGGGTCTGCGCCCCCACACCTCTTCCCTCTCTGCCTGGCTCTGCTATCTCCAAGCCCTCATTTTCCCCAGCAGCACCCGTGAGGGGCCAGGGCGTTTGCGCTGTGGAAGTCACTTGTCTAAGCAGCTTGGGCGCCTCCCCATTTGTCACCAGCATTAGCCACAGCGATGACAACGACCCGTCCGCTGCCGGCTGCTGCCAGGAGTTCAGGAGAGCGGTCCCGGCTGGCCACTGTGGGTTTCCGATTTAGAGTGCCCGTCCGTTTGCCAGGGAATCATCGCCCCGGAAGGACACCATTTACGGAGCAGACACGGCCTGATTAGATTTCAGAGGAATGAAATAGCAAGGAGGAGCAGCAACCAGGGTGTGGGCGGCCGGGCGAGCGAGGGCCCTTGGAGCCGCGGGGTCTCATCTCCAGGCAGCAGCCTCTGCCCCTCACTCTGTGACCCTTTCTTGGCCCCTCTCTGTCTGGGCCTCCTCCCCTGTACCTGTCACTTCATATCCTAAGCGTCTTCTCCCCGACCCCACCCACGCCCTTTCCTGTCTTCCGCCTGTGTCTCTCGTCTCTGACTTTTAGCTTTCTTCCTCTGGGGCTCTGCCTGCTTCTCTGTCCATTTGCGGTGGCCGACGGGGTGCCATTCAATGTGATTGGAGACACATGGAGATGTGGCCGAGACAATGTGATGTGTTCGCCAAATCCATTTCATTCCCTCCCAGCGCAAATCGCGACTGCATTCCCCAGCCCCTTAAAAGGACTAATCTCTAAGTTGGGGCTCAAATGATGAAAAGAATGTGGCCATGTGATGAATGGGAGGGGGGCAGGGCTCCTTCCAGCCAGAGGGGCGGCTCGGATCAAAGCTGTGTGGGGCCCTGTGGCGGGATCTGGGGACGGACAGGGACCAAGGTGGCTGGATCTAGGGGCAGGAATGTTGATGCCGGCTCCTCACTCTCCTGTGACTGCTGCTGATGTCCACACACTTGCCGTGGCCTCATCATGGTAGGTCCTACTTCTTTGCTCTGCTAATCGGGTGCAGCCATGGGACTTGCTTTGGCCAACGGGATGTTAGCAGACATTTCAAACTGTAGACACTGGAGCTGCAGTTGCGTGGTTGGCCCTGTAGGCTCATGCTTGGCCAATGCTCAGGGAGGGACATGCCCCAGTGCCCCCGAGGCCCCCTGGTCCCAGAAGAGTGAGAGATGTTTGCAGGAGGCCTGATCTCTCTCAACGGCCTGGAACTGGGATCAGCCAACCCTGGCAAGGTCAGCAACACTCCAGAGAACCCGGCGGCACATTCGTGTGGCCTTAAGCTATGGGGTTTGGGAATTGTTAGGCAGCATTACTGTGGTAATGGTGGAGACACAGAGAGTATGGGCACAGTGGGCTGGGCTGGGGCTGGAGAGGTGCTGCAGCCTCCATCGGGCCACGGTGGGGAGTCTGGCTGGCGAGACTTTGGAGGGCTTTACTTCCTAGACCGGGGACAGATAAGGGGGGGGGGTGGAGCCCACTGCAGAGATGGCTGAAAATAAGGCCCAGAGAATTTAAGCAAGTTGGCCTGTGTCACAGACAGCAAAGCGGCAGCGTGGTCACACCCCAGGCCGGTGCCTTGTCGTCTGAATTCCTCCCATCTGGAGTCTGTCTCAGTCTTAGAGTCACACCGTCCAGTCCCATGCACAGGCTCTTTGGTGCTGATACCCCCCCCCCCAAGTTCTTCGCAGAACTCTGCATGTGACCACAGCCCTTCCCCCTCACCTCTGTTCTCACACTGCTCTCAGTCTGCCAGCACCTCCCTGGCTCCCCGCCGGCCTGGACCCCTGGATCCTACTCCTCCTCTGGTGCCCTGGCCCCAGGACATCCCTGGCCAGCATGGTTCCTAACCGCAGAGTGACTTCACACCTGCTGTCTCCTCTCAGAAGTACCAGAGTGTGGCTCACAGGTCTGTGAAGAGAGCACGTGTGGCCCTTGGCCTCCGACAGACTCAAGTTCAAGTCCCAGCTCTGCTACTTAGCAGTTTTATTACCTTGGGCAAGTCATTCGGATTCTTTGAACCTCAGTTTCTTTGTCTACACCGAAGGCACAGTGAGGCCCCTGTCACTGGGCTCCTATGAAAACAGAGTAACTGATAAGCAGGCACTCAACAAACAGAGCAAGCACAGTGGCGGGCTGTGACTGTGGCTCCCAGTGTCACCTGGGCCCTCACTCAGCCCTGTCTTCCAGTTGCAGTCCGCAGCTGCTCACCAAGCCTCTCCGCCCTCCTTGCACCCGGTCGCACCCTGCAGGCAACCTCAACCTCCCCTTACGGTGTAGATCAAGGTCATCAGCTGTGGGCTGCCTCAGTTTCCCTCCGTTCCTTCTCAGTACCACCCCGTCTCCAAGGGAGGGGGCTCGGTCCTCCCTCGCCCTCCTAAGTGTCCTGAATTTCCTCCAGCCAGCTCCAAGACCCTCCTTCATCAGTTAGCTCGCGTCCACCCATCATTCAGCCAACACCTCCCCCCCTCTCCCCCTCTCTCCGGGCTCCGGATGAAGCACAGAGCCTTCCCCAGCTGGAAGCCCCTTCCGCATCCTCTGAGCAAGCGCCGGCTTCCTCCTCCCCTTCCCAGCAGCCCTCGCTGGCCCCTCCCATTCTGCTTCCCCGCCATCAGAGCTCCTCACCACGGGCACTCTTCCGTCTCCACCCAAGCCAAGCCACTCTTTTTTTTTTTTTAAGATTACTTATTTATTTATTGGAAAGGCAGAGTTATAGAGAGGCAGAGAGAGAGAGAGAAGAGAGAGATCTTCCATCCACTGGTTCACTCCCCAAAGGGCCGCAATATTCGGAGCTGCACTGATCTGAAGCCAGGAGCCAGGGGCTTCTTCCAGGGCTCCCACACGGGTGCAGGGGCCCAAGGACTTGGACCATCTTCTACTGTTTTTCCAAGCCACAGCAGATAACTGGATCAGAAGTGGAGCAACCGGGATTCGAACTGGTACCCATAAGGGATGCCAACACTGCAGGGGGAGGCTTTACCTGCTATGCCACAGCACCAGCTCCCTAAACCACCCGCCAGGGCCCCACTAACCTGACCCAGTGACACGGCTCAGTCCCTTCTTTCTGATCTCCTGCAGCACCCAGCACTGTGGAAGCACTGTGCTTCTGTCACCTCTCTCTCCCCAGACATCTCCTTTGTCTGAATTTCCTCCCGTGTTCTCTTTCTTCCCTTTCCCTGCTTCCTGTAGCTCCTCTCAGGGATCTGTGGCTGGCCTCTGTCTCTCTCCCTGGGAATGGCATCCAACCACTCAGCATTAACTCCTCGCTGATGCCGACATTATCTTCCAAGTCTAAGTCTTCAGCCCAGCCAGCTCCCGTGCCCCAGGCCCGTGCACTGTCCACTTCACGAACACCTGGGCACGTCGTCCTGCCTTCTCTGAGTCTGTTCTGCCACGTGTGCTCTGTCTGTAGGTTAGATTCCTCCTACCATAGTAACTGGCCAGAAATGTCATCTTCATCCCCAACACAGCATCAGTCTCCACGTCCTGTCCAGTCTACCTTCCCAAAAGGTTGAGATCTGCCACCTCTGTTACCTCTCTTAGGAGCCTTGTCTGATCCCCTTAGAGAGGCAAGGCCCCCGTCATAAACAGGCATGGCTCATGTACTCCCTGGCAATTAAATCACCGTATGTCCGTCATTGCTTCCTTTCTCTTTCTGCCAGGCTGTGAGCTCCATGAGGGCAGGGGCTGCTCCCATACTGATGCCCTATGCAGTCCCAGTACCTGGCCTGGCAGCTGGCCTATGCCAAGGGCTCACTGAACACGTGGGGAGTGTGCCGGGACAGCAATGGGGAGGAATCCACAGAGGGACAAATGCCCCAGTGTTTGGTGCCTGCAAGTGTAGCAAGGTGCAGACCCCTTTTTTTTGCCTCTTTTTGCCCCCGGCCTGCCCCAGGGCTTCTGAGGGCAGTAGTTGCTGAGGTTTTTGTTCTATTGGCAGGAGGCGAAGCAGCTCCAAGATCCTTAATCACCACTCCGCAAACATGGGGAAGCCTCATTAATCCCAGGAATGGATGATCTATTGTTCCCCTCCACTCAGGTCTGGGTAGAGGAGCCTGCTTCTGCAGAGACAGCTCCCTGGGCAGGAGCAGGCCGCCCCCTTCGCTCAGGTACAAGGACCACCACATCCTGCTGGGAATGATGCCTAGTAGGGGCTTGGAGTTGGTGTTCCACGGATGGCCACTGCTCACCCACTACATGGAGAATAATGGAACGTATTTGGTAATATTTTCCCTTGATGCTGCAGGAGGAACCGGCATGTTTATGTGGCTGTTGGAGTGTGTGTGTGTGTGTGTGTGTGTGTGCGCATGCGCGGATGCATGTGTGCACACAGTTTGATAGTAGGAATGGTTAAGTTCATCAGCTCTGGAGCCAGACCGAGTTGAATTCCCAACTTGCTAGCTGTGTGGGCATGGCCAAGTCACTTATTTTCTCTGTGTCTCAGTTTTCCCATTTGTAGAGTAGGGGCAGTTGGGATTATTGGGAGGATTGACTGGCTAGTGCTTGCAAAGGCTCCGTTTGGGTGTGTCCTCCCTCTGAACTGAAACCCCTTAGGAGTCCTACCCCTTCTCCCCACCCCAAACCAGAGGACCAGAGGCTGCTACGGAAACTTGGAGGAGGAGGAGGGCCCTCGTTGATTGCTCTTTGTCCAGTGTTTTTGGGGCTCCTGCAGATAGCCTCAGCTCTGCCCCGCTGTGGAGCTGTGACCTCTGCCTTCCTGGCCGGGATTAGGGGCCAGGAACTCCGGTTGCTCCTTCCAGTTTTGCTTAGATTCATGTGACTCTGGGTAATCTGTTTTTTTTTCTCTGGGTCTTAGTTCCTTTTACCTGCACAGTGAAGTACTTGGGCTAGAAGGGAAACAGATTTTCTTTCATGCGCCACTTCTGATCAGTTGCTGATGGTTGGAGATTTGGACTGAGGATTCTAAAGCTCTGTGCAGGCTGTACAGGAAAGAGAGTCTGTGATGGATTAGCAATGTCTGTGATGGGCATGGGCTGGAGGAGGGGTGATCTGTGTGTCTTGTATTAGCTATTCCTAAACTAGATGCTTGGTTTTTAAGGAGTTCACCTTCTTGATGCCAAGTTGTTCAGTGCTGTTCACAGTGGGACTCACTAACAACCCAGCCATAATCCAGGCATAGTCCCAGAAAGCCTTCCCATTGTGCATCCATATTACCTGGGTTTGCAAGTGGGGGAAGGGACCTTCTACAGTTCTGTCCCAAATACCTGTAAATGTAAGTGGCCTTCAAAGAGTTCTCAGAAAAACAGGGTGAAGAGACAAGTTTATTTTGGTACAAAATATTTTTTTTTTTTGACAGGCAGAGTGGACAGTGAGAGAGAGAGACAGAGAGAAAGGTCTTCCTTTGCCGTTGGTTCACCCTCCAATGGCCGCCGTGGCCGGCGCACTGCGGCCGGCGCACTGCGCTGATCCGATGGCAGGAGCCAGGAGCCAGGTGCTTTTCCTGGTCTCCCATGGGGTGCAGGGCCCAAGCACCTGGGCCATCCTCCACTGCACTCCCGGGCCACAGCAGAGGGCTGGCCTGGAAGAGGGGCAACCGGGACAGAATCCGGTGCCCCAACCGGGACTAGAACCCGGTGTGCCGGCGCCGCTAGGCGGAGGATTAGCCTAGTGAGCTGCGGCGCAGGCCGGTACAAAATATTTTTTGAGGTCTATGTATCATTTTTTCTCATGTTCATTTTCCATCAGCTCTTTGTAGACCCCTCATATGCATGGATTTAAAAATATTTTTGCACTAAAGTAAACTCATGTCTTAATTCCATTTCCATGAACATTTAAAAGCTCCTATGTCTTGCCAGGGCCCCCCATGAGGGGTGAGAGATTGGTTCAGGAAGTAGAACCCAAGAGGAGACTGGGGAGAACATGAAGTGGGGCTGAGAGGTGGGAACGAGCAATAGGCATCATGGGATGCCCTGGAGTCTCAAGTCCTGAGGCCGATGGAGCCAATGTTACAGACACGCTGGGGCTGGCTCTGTCCAAAGTGCGGTCAGTGCTGGGGCTGGGACGTCAGACTCCACCTCAAGATCTGGGCCATGCTGGCCTCACTGCTCATAGAACTCTGTCCTAGACATGGAAAATGGGCAGAAGCAAAGGCAGAGAGGAACTGGCCTGGGGCTGGGGGTAGGTTAGAGTTAGGGTCTCTGAAACTGGAGGAGGGTTTTCTGCAGCCTCCTTGGAAACCTGAGGCCAAGAAGGTTGTGACACTGGGAGGAGGTGGGAGTGGAAGGGCGGGAGCAGGGAGCGAACACCTGGTGCTGGGGGTCTCTTTGGGGGTATCTGACTTGGGTCTGAGGGTTTCCCAGCCTGCAGCATCTTCTGAATCAATGAAGTCCATAAACGCAGAGCTCATCAGCAATTAAGCTCTTGTAACCATCTCACTTTGTAAATTCATTGAAAGGAGAATGAATTTCATTGTTCTTTAAATTTATTGTCTGCTAACTCAATCAAGATTCTTTTTGTAACTTAATTGTTTCTGTATTCAGGAACTCCTAACTCAACGAAAGTGTCAGAAAATGAAATTGATAGTCTTAAGACTATTCTATATCCAGCAAGTACCTTTTCCTGTCTGTGCAACCAACCATTTTCTGTCCTTCGGCGCTCAACATACAAGAATAGGACAGCTCATGTCACCCATGGCAGGCCTGGGTTCAAGATTCTTCCCTTGCCTTCTGCAGCCACATCCTGGTTGTATGACCTTGGGTAGGTAATTTGGCCTACTTTGCATCTTAGTTTCCTCTCTTGTATTCAGCTCTGTAGGGCGGTGTGTGATTTTGTAAGGCCATTGTGTAAAGTACGTGGCAGAAGAGGGCCTGACGTGAAGCAGGTGCCTAACCAATGGTGGCTGTTGTTATTTTATTATTGGGTAAATGGAAATTCGCAGTCATGTTCAGTTGCAGTAAAGCATGACTTCAGTAATAAATGCTGGGCGACCTAGATGCAATAACATAAATACAGGGATAATAGATAGGGTAACACAATTAGAGCCGACACACGATAACAGAATTCGTTACACGGAGATAGTAATGTACAGATGTGGTAATGTAATTGCAGCAACACATTGCCACCATTACTGGCACATAATAACTTTTAGCTCCACTAAGGTAGATGCAGTAACAAATAAAGGAACAGAGCTACTGTATCAATATATGGTGGCATGCAGTTACAGACGCGTCTATGTTGCAGTAATATTCAGATACATTAACTTAGAGAAAGAATAGATATCATAAGCCACAGCTGGAGCAACGTTCCCCAGAAGGGTACAAGGCAAATCTTCATGCTATAGTGAGGGTTCAACTTCTTGCAGGAATTATAATGTTCCAGGACAATAACAAGGAGACGGAGTTATGCACAGATACAGACCTACAGGAACACTGATATATTCAAGCCAGGCAATGCAGTTTCCAGCATTCTCTCTCTCTCTAGTTGGAGTTTGTACCTTTTTGGACATAGTGTTTTCTGAGAACATTGTCCAAGATGTGAATATTCTTCGCAGGGAAAAAATAACCCAAGCCTTCTCAGATGCATTGTAGGGAAAAGTTTATATCCATGTAGCTGTTGGATCTGGTATTTAACATCCAAGTGTCCCGGGTTCAAATCCTTGAGAATCAGAGTAAGGAGGATTAACCTCTCAAGAGAGCAGATGTCAGTGAGTCCTCGTCCAGGTGTAACCCAGTCTGGTGTTCCTTCTTGCTGGCCAGATTCTGATTTGATCTGACTTGTAGGTGACCCAGTCTTCCACACTGTTAGAGCAAACAGGAACCTCTCTTTCTCTCTCTCTCTCCCTCTCTGATCGTGGCTTTGAAGTCCAGCTGCTCCTGTTGGCTAATCTGACCTCTGCTTAGGAGTTCAGCTTTGTCTGAGCAAAATCCCTTTGGACCTGTATCCTGTGAAGTGCCAGAGTCAACTCCAGACAGCTGTGCACAGGCCGATTGGTTCTTTTGTAAGGGGATGTCAGAGGCAGTTGCAACCTGGCTGGTCTTGGGGCTGCAGTGGAAGAACAGTAATTCTTTAAGAGCTGCTTATGTCCCTGGGACTCAAACCAATGAGTGGCCTTCTTCACACTCCCACAGCTCAGGATCCACCTGGGGCCCAGTCCTGACTCAGTGGATTACATTGCCCTGCTGTCTAACAAGATATTCCCAAAACTTTGTCTAAAATGGCACCCATTTCTTCTGGCTCATGAGTTGACCATTCAAGTGAAGGGTTCTTCTGAGCTGGGCCGGGCTTGGCTGCTTTGGGCTGGATATGCTCAGTCCTGTGTAGTCAACCGGCTGGTGCAGGATGGCTTTGGCTGTGGGAACTGGATCAGATTGGGGCTCAGTCCATCTGGTTCTCATGTGCCTCTTACAGGCTTGTTCACAGGGTAACTGCAGATTCAGAGAGGAGAGGGAGAGGAGGGGGGTGGGCAAGCCTCTTGAGGCCTTGGTTTAAACTGGGCACAGCCAGTTCTCCGACGTTCTGTTGGTCAAAGCAAGTCATGAGGCCAGTCCACAAATCACACTGCAAGGGAGGAGTGGAGGACTGGGGGGCCTCTTGCTTGCTCTTCAGGGGGTATTTCTAGGGCCTGTGCTAGGCCTGCCTTTGGGTCCTTCAGTGGAGTCCGAGCTGTATCTTGGGCTAATTTCCAACCCTGTTCCCCTGAGCCTGGCTCCAGGTGGGCAGGCATTTTTCTGGTTTTAACCTTCATAGGCTCCTACTTCTCTCAGCAGGTGGGTACAGAGATGAATGTCTGTCCTGTAGGGGTTTATCCACTGCCTTCTAGTGACCTTTGCCTTGCAAGACTCTGCCCCAGTGAGCTGGGTCCAGAGTGAGTAGAAACTGAGTGATCCTGGTGCAGAACCAGGGCTGGGAAGAGAGCAGAGCAGACTCAGAAGGAGAGAGAGGGCGGTCCCCCCTGCTTCCTGTTTCTATAATCCTTGGGTGGACTTTGTTTTCTGTCCTTGAAGCCAATGAAGCCTCTGCTTCCTCACACTCTGCCTCCTCACATTTGCTGGCAGAAGTTTAACGAGGAGGGTTCTATTCTTTGCAACCAACTCTATTGATTAAAGGATGCGTTGGGAGAGAAGGTCAGACATCTCAGCTTCCAGGGCAAAGTGTCACCATGGAGACCACCCAGAGGGGCCCTGGCTCATCAGGGGCCATCCCATAGGTCCCAGAGCACTTGCTCCCCTGAGTCTCACTGACAGCTCAGCTTTAGAATAGTTAGAACTGTGTGTCTAGCCCTTGCCCCCAAACAGACACTGAGATAGAGGGTCGTGGGCATGCAGTCAGGAAGATGCTCAAAGTCTACCTTGAGGAGAGCGTCCCACACCTCACCCACCACCAGGATGACTTTTCTAAACTAGGTTCAAAGCTCTGCAATTACTTTCACATGAAAATAATTGCAAAAAAGAGTTCCTGCACCTTCTTTTAAAGTTTCTTTTTTTTTTTTTTAAAAAAAGATGGATTTATTTATTTGAAAGAGTTATACAGAGAGAGGAGAGGCTGAGAGAGAGAGATAGAGAGAGGTCTTCCATCCACCGGTTCACTCCCCAATTTGCCACAACAACTGGAGATACGCTGATCCAAAGCCAGGAGCCGGGAGCTTCTTCCGGATCTCCTACATGGGTTCAGGGACCCAAGGACTTGGGCCATCTTCTACTGCTTCCCAAGGCCATAGCAGAGAGAGCTGATCAGAAGTGGAGAGCTGGGACTCAAACTGGCACCCATATGGGATGTTGGCCCTTCACGCCAGGGCGTTAACCTGCGGCACCACAGCGCCAGCCCCCCTTTTAAAGTTTCACTGAAAGCGTTGTCCATTACATAGTCTCTACATAAAGTCCTGTGTGTTAAATTCCTTGAAGAATTCAGTGGTAGTGAAAGTTATGAAGAACATTTGAAGGGAGAGAGACTGAACTCAACCTCATTCTCTCCCTCCCTCCCTCTTTCTCTTTTCATGGTTGCCAGGAAGGCTCTCACTCGCGTTTACCAGCTCAGCGCCTGCAATCAGTTCCCAATCATGCCAGAGACAGCCTGTGCCTCTGGTCCCTGAGCTTTCTCTGGCTGTGGGGACTGGCTTTACAGCCTTCCACCAATGCAGGGTGAAAGTTGATGGATTAGAGGTCACCATCTATGTGTGTATGTACACACACACTTCTGTACCCACAACTCACACACGAGGGTGCTTCAAAAACTTTGTGTTAAAAAAGGTTACAGAGCTAAAAGATGTGTTTATTTTGGTGTAAAAACATTTAAAATTCATGTGCGTGTGTGTGCGTGTGTGTATGTGTGTCTTCAAAAAGTTCATGAAAATGCATATTGTGAGAAAAACTGCATGGATTTCAAGAATTTTTTGTACCAAAGTAAACTTATCCTTTAGTTTCATTTTCTTGGGAACGTTTTGACTTTGTGTGTGTGCATATATGTGTGTGTGTGTGTATATATATATATATATAGAGAGAGAGAGAGAGAGAGGGAGAGAGAGAAAGAGAATACCTGACATCTGTACTATACATCTGCTGATTTTCTTCCCTTGTGGTTATTCTTGAACAACACAGTACAACTATTAATATAGCCTTTGCATTGCGTGAGGTATTGTGGGTAATCCGCAAGTTATTGGCAGGCTATGACAGGTGTGTGGGTTATATGCAAACACTACACCATACAATGTAAGAGACTTGAGTGTCCATGGGTTTTTGTATCTGTGAGGGGCTGGCCTCCATGGACACCCCAGGGCAGCTGCATGCTTCCCGTAGTTGTTGGTACAGTTGACTGCAAACTTAATGATACAAAACATCACAAACTTGTGATTTTACAATTCTGAAGGTCCAAAGTCTGAATTAAGTCTTAAGGGTTAAAACTGAGGTATCAGCAGACCTGCATTCTCCTAAGGAAGAATCCATTTTCTGAACTTTCCACCTTTCAGAAGCTTTCCTTGGGTCGTAGTCCCTTCTGCCACCTTCAAAGTAGCCACACAGCCTCTTCCCAGCTTTCTTTGTTTTTCTCTCTCTCTCTCTCTGACTTTCCTGCCTTCCTCTTATGAGAACACTGATGATTTCATTGAGTCTGCTAAAATAATACAGGGTAATCTCCCCATTTCAAGGTCCTTAACTACACCTGCAAAGTTTTGTTGGCCATATAAAGTAGTGCATTTGCAGGTTCTGGGGTTTAGGATGTAGATACTATGTGGGACATTGTTTAGCCCATTTTTTTTTACTGGCAAAGTTAGACAGAAAGAGAGAGAGAGAGACAGAGAGAAAGGTGTTCCTTCCATTGGTTCACCCCCCAAATGGCCGCTTTGGCCAGTGAGCTGCACCGATCCAAAGCCAGGAGCCAGGTGCTTCCTCCTTGTCTCCCATGCAGATGCAAGGCCCAAGCACTTGGGCCATCCTCCACTGCCATCCCGGGCCACAGCAGAGAGCTGGACTGGATGAGCAGCAACCGGGACAGAATCTGGCGCCCCAGCCGGGACTAGAACCTGGTGTGCTGGTGCCGCAGGCGGAGGATTAGCTAGTGAGCAGTGGTGCCGGCCAAGTAGTTTATCATTCTTATTGTTGTATAACATTCCATTCCCTGCATATATCCATTCTTCTATTAGTAGATATTTTTGGATATTATCCAGTTTTTGGATATTATAAATAGTGCCATTATGAACATTCTTGTGCATGTCCTTTTATGAGATAATTTAATTTTAATTAAAATAACCCTCACAAAATGGGCACAGGGTTTTAAAATTTCCTGCAAAGATACCATGGATTGAAGATAACACTAATAAATGCAGACACAAGCCAACAGCTGGGAAATGGAAAAGATGATGCTTCCACTCCAAACAGAAGGTTTTGGACCAATAAAGATGATTTACTCAGATGACACAAGAAATTAGACAAAAAGGAAAATATTAAGAATCCTTTGCTGTACATATTTACACACATGAGCATTAATTAATGACAGATCTTGAGATATCAGCCAATGAGAAGGTGAAGTGTATGTCATTAGCAGGTGTGGATATCACTGGTACCATGTACCAACTACTCCTGATTTTTTTTTTTCAGCGATTGACTTCCCATACTCTTTGGAGTTGAGTGTGGTTGTGTGATCTGTTTTTTTCAATGAAATCTGAGCAGAATGACCTGTGTCACTTCTAGGCATGACTCTTATGAGTTGGAGTACAATTTATTAAGCTCTCTTGTCCCTTTGTCACAGGACTGGCTGTTTGGTAAGAAGCTGCTTGGCGGGTCTAGGTCCTAGGGTGAGGCTGCTTTGCAGCTAAGCTGTGGTGTGGAACAAACCTGAACAATTTAAAGCCATAGATATTGGGAACATTTGTCATCATTGCTCAGCCTAGCCTCTCACAACCAACATGATAGTGTCCCTAACCACAAAGCATCCAGAACACAAACTTGTACTGCTTCTCTTTTCTTCTCGTGTTGTCTAAAGTTATGTGCCACTCCCTCTGCTTCTTTACAGAAGTTCTGATACTTGGTGACAAATGTTTAGATGCCTCTTCTGAGATTTTCTTTCTTAATAGTGAAAGATAAAAGGCTGCACACCATCAAGACATGCTTGTTCTTGCTGCCTCAGGAAACACAGATGAAATAAACCACAGGAAACAGTCCTTTGTCAGCAAGTGTGGTTGAGAGATGCAGAGAGTATTGCTGAAGATGTGAAGGAGCAGGCGCTGAAGCAGATGAGGCGGTGGGGGGATTTGCTCTGCGGTCGGATGCAGGGCCAGACGCCCCCAGCGCGTCTCAGCTCACGGCCCGCACCAGATCTGGGCTTCAATAAGGAAATACATGAGGAATTCCATTTAATGAAATGTATGAGGGAAGATTTAGTTTCAATAATCAATGACTTATTTAATGAAAACAATGCATTATGGAAAAACAATATGAGTACAACCACTGGCAGAGAGATGCTTGATTGCAATACAGAAAGGATTCTGGGTGAAACTCACAGAGATTACTCCAAACATGAGGTGCACTCAGAGATTAGCTGTTGAAGCAAAGGAGATGAGACCGGAAGTGTACAGAATGATGTAAGATGTCACTGATGTGGCTTGTGCCATAAAAACAAGACCTTCAAGATACAGTAGGATCACAACAGTGTTTTTGAATGAGGATATACAGGTGCGTTATTTTTTAATGAGATATAGAGGCTTTACAGATATCTTCTGAGGAAAATAATGAGACGTGGAACTTTAAGATGAGTTGCACACTTTTCTGTTACAAAAAGAGAAAGGTTTCCAACTTGCTAACCATTTTTATAATGACTGGCTGTCAAAAGCATGCTATGCAGCCTCCAATTTATTTCAAAATATATTTTTCATATTTTTTTACTTTAAAAAATTTTAAGATTTGTTTTTATTTAAAAGGTAGGGGCCCAAGTACTTGGACCATCCTCTGCTGCTTTCCCAGGTGCATCAGCAGGGAGCTGGATCAGAAGTGGAGTAGCCGGGACTTGAACTGGCGCCCATATGGGATGCTGGTATTGCAGGAGGAGGCTTAACCTGCTATACAGCAACACCGGCCCCAGATTGTTTATTGTGAAACAATTTTATGTTTACAGAAATGTTGCAGAGATAGTACAGAGAGCCATTCTGTACTTCTTGTCTGATTTCTCATGATGTAATTTACACAAGGGAGCTTCAAGAAGTTTGTGGAAAAATGGAATTCAAAGGGAAGTGTGCTCAGGTGCAAAACGGTTGTGAAATCCATGCATAGTTTTTTTCATTTCATGTATTTTTGCATCAAAATACACCTATATTTCAATTCTATTTATCCATATACTTTTCAAAGGACTCTTATGTAACCATGGCATGTTTGTAATAACTAAGAGTTATCATTGGTATCTTACTGATAACAAAACACCAGCAACTGGGTTCCCCCAGTTTTCCCAAAATGTCCCTTTGTTTTCCAAGAACTAGTCCAGGATAACACATCGCATTTAGGCAGCAGATTTTGAAAGGAAAAAAAAATCACACATTTTCTTTGTCTCTCCACAGTGTATCTGACATGTGAACAATGAGTGAAAGGGGTGGGTGTCTGGCCTAGTGGTGTTTAGGGTGCAGATGCCCTGTATTGGAACGCCTGAGTTAGATGCCTGCCTTTGGCTCCTGATCCTAGAATCCTACTCAGGCAGAGCCCAGGAGGCAGCAGGACATGGCTTGAGTGGTTGGTTGGGTCCCTGCCACCCATGAGGGAGACTTGGATGAATCCCTGGCTCCCAGCTTGAGCCACGGGCACTTAGGAAGTGAACCAGCAGTGGGAGTGCCCTTTTGCTCTCTCTTCCTTTATCTATCTGACTGATAGAATAATTTAAAAACTGTACCAAAGAGAAGTGATTTTGTAAAACAAAGTGGTGCTATGGAGAGAGCATTTTTAGATCAGATATTTGGAAATGTTTCCATTGTTTTTGGAGAGAAAATGTTTCACATCTATCACCTACTATGACTCCTATGTATATAAACTTTAAAAACTTGGGAACAGAATATTTTAACCTGTCTAAAAAAATCTTCCAACGTGTTTCAGAACCTATTTGCTAAAAATATAAAAATGTAACACCTTTTGATTAGTTTGTAAGAACCACTGATTGACATCAGGGAAGATGGAAATTCGTTTGCTGCATTTCAACAAAAAACTTTGCATAATTGGTGGATAGGAATGAGACATAACGATGAGAATTTAGTAAGGACAGCCACATCGCTCCTCCCCACTTGGATCAATGGCGTTTTGCAAGGTGTTTTTTTGTTGTTGTCATCGTCGTTTTTTCTCTAGCCATAACAGCAATTAAAAGCAAGCATAAAAATAATCTGAGTTAAGAACTAGATCTTTGAGCTGCATATCACAAAGCTTTGATTTTCAAAAATGAAACGTTTCAATCACTTGACTCTCATTAAAATTCTCCATAAGAGCAAAAATGCTTTGAGCCATTAATAAATACATAAAATAAAATAATTGCAAAATCTCATCATTTAAAATCTGGATAATTTTAATGATGTTTTATAATGCGTGTAAAGCATGCATGCAGTGACACAGGAATGTATTTTATAAATAAATATACTAAATATAGGCATATGTCCATTTTTTAGTTTTATTTTTTAAAGAACTGTTTTATTTACTTGAAAGGCAGAGTGACAGAAAGAGAGTGAGAAAGAGAAATGTTCTATATGCTCTTTCACTCCCCAAGTGGTTGCAATAGCCAAACCTGGGCCAGGCTGAAGCTGGGAGTGAGGAGCTTCATCTGGGTCTCCCACATGGGTGGCAGGGGCCCCAGTACTGGTCCAGCATCTCCTGACTCCTAGGATGCATTAGGGAGAGAAAGACTGTACGAAGACAGGTGGAGACTGGAGTGATGCAATCCCAAGGGATGTCAACAGTCCTCCCCCGAAGCTGGGAAAGGCAAGCAGGAGTCTCCTGGTGCCCTGGGAGGGAGCACAGCTCTGCCAACTCCCTGCTGTCTGACTTCTGGACTCCAGTGTGGTGAGAGAATGGGCTTCTGGGGCTACAGAGCCGCCCACTGTAGGGCTTTGTCTTGGCACCCCAGGAAGCCGCTAGTCCCACTAACTTCTGAGTCCCGGCTTAGATCACTGCGAAGCCTTCTCTGGCCTGTCCAGCCCTCTGCTGGGCTGCTGACCACCCCTTAGCGGGTGCATCAGTTCTCCTAGCAGAGCTTAATCCTCTGTGTTGGAAATACAGCTGGTCTGTCGGATTGGCTTTCCTGGAGCAGGGTCCAGGTCGTTCTTGCTCACCACTGCATCTCTGGTGCCCAGAGAAGAGCCCAGCACGAGGTCAGAAAGGTGACATTGGCTGACAGCTATTGAGGACTCACACAGTAAAGGCACTGTTCTGGGCAGTTAGCAAGGTATCGTCTTCCTTCCTCGCTCATCGCTATGCGGAAGGCGCTATTGCTAGTTCCATTATACAGATGAGGAAAACCAAGGCTTGAAGGGGTCACGTAGCCTGCCCAGATTCACCCCACTTATAAACAGTGGGGTCAGGATTTGAACTCAGGTCTTTGTCTGGCTCCAGAACTTGGATTCTTGGCCTCTGTTGCTGCAATTAGCAAGTACCCAGTAATTATGTGTCCAAGAAAGAAGTCTCCTTTTCTTGGCCTTCCTCATCTGGGGTCTCACACCCTCAGAGAAGTGTCTGGCAGAGACTTGTAAGAACCCATCTGGCACACAAGTCTAGCAAATGCGAGACATCTGCCCTGGCCGGCGAGGGCTGCATGAGGCGATCACTTGGTGACAGCTGGCAGCTTGGTGGGAAGAGACTTAGAGGGGTGATGAGCATGGAATTCAAGGAGAGACCTGTAGTCCCCACCCTGCCTCAATGTCCTGTAGCTCCAGCCTGACGCTGAGTTCATTTTGCCTCCATTGTGTGTGTTCCTTGCACAGTGCCTGATCCAAGTAACATAGTTTTCTTTTTTTTTTGTTATTTATTTATTTGAGAGGTAGAGTTACAGATAGTGAGAAGGTGAGACAGAGAGAAAGGTCTTCCGTCTGCTGGTTCACTCTCCAAATGGCTGCAATGGCTGGAGCTGCCCCAATCCGAAGCCAGGTGCTTGGAGCTTCCTCTGGGTCCCCCACATGAGTGCAGGGGCCGAAGGACTTGGGCCGTCTTCTACTGCTATCCCAGGCCATAGCAGAGAGCTGGATGGGAAGAGGAGCAGCCGGGACTAGATCCGGCGCTCACATGGGATGCCGGCTCCGCAGGCGGAGGATTAACCTACTGCGCCACAGAGCCGGCCCCAGTAACATAGTTTTCATCAGCATTCCCTCATTGTGTCTGGGCAGGGGGCAGAGGGAGGAGAGAGAAGTGGGGAGAGAGACAGAGAGATATGGGTTTCAGATGTTATTTTTAATAATCAGAGACAGTTAAAATCAAAATAATATTTTGGTGCCTAAAGGGAGAAAACTTCAATTATCTTGAAAAATTCCTTCTGCGCAAAAGCTCGTTGCTGATAATGTTGAGTAAATGAGGTGTTACCATATTAATAGTGTCAATAATAAGCACTCACACTGGGGCCGGCGCTGTGGCGTAGCGGGTAAAGCTGCTGCCTGCAGTGCTGGTATCCCATATGGGCACCGGTTCGAGTCCCGGCTGTTCCACTTCGGAACCAGCTCTCTGCTACGGCCTGGGAAAGCAGAAGTAGATGGTCCAAGTGCTTGGGCCCCTGCACCCACATGGGAGACCCAGAAGCAGCTCCTGTATCCTGGCTTCAGATGGGCCCAGCTCTGGCCGTTGTGGCCATTTGGGGAGTGAACCAGCAGATGGAAGACCTCTCTCTCTCCCTCTCTCTCTTTGCCTCTCTGTAACTCTGCCTTTCAAATAAAATAAATCAATCTTTTAAAAGAAATAAGCCTTTGCACGAGGTTGTTCAGGCTGCCGGACACCACGCGCTCCCTCGCTGCTCCACAGTGTTGAGCACCCGCATTCCCGGCCAGAGGCGGCTTGGACCTAGCGGACATCCACTGCTCGGCAGCAAGAACTTCCGTGGTGGGGGTCCCAGGGTTGGTTTGGTGGCCAGGCCGTCACCCGGGAGGCCTGTTCTGCTCTCTCTTTGGCCGTCCTCACATGACGACGGTGAGTTTCCACCGTGGCTGCCAGCCGGTGCCTTCCTCTCTGCACAGTTCACTTGCCATAGCAGCCTTGAACGCTGGAGCGAATCCTCTCTGCTCGTGCCCGTCTCTCTTTGGGTCAGGGATGGAACCTTTCCCAGAGCCCCCTGCAGGCTTTCCTGCCATCTCTATGGCTGGAATGAGGTTGCAGGCCCACCCACGCCAACCATTAGAAAGGGAACCGGGTGCCATGCCTTGTATAGAGCCAGCAGGTGCACCTGTCACCCAGCCTGCAGTGGGGCTCTGTGCGCCAGACAGAAGACAGAATGGCCCTTGGCTTGGCTGCTTTCAGTCCACATGTGGCTTCCTGGGTCCCATTCTGAGTGTCAAGGAGACAGAAATAATGGAGATGGGGCTCTGCTAACATTGGTGCCATATTTCACGAACAAGAGAGCAGAACCAACTCGCCCAAAGCCTCCCGCCCGAGAGTTCCGAGGCTCAGCTGTCTTCCTGGTGTGGCCCCGTGTGCTGAGGCCTGCTGCATTCTCCCTGGAGGACACCTGCAGGGCTGCCTCTCGCTGGCAGGTGCTGCCCAGCCTGTCCTGAGAGGCACGGAGGCCCAGGTTGCTCCCACGGGGTGCAGATGGAAGACGTCCCCTTCTAACAGGCAGGCAGACTCCCTGCAGATGGGCCCCAGATGGTGGCATCATCTAAGCAGTGGGCAGGAGCCAGGACTGGGGTGCTGGGAGAGGATGAGGCCAGGCTTGGTCAGCCACGTGTTCCACAGAGAGCGTGGCTCAGGCTGGCGGGATGGGGGCGTGGTAGGTTCAGAGCTGCTGGGGTGTCTGAGATTGGCATCAATGCTCTGACCCCAGCCTTGGTTGTTTCCATGGTTTGGAGCCTGGCAGAGGGTGGTGCAGACCTTGAGCTGTGTGGAGCTTCCGGGAGGTGCTGAGCTTACAGGCAGGGATGGCAGGCTCTGGGCGGGGACTTTGTGCTGGGACCGCGTCTGCAGACCTGAGGCCAGGCTCAGGGGACCCTCCATCCTCCGGATGGCTGTCTCCCATGTACATACCATCTCATGAGAGTACTGGCTGACAATCTGGTCTGTGGAGCTTGGCTTGCTCTGGGTCTGCCTTCTGCTCCCGAGGACCACAGATGTGCGGTGTAACAGCTGCAGGCTGCTTGACCTGGCTGCTCCTGGCTGTCCTCATCTGTGAAATGGGACTAAGAGTGGTGCCCACCTTGAGGCTGGTTTGGAGGATTAAAGCTCATGTCCGTGAGCTACTCTGAACATGGGGAGGGCCCCACTGGTCTCAGCTGACATTGACACCACCGCCACCCCCTCGGCCTGGCACAGCCCTCTCCTGCTTTGTGTAGCTGGAAACCCCTTGGGCTTGCACCTGGGTTGCATTTTGGGGAGCATCTTTATTTCTACAACTCGGGGAGGCTCAGCTCCTACCCTCGGGGTGCTGGGATGTCTGGGAGACTTGTGGTCTTGGCCCTGACCCCTCGCCCCGAGGCCCCCAGGGCTGCAGACTTTGACCTGCCCTGAAGCCCTCCTGGAGCCGGGCCCGGCACGTGGTACTGTCAACATATTCAAACCTCACAAGACATGGGGAGTTTGTGCAATTGCTCCCCTCATTCTGAGGACAAGGGAAGGAGTACAGAAGCTGCAGCACCGGGTTTGGGGCAGGCAGCAAGGACTCAGAGTCCTGCACCCCCCAACCCCCCCACCCCCATGCCACGTGGTTTCCCTGAGACCTGAGCTCCAGGCTCTGGGCTAAAGTTCTATCTGCCCCGGATTTGTAACAGATCTTTCCCGACAGACACGGGAGCTTTCCTGAGGAGGCTCCTCTGCACTGTCCTTTCTCTCTCTGTCTCTCCACACACATAGGGAGGTGGGGAGGTGCAGAAGAAGGGGGCTGGACTGAGGCAGCTCAGTCTGGAATGTCAGGCTTGCCTCTTCATCTCTCTTGGCCTCAGTTTTCCCTGCTGTGAAATGGGTTCATGACAGTACACAAGATGTGAAGATCAAAAGAGGTACTGTGCAGTGGGTGGTGATGAAGTGTGACCACTCACTCAGCATCCCTGCCCCCAGCCTCCAACCTGGGGCCTGGCACAGGTAACCCCAGGCAGGCTTTGCTGCATTTCGACTCCTGACTTTTGGGGTGACTTCTGTCCGAAAAGCTTGGTGCACCTGCCCCCTACTGGGCTCATCCTTCTGCCCCCAGGAGGTCCTCTCCCACCATGCAGCCCCCTCTTCCCTTCTGTGGCCCCTCCAGAGGCAGAGGGGTTCCTCCCTTCAGCGCCTCCTGATGCCCTCCTGGCCCAATGCCAGCCCTAGAGCAGAGTTAACCCAGGCCTCTGGGGGCAGACACAGCGGGTGGGTATACCTCCGCTCACTCACCCTGCCACTGTGCGTCCTCGCCCAGCCCAGAGAGGGCCTGGCTGGCCTGAGACAGGCCCAGGGCGAGGCACTGGCCACTGTCTTCTCAGGGTGCGAGGCTGGGAACTGTGCTGGGGCCCGGGAAGGGCTTCTCTGGTGAGAGCAGTATGGGTGGCGAGGACAGGCTCCTGGGCTCACGGCCTGCCCAGCTCCCACTGCCCCCCAAAGCCACGGAGCCAGGCGGCAGACAGAGCCAGGAGTCCCAGGGTCTGGTGCCAGCTCTGTGCAGTGTGGCTGAGGGACCTGGGCAGCCCCTCCCTCCTGGCCCCCTCACCCTCTTCTCGCGAGGGCTTGGGGCAACTCCACCACGATGGCTGCTGTGACTGACAGCTGTGAGACTATGGGGGAGGGGGGACCCTGTGCCTTGGGTGGAGCACTCTCCCTCCAAAACGCAGGGCCTGGATTCACCTGGTCTCTGTGACCTCGCAGAGGCCAGGGGTCGGGGGAGGAGACCCCCAACCCCACCCCATAGACCATAGACAGAATGGAGCCTTCCCCTGACACGGCCCCTACAGAGTGTGCACGAAAGCGCATGCACGTGTGTGTATGTGTGTGTGTGCGTGCCACACACTGCATGTGCATGTGCCTGGACTTGCTCAGTAGCCTCCCTACCTGCAGTCCGAGGTTTCGTCTTCTTTGGTTTCAGCTGCCTGAGGTCAGCTGTGAGCCAGAAACACTAAGTGGAAAATTCCCGGGAGAGGAACAGTTCCTACGCAGGCTGCCCGCTGTTCTGCATAGCGTGAGGAGCCCTCGTGCAGCAGCCCCCTGCCCTGCGTGGCCACGCTGCACTCCCCACCCGCCCGCCTGTCACTCGGCAGCCGCCTGTTAGGTCGCTGTCACAGAACCGCAGTGCTGGTGCTCAGCCCCATCTGCAGGAGCAGTGGTGCCCAGGAGGTGCGGGGCGGGGAGCCCCGAGGAGGAGGTGAGCTCTGGGCAGGGTGGCAGCGCCGCAGGGCGGATGGGAGGAAACCGTCCGCTAGGGGACGTCGGGAAGTTTGTGGAAAATAAAAGAAACCCTGGAATCCACGCGTATGTCTTTCACAACGTGTGACTTCTGTGGGCTTTCTGCAGCCTCCTTGTGCCTGGGCTCAGTCCTGGCCAGCCCCTGGGTGTCTCGGAACGTGGCCCCTGTGGAGGAGGGGGGCCCGTTGTCTGCGTGTGTCTGTAGTGTGTGTCTGCATGTCCCTGTGTGTCCGTGTGTGTCCTCCTGGTGTGCCTGTGTCTGGTGCTGCGCTGGCCTGGTGGCAAACTGGAAAGGCTGCTCCTGGCTTGCCCAGCTCCTGGAGCCCAGCGTGCACCCGGCCCGCTTGGCACACTCCAGGCCATCTCTCCACGCCTCCTCCACACGGGGGCTGAACATCTGGGCTCCAGCTTCCCCAAGAGGCAGGCGCGCGGGTGAGGTGCGGCCCCTCTTCCCCTCCAGCTCAGCCCCTCCACCAGGTCTAGCCTTGCCCTGGCTCCCTCTCCTTGCCTGGCCTCCCTGAT